>NC_069114.1:14941324-15296956 GCF_025612915.1 Magallana angulata | reverse complement strand
TTCATTTTTAGATATAAAAAAAAAAAGAGAAAAAATAGTCTAATAATGTAAGATTTTCTATCATTGAAAAGTGGACCTAGGTGAAATTAATCTGCAAAATTTGGTGTTTGTACGTTACGGCTAAATAAGAATATGAGAGTTAAAAAAAAAATCCATAAACCCTTCCCAAATTAAGGAAAATGCAGCATGTGTGTTTTAATAATTTTACATTTGTCTTCTAATATTGAATGAATAATTTAATTAGAATGTAGCTCTGGGTGTTTTTGTAACGTAGGTGAGAGTGGGCTGGCCTGAGATGAACCAAGGAGACACACTGTGTATACCTCAATTAGTACCTATTGTTCTTTTACAGACCTTGCAATTAACTAAGAATTCTTACGTTTCTTTGTAACGGGTACGTTCTGTGTATACCAATTAACCACCCTATTGTTCAACGGAGAAAAGGTACATACACACGACACGTGAGAGCAGGTGTCCGATCGAGCTGTGCACGTGTATGCAGGAACAAAGTAATGGACAAGGGGCTGCAATTAATCTGGATGTCAACTTGGGGGGGGGGGGGTCTATTTCTGCAGCAAAGATTTTTATTATAATTGAGTTATCATAGAGACCCCCCTACCCCCCCCTCCCACACACACTCTTTTGGGGGAGAATATTAAAAATTGGAAAAAAAAAGATGTAAAGAGAGGAAAATAAAGTTAAAGGTAGACTACACGCTATCACCCCCCCCCCCCCCCACACACACACACACACACACGCATTTTATAATCGGCTTAAACGGCTCTGATCAGGATACCGGATCGGGGGGTTGGGATTCAAGGCAATGGGTTGGGACGTAGATTTAAATTTTAAAATAAAAGTGTACTGGGTACATGTATGCGCTTGAAATGAATCCCTGGGTATTTATTTAGTTGAACTCCTTTTGGTCGCCCTTATTTTCTAGGGACTTTAATAAGAGCAATAATTGAATGGTTAAACGATATGTTATGTTAATCATCTATTTAATGACCTTCGTCGGATTTTTTCTGCAAAGATGTATCACTGTTGACCAGTTTATTGCAGCGGCGATGATAACAGCGATCTGTGTTCAATTGAGCGGTGAAGTGTTTCATGATCACAATTAACAGGGCATTAATTAGATAAAAGTAAAGAAAATACGTTCTCTAGCTTTTATGATTTATAACAAGATGCAGCCATTACCAATTACCGGAGAATATTACCGTAACAATGAATAAGCATATCAAACATTGTGCATTGTACTGAAAGTTACTGTAGTAAAAATATCTTTATACATCTTAAACAACTTAATACAATTATCAGTAATGAATTATTTCTGCATTCTAATATCAATACTGGAAGGATAAATATAACAATCAGCTGTATATTTCAAAGTTTTTTTTGGCAAGAATTAGACGTTCTGGATGTGCAACAGAGACTAATAAGTAAATGATCATACATTAATATAAACTAATTAAATTAAATGTCGTCAAATGGAAACAAAGATCAAGTACAATGATTTTGCGTTGGTTCTGATTGTAGTAAATATGTAACATGTAAAAATCATTGGACACGTCGTAGAATATATCATTATTTCGAGTCAAATTAGGTTTAATCTCGACCCCACCCCCCCCCCCCCCCCCCCCGCTGTTATCGATAAAATTTGCCGCACGGGTATGAACACCTTCCGACGCACGGGGTAATTAAACGAGAAACGATTATTGAATACTAAATCATATCTGATGGGTATAAAAATAGGTAATGAAATTTTAAAATATCTTAATTTAAAAAAAACACCATTTATTTATTATATTTCCGTAATCAGTTAATGGCCCTTTTTGATATCGTTCAAATAATTAATTACATCGCCAGAAATTAACGAGCGCCGTGGCGCATATGGTAGCGCATTGGCCTACAGACCCAAGGGTCGTGGGTTCGGATCTCACGGCCGGCAATGATTTTTCTCCAAATTTTCTTTCTGTAAAATGCCACAAAAATTAAAATAATATCATTCCAGTAACAGTTACTTCTCGGCTCGATACAAATCTGACAACATAAAATCAAGCATGCATTGATATATTTACTATATATGTAGCGTTCCGATGCTATGTATACACATGTGTTGAAATTTGGACAGTGAATACAAAGTACGTGTATACACAGGGCTTGGTCTTGTTCAGTTTATTATGAAATCGTGGGAATATATTAAACGATACAAATGTGCAATGGGCCTCATCCTTTGACTTAGATTGTGATGCCTTTTTGTCGGCCTTAGACTCTGTTATTATTGCCGGTGTGGAAATCACTCCAAGTATTCTCATGATTAAGCTTTAAAATCATTCCAAAGACTGCATGATTTATTCTCCATGACTATGTATTTCAAGCACTGGTTTATTTTGTATAAAGGTTATCCATTATATATACTTGCCAAATTAATTGCAATGGGAAATTCGATTTTAAATAAAATTTCAGCTTTTGCTCGCTTGAGATAAGTCCTATACAATGGGAAGAGTGTGAAAGAAATAGATAAGAGGTACTTACCGGTATACATGCTATGAATTAATTTAAAAACAAAATAATTATTGTGAGAGGCTTCTACAGTATATTTAAACGCACTGATTTTGTCACGTGCTTCTGATGTACTATAGCCATGGTATCTATTTTTTATCATCCTGGACATTATCACAAAATGTATACTCTTACACTAAAACATTCTGCGGAAAAGAAAAAAAACAACGCGACTTTTCATCAAGTACCCCCACCCCCTAATAAGAAAACATGTACACAAGCTGAAACTATCCGTCGAAAAGTATTATTGTACATATATACCTTGATAACCACCTTATTATCTCCTGTTAGATTAAGAATTTAATAATTATTGGTTTTACTAATAGTATAATGATATAAAACATTTTGCATACTTTATTTATTGGTACTGCATTTAATATTGTTATAACGCCCCTCCCCTCCCCCCCCCCCCCCACCATTGACACTGAATTCATCATGTTTATAGTTAGATGAATAATCTATATAATAATACGGTGTTCAGGATGTTAAATAACTAATAGGATTTTCGAGTTCATTAAACGGCATTATACTTAAAATTCACGAAAGATCGACTGCTCTAATCGAAATATCTATCTCCCGATTTGTCTGTAACTATTTCAACATCCGGTTTTCGACTCCATCGCTTGGTTTGGGCTAGTGTTGCTAAGTTTGTGTTTCTTCTGTCCATTTTCAAAGGTAATTCCATTGACTGCAAATCAGTTTCATTTTAAATTTATACGTCTATATATTCTTTAATAACTTCTAAGTGAAAAGCTAGGTAATGAAAAAAAACCCAACTTTTATTCTTGGACCGAATTTTCTCGAAATAGTGAGACCATAGATTTAAACTGTTTTAATATGCTATTATATTTAACAGAAGTTTAAACATTATATGTAATCTTTGTGATTGCATAAACCGTAAATTTATCCCATTATTAGTTGATCATATAACATTGGTACATACAACTGTACAATACAGTTCAGTATTGATAAATATTTACAACCTGTCAGATTTTAAAGAGTTTTATAATAAGCAGGACAATACTTATTTTGAATTAGTTATAACTTTTAAACATAATTTACATAGTTTTCATGACATATTTTTAGGCAAATTAAAGGATGACAGAGCATACCTCTGATGCTGACACTTTTCATTTGAAAAAAAAAGCATTTTTGGAAGACATTACCAACATCTGTGGATTATAATTCAAAGCAAGAGAAAATCTAGAGTCATTAAACTAATGCAAACATGAATAAATCAGTCTCGAGTAACTTATCATTGAGAATCTGATTTATTTGCTTGGATTGGTTTAGTTAACGTCACCCCATACTGTCTGCACTGTGAGTACTGGTATTTTAATAGATTGGTAAAATATTTTAGTAATTTTACATTATGAACAAATGGGATAAAATACCCCATGCATATGTGGGATAATAAATCCCATGACATCTATTTTATGGGATTAAAAACCCTAAACTGTTATTTAAGAAAAAAGTGGGTTTTTAAACCCCACATTATTTTCATGGGGTTTTCTGCCCCATGGGGTTTATTGCAAAACCCCATGGGGTTTGCATGGGGTTTTCTGTGGGGTATTTTTTCCAAACTTAAATCCCATGGGGTTGGAACTTTTAAGTTCAAATATCTAAAAAACTATCTAAAAATGTTTCAATTTTTTTTCCATAAATTTATTTAGAATAAAAAACCCCACCATTTGGTACTAAACTTTGGTCAATAGTGTGTATGGAAAGGGGTGCGCAACGCCGGAAAAATGTCCATTCCGAAGTTGTCCGTCCCACTGTTACTACTAGATCTTTCATCAAAGTTACGTCATACTTTTGAAGGAAAACAAAACTGATAACCTGGCTATGATACATGTTAGATGTAAAGACACTTAGTAAAAGAGACAAATGCTACATTATATTAATAGTGCCTGTTTGCGAAGGAAACAGTTGAAATTGACACCCCTCGAACAAATTATCAACCTTCGCATTGCCTCGATCAGTTGACAATGGTTTTTGAGGGGTGTAAATTTCAACAATTGCCCTCCCAAACAGACACTATTTGATTTATCATATTACTGGATGTCTTAATTATTAAGAAAACTTTACGGCTTTTGACTTTTCTTAAATAGTTGATCAAAAACTAGTTGATCAAAATATAAATTTGAATTCTACGGTGAATTGTAAACGCATAATTTACGCACATAATTTATTGCTTCCATAACTTTTTAATGATTTTCTATAAAAATACACTTACCTGTGAAAGAAATACAGATGAAATCGAAATATGGAAAAATATCCAAGATGTATTCGTTGAGATATTATCAATTTTCATTCATAAAAACTCCAGAAACGAAAACAAGTTCCTTACGGCGTTTTATAATGGGACTTGCTTACATTTTTTTTACTGTTTGGAAGTCACTCGAAATACCTCGCACCACTTTCAACGTTATCATCCGGGCTATTTCATGGCTGATGCGCAGCAAAATCCTTGTAGACTTTCTATTTTGGGTTGTGTTTTGAAACCTGAAGCGGTAGAGGGGCGTTTCAAAGGGAGATAATCTGGACATTTTTTATACTATTAGACGAACGTAGTTTGAGCCTAAAACAACATTGTACTAATATTTGTGCATCTTTGCCAAGGCGATTGATGGAAAGAACATGACTTCTAAATGTACTGTACTATAGACGCACATAGAGGTCTTTGGAAGTTGTCTATAGTTTGATTTTTCACATGTGTAGTTTATTTTTAGAAACTGATTTGGTAATCATAAGTGTCTAAATATACTTGTTAGACAGAATAACATAGTCGACGACTATATTTACACAGTGGGTATGCTCTGTATGAAGAACATTTTACGCGCACTTTTTTTATCAAAAGGGGAGAGCGCCTATCAATCTTTCAAAAATGCAGTTATATGCGGGGATCAAATTTTTTTTTACAGGGGATTATGAGGAATAATATTGTTTCCGGGCAGGGGGGAGGAGGTTTTTTTTCCTGTAATTTTAATAATTTTCATTAATCATTTTCAAAATTATAGGAATGACAGTATTACCTTTTTAATGCAGCTAAACGTTAAAAACAAAATACAAACCGATTAGTCTCGGTGGGTATTTGGCCAACCTGCGATTGTGTAAGAAAAAAGGGTCTAATAAAATTTGGTATAAAGTTTCATGATACAGCTCTTCATTGCTTTATCCGTAACGTTGCATGACAAAGGGATTTACATCGCATGTTTTTTTTTAAATACAAAAAGACATTCACAATGAGTTTGAGTTTAAAGCTAACAAACAACGGTTTCCATAAATAAATATTGAGAACCACATATTTATTCTTACTTTTTTGAAATCTGAATAAATTCAAGAAAAAAATCAAAAGATATTTTTCTTTACATGCGTGAATGAAAACATTGATCAGCAATGACTTTTATATCATTCTAGCACCTATCTGATACATTGTTACATGAAAAAGACAAGCCTACATCACATTGCTGTTTGTATGTAGATAATTTATAAATTGCTGAGAAGGGTGTTTGATATTTTTATTTGTTTTGCTATAATTCGTCATAATCATTATCCCAACATTGTAGTGATAGTAATATTGACGAATATCAAGTTCAGTATTCAGAAACAATCTTCACAATAATATTGTATATTTACACTGACTTTCTTTCCCTCTATTAAATTGCATTGGTTGATTTGGGTGATATTTACGCATAATACAGAAGACCTAATCACCGAATCTGGTGCGTATGAATACATTCAGTATTCCTTCAGTCTTTATCGAAGAGCACGAACTGACTCTTCTTGCGACTTCAAACCCGACCACGACCTGACATTATACTTACGCTGATTATTATTTCATTGATGTAACTATATGTTGACGGAAAAATGAATTCAATTGATTAATTTCTTAGTATACCAAAAGTAAATTCTTTAAATTACAGAAAGAAAAATAAAGTCATTAGTCATTAGAATTCAAAACGCTCTGCAATATTTTTGTCATCATAATTCGGCTATTCCAATGGCTCTTCCGTTAATTTCGCTTTACTAGTTGAATAAGACAGAGCTTTTTAAAAATAAATCTTATTTGCGGGAAGGTAATAAATGTTTAAAAACGTAAATATAAGCATTGAATCATTATTTTTTGAAAGATGTGGTCTCATAACTGCAACAGTGTATGTAAACAAATTATCATAACGCGCTAGCGCGCGTTATTCAATTTGTATGCACACACCGTTGCAGTTATGAGACCACATCTTCCAAAAAATAATGATTCAATGCTTAAGTGTCAGCAATACACATTATGCTTTATATGACGTCCGTGTATTGTAGAAAAGTTGTATCAGGAATTGTTCTTTCTTTACATGTTTTTGACAAAAAAACTTTTGAAGTCCCTAACTCCCTGATATTAGAGGCCAGCCTCTTAATCTTCATTTCGATGGAAAGGTCAAATATGTAACGACAATATTAGACCTACAGTACTGATCAGACTCAACCTACTCCTCTGAAACCGTAAGAGATAGAACTCACATCAATGTCTTAATATCACTTAGAGTGTTCTTCAATTTATTCATACAGAGATGATCTGAATTCCCCTTCTAGCAGGCTTTGCCCCTGAAAGTTTTTGAATTTCGATGATGCTCTACATTTTCTACCGTTCGTTATAAAACTTCGGACCACTTAATAGGATTAAGCGTCTAACTTGACCTATCAAAAAGACAACAAATTCAAAGATTAAGGTCAAATACAAAAAATACCACAGGGAATTGGAAAACATTTTATCAATTCTACTGAAACTGAAATGTTTTACAGCGATTTGGAAAAATATCGGTAGAGTTTTCAATAGCTTGCTGGATTGCCTTATAAGGTTTACAATATCATATCAAAGTCATGTGATTACTCAAGTGTAAATTTCTATTTTACATTCAACCCTTTTATGTTGTACAAAGACAGCTAGACTCCATACCGTTTTTTTTCTACTGTTAAGTATTCTATTCTTAAAGTAGTGAAGGAGAAACTTCAAGAGTACTGTACAACAATATATACTCTAGAAGCGGTGTGAATCAGACGTGGATACTAAAAAACTCTATAGGATTCGAAGAAACTTTTAAGTAACAAAATCTTACCAAAATCAATAACATTAAAACGTACGATTTTGCAACGCTTCATACAACCATTCCCAATGACAAATAAAAATTTAGGCTTTTTTTTTTTATATCGGCAGTTGTTTTTTCAATAAATATGGAAGTCGTAGGAATGCTTACCTTGTCATTGGATATCTTAATTTTTTTTTGCTAAAAACTATTCTGATTGCACACACAAGTACTCTAGGGTGACATTAAAAAAATGCTTGAGTTTCTGATAGACAACATCTATTTAATTTTTGGAAATAAAGTCTTCCAACAGTCTGTTGAAATTCCCATTGACATACAAGTTGATGAAAAGGGACTATCAGCAGTCTTGTTTGAAGACATCTTTTCGTAAGTTCTATGGTCGATACAACGACCTTGTCACCAAATACAATCTTCCACTGGGTTGCATGCTGACTGACAAGTTCATATTAATTGTTGGACCGTAATTAATCACCTAATTGTCTATGGATTATTCCGTTTCCCCCGATCACGACAAAGAGCACACGGCGGGTGTGACCGGTCAGCAGAGGATGCTCACTCCTCCTAGGCACCTGATCCTACCTCTATCTTTTCAGAGGTCCGTGTTGCTCTGCTTTGATTTGTATTTTTTGGTGGATTTTTTAGATGATTGACAGTTTGTTATGGACATTTTTCATTTAAAGCCTTCTCAAAAGAATGTTCACCTGGCCAGCTTATCGCTTCTGATCAGAACAAGTTGTAAAATTAGAGCCGAGCTCGTTGCAAACCAACGAGAAGGTATTCTAACGCAAATTCGTGTCGCAAAAGTCTGATTAAAACACCTCCTTCTCCTCACACTTGTCAGGCCTGACAGACCCTGTATTGATAAAAGGTCATCTTTATACGACCATTTCTTCTTACCAATTAGAGCTTTAAGAAATGAGATTTAGAAATTGATTGGAAATCTTCAAAAAAATTACACATGTTAAGTAGTCGTCAAACATTGGTTTTCGCCACATTTTGAAAAAAATAAACCACTTGCACTGTGATCATATAACCCAAAAAATCTAAACAAAGCTTGTTAAAACATTCATCTGAACATTCTTAAAATAATCTCTGAATCCCTCAATTCGGACAATTCTTTTATCGTGTCAGCCTCTACCGCATGTGTTAATTCGATATTTGATTTTTTTATCCTGCCTTGAACGCTTGGAGAGTGTTACATTTTCTAAATTTGGCTTAATAATGCTTCTAGGTCTGATCTCTCTCTCTCTCTCTCTCTCTCTCTCTCTCTCATTTTTGTGCAACCCTATGAATACGTCAACTACTCTCTACGACATCTATAAAACCTCTCAGCAGTATTTAGCGGAAATAATCGTGGGTAAATAAAGAAATCTTAAGTTGAAACACAAGTCAATCTTACATGTACCGGTCAAAATCTCGAATAAACAAATAGTTGGGATCGTACAAAATATCAATAAACATGCACGTGTGATAAAGAACATGTAGAAGAACATGAAGCTACCGCTACTTGTCCACTCGCGCAGGATCTCCTTGGCTATGTGCTAGGGGTGATCATCATTTTAAGGTTTAATCTTTGTGGTTTTTCGTTGTTTATATTAAATATTATTAGTAAAGTTTTTATAACCTTTTAGACTTACATATTCACCATTGTTTTATGTCTGACGATGTTTCTGATTTGGAATGATATCGCTTTTATTAATTTTCAGAAGGACTTCTCAATTTACATTCTAATGTTTAATTAAATAAATTGAAGATGAACAAACTTTTAGATCATAAAATCAAAACAGTTCTTGTATATAAACTCAAACAAGTATATCTTGTTATTAGATAGATAACCGCTGACCTCTAGGTAGTGCAGCTGCGACTGATCTCCTCGTCCTCGGGTGAGGGATCGGATAATTTTTACGCCCAGGAAGATTTAAAATGTTTGCAATATGATGACTAAACTCTAATTAATATAGTTTTTCCCCTTAAATCCCACAGTTGATCTGTCTGATACTTCTTCAGTTTGAGAATGGCATTGATTTTATGAATAAACAGAACGATTTATTCATTGACACTCTATCGTTTAATTCAAATTTAGAAGAGTAAGCTTTAATGTGTACGATTCTTGTGTTTCCTGCTAAATAAACTCACATGTGAAAACGCGACTCTTGTGTATTAAATAACAGCTGACCGCTAGGTAGCCCAGCCGCGACCACTGCGACCGATTTTCTCGGCCACGGGCGAGGGATGGGTTGCGTAATGACGCACACAACTAAGAATTTAGGTCGATTTGAAATGCTTGCAGTAAAATGACTCAAATCTATTTCATGGAAGTTTTTTTTTCAAAATCCAGTTTGTATCTTACTAGATAAGAAAAAGAACGTTTATATTTTCTGTTTTCGTTTTTCCTAACGGTTGTCCACTATAAGACGTAAACAGAGGTGACTCAAAAAAAAAGGCTGTAAGAAAAACATGTACTAAAAAACCAGGGATTTTTAAGAAAATGCTTGAAATTAAAAAGGAATTTATTTCTGTAAATTTCTTATTTCTGTATCTTTATCATTGATGCCTATTAGAAGACTGGTGGTGTTTAGTACGCTAGTAGTACGACACCTTTTCGACATTTACATTCTCCGTTATATCTATTTAGATATCAAATCTTATATCATGTCATAATCAGGTGTAAAAATATACATACATAAAAATGAATATTGATGAGACTGATTCTTTCAACTGATAATTGGTGCATGTACTGCTAAATGTACTAAAGAGGAAATGTGTCTATGTTCGTCAAAAGTTTTGTCGAAAGGCAAATATTAACATTTTTTTCATTTCTAGGATAAATATCTTGCATATGATAATAAATTATATATAGTCTTAATTTTAGATAAGTCACCAATAAGGTTCCATAAGAACAAAAAAAAAAGAAAAGTAAAAACAGATATAAAAATATATTTATAATTACCTTTCCATACTATGGGTAAGTTTTCTTTTCTATCCTTATTTATTTATTACATATTACAACTAAACCCTTTGAACATTGCAACACAATGAAAAAAAAATAGTTTTCGCGTTAAAGGGTGAAATTTACTCTACATCTTACTCTAAGCTCACAACCAATTTATTTTGGTTCAATATCTTATGATACTACTATACTTTCAATCAACACAATTTATATACTTAACAGTATATGTTCTTTAACAGAATATATTAATTTAACTTTTGGGTACAAGAACACGTGTGAATATTTTGGGCATATTTTTAAAGCCACGGCTATTGGTTACGATTTATATCTTCAAAATGTAGAACAAGTATCCGTAACAAGCATGGGTTTTATTTTTCACATCATTGCGTATTTAGTATACTAGTATTCTATTTTGATCAATATTTTTGCATAAAAGTAAGAAAGTTACATGAACACAAAACTACACAAAAATTTGAAACAGATAAGCATCTTTTATTTACAACTAGTATTGTTCCATTTTAGGTGAAATAGTTGCATCCTGTTCTCTCTCCCGCACATATCAAATTCATTCTCTTTCTGGTAAATTTTAACGATCAGTAAAGAATAAAGACGCATTGTATATTTTTCCGCTTGTCCGACTGTTTTTAGACAAAACACTACGCAATGCACGCATATAATCTCAATGGACAATAATAATACTCATAATTATAATGTAATACTTTATTATAGATATAAACGAAGGAGAATGGTGAATGTGAGCTAAAATAAGGAAGGTTGGAACCCAGACCGTCGTTTTATCAGAGCGTAAAGACAAATTTTCCATTAGTAAAAAAAATACTAACAGCTTTTAAATACTAAAACTGTTGAACATTTCGTGAACTGTCTTGTCAGATAAAATCTTTGAAAACTATGATTTGGAAACCAAATCTGTCAATCAATTTGTACATCTATATAAACTCGACCGTATATCAAAACGACGCACAGCTAACCACAAACCATGAAGAACGCTTTTCGCTCATTTTTGTATTCTTGTATAGTGCCTACATTTTTTGGCATTTTGGTTGATAGACTTTATCCATTTGGAGACGAATATGGTGACAATTGGCTGCCAAACCACCTTGACAGTATTTCTCCATCAGTCGAGTTTCCAACGAACTTTTCATTTTTCAACAACAAATGTCGCAACTGTTTTGTAAGTATAATCTCGGAGTATTATTAAATTCTTCCGTTTCCAGCGGAAGACCTTTTTGTTTTTGTACTGTTTGATATTTTCCCCCTAAATTTTGTGCATGCGATTTCTAAAAAACTATTCAACCCATTTCAGCAATTTTTTATACACATGATTATCTGAATTTTATATGTTTTTAAAATTGTTGTTGTTGTCACTTCCGGTACCGATTTATCGGCCATTTTTGTACATTTTTACGACCTATTTTGTGCAGAGCTGATCTCAGAAACTATCAGAGATATGGCTATAAAGTTTTCAGGATAGGTAGTCTACAGTTTAAAGTTGTGCACTATTATGTTGTTTTACGCCGGTGGCGTCATTTCTTTGAGCCCGCCTAGACTCGAAAAATTGATACGAATTTTGCATTTAAATTTTCATACGTTTTGATCTGTTTCTTTTTATCAGTTGATATTTTGTTAAAACATATATAACAAAAGTGGTAGAGAATCAAAAGTTCTTTCCATCAAACTAAAGAAAAAGGGACTTGCCCCTTTAATAAGGGGCCAAGAGACTTGTAAACTCTATTACAAATAACTTAAAAATGATAATGATTTTGTAATACATTATGGAAGCAAAGTTGTTGATTGTAACAATATCTATCAGAAAAAATCATTGCCACGCCCATTCATTTCGTAATTAGGGCCCAAAGTACTTAAACTTTGACGCAACATATCTAGAACAGGATACATACATGTATTTTGTAAAGCATCGTAGAAGAGAAAATGTTTGCATTGATGATTCAAATCGATTCCATTAATCAAATTTCCAATGTGTGTCCCCATTAAGGATCTAGAGGGCTGGCCCTTAAAGTATTCAATCATCTGTATCTCAAAAATGAACAACAATTTTAGATGGGTGTAAGAACAAAAAATGTTAGTATTCTTAAAGTTTTTTTCAAAATAAGCAATAAAAAGGGGGCTTGCTCTTTTAATTAGGGACCAAGACACTCGTAAAGTCTCTTACACATACCTTAAAAACGAACACGATTTTGTAATGCATTATAGAAGCAAAGTTGTCGATTGTAACAATATCAGTTGGTAAAACTCATTGCCGTACCCATTGATGACGTAGTTAGGGATTTTAAGGGACTAAAATCTTTAATGTGCTGTAAAAAGCAAATGAAAAAGCAAAACACTTTGTTTAGAATTTTAAAGGATATTGACAATCATATACATTATCTGAAAGGGAGTGGTTGAGAGGAAATTCTGAAATTTCATTGAAATTAATATTGTATCGTATAAAAATTGAATGGAAGACCTACTCGTTACTCGTAACGAGATTGTATTAAGTTTTTAATATGTTTATAAAATCCATCGCACAAAAACGGGATTTTTAATTTTTTTTAATAAAACTGTTTTTAAACATTCTTTTAAGGAAATATAAGAATACACTTTTTTCTAAAAATAAAGGTAAATTGTTAGTTCCGCGCTAATTTTTTTTTTCTAAATAAATATACTTCTGTTTTGCTCCATTGATGTTTTTGTTGTATCATCAAAAAGAAGCATGCCAATCCTTAACGATATAACACTGAATGTAACAATGCTGTGTAGTTTTTTAGAATAAGTTTTGTACCAAAAATATTCAACATTCATCGGTTACAAATTTGCATGCAACCAAAATTTAATTTTAGTTGTCAGTGCAAAACAAACTTGATTATGAATAATGAGATGGATCTTTTTTCTGCAGTAGTGATTAGAAGAATATATATTCGTTATAATATACCTATTATAAGAATATTACAGCATAACTTGATCTTTGTCATCACAGAATTTTCACGTATGTAGTGATAATCAAATTTAAGGTTTAGAGATGATAAGAGGGATAACTTCCTTTAAGGTTTCTCCACCCTCGATGTTTTTATGGTTTAATCTGTGTAATTTTATCGTGTTTATTTTAAGTATTTTAACATTTTAAGGCCATTTAAAAATTGCCAGTATGAAAGCTATCACATTTACAGTGCATTTTGATACGATTTTTCAACCATGAATAAGTACAGTTTAGCAACATAAAACGTCTATAACTTTTGAAATAATGGTTCAAACTCACTGAAAATTGGTACACTTGTAATTCATTATATATCCTATCGAAATCTGCAAAGAAATGTTTACCTTGCCTGGTAAAAAATTATGATTTGTGGTCTCTGTCAAGTTTGCCTATATACGGTTTTATCAGTTTTTCATTGAATTCAGCGATTTCAACTCAAACTACTCTCTATGAATTGTTAAACATTGGTGTCATTTCACTTTACATAGCTTAAAATGTGTTAAACACAAGTATAAATCAAGAAATATTGGCAAAACCATACACCACATAACACTATTATTATAACCGATAACGGTAAAATATTCTGGAATGCTCACGATGACGTCACACGACAATCGAAAGACCTTAAAATGCCTTTGTTGAATTTTGGACACTTTTATGTTCTTTAGAGATTTAATTTCAGAAGGTAAAAAAATCTTTTAGAATGTATGTTTTCTAACATAAAAACTTTATGCATTTTATGCACCTGAAACATGCACAGTTTTGCAGTTGCTCACAGAATACACATTTACAACTGAAACTTCTATCAATATTCTTAATATTCAGTGTAAATATTGTTTTAAATGGTATATATCTTGAATTGTATTTTCTGAATAGTGTTTGGTTGTATATTTTGATTATGTTGATCATCAATTTTTTAGAGTATGAGAACCACAAGACGAATTGACATATAATTATTTCATATCAATAATCAATAATCAATAATGTGCTTTATGAAAATATACTTTTTTTTTGTAGAAGAGGTTTTATAAACCTTAATTTATTTGTTTGTCTTCAATTTAAAATAGTGTAATCAGTAATCGGTCAGTATCTTAATTTTTTTTGGATCAAAATTTGTGTAAACGCATTGGTGTTTGTACTTTTTCCAGCTAAAAAATGCCAAATTCATTGACCAATGAATGAAATTACTACATGTACTTATCTGGTATCCTGAATATGAAATTATAATCTCTTAGATGATGAGAGTACATGTATTCGAAATTTATTTCTTTTGTAACAGTTGATATTCATTTATTGCTGCCGTTATCTACTAGTATAGAATTTAAACTGCAATGTCAGATTTAGTTGGTTTATTAAACGGTTGTATACATTATTTTAATATTTTAGGCATACAAAGCACTTTAATGTCAATTCATCAAAATACATGTAAATATAAATGGTCACATGAAACAATTTTATGGCTTTCGTTCATATTTAAAAGAGCTAGATGATGGTCATGTTCAGACTTTACTGAATTCCTTGAGAAGAAGTGTTCTATGTAAAGAAATGGGAAAAATCGGAAACAACAATAGCAGACAATAGCTGGCGATACCAGACGGTACACAGCAGGCAAAAATCAAACTACCTGAAATTGTATGTGTATAGGTTTCGGAAGATCATTGGAGGATGAAAAAAAAATTAATGTTACAAAAAGAAATATTTTGAAAATTTATGGAGTTTAATGTGGTGGTAATGAAGAAAAGTGTGAAAATTTATATTTGATTAACAAAGTTCAAAATATAATACAATTTTTTGGCACGTGAAGTTAAAGACAGTTGACAATACATGGAAGAGCTAGTGTTATAAGATTATGATATTTCTTGTCTGGGATTTCAGTGTCATATAAAACAACTGATGAAATAAAAATGATGGTTTAAAGATTGATGATATTGTTTTTGAAAATACTGTCGGATCGACGTAAGTTTTAGCCAAGTATTTTGTTTAACAAAAGAACTGGTATATGGAAACATATTTTAAGGACACACGAGACGTTCTTCAATTCTATATAATTTTCCTTAATATATTATTTCTTGCTAATTAACATTTAAACCAGTTATTTCCCAAAACTTCAAGGTACTAACCATGTTATTTTCGGAGCTAGAATATTTAGAATAAACCTTCAAATACCATGCAAAATGCATTTGAATGTTTATAAGTAAAGTCATAGTATGTATTTTTAATTGAACACTTTAGGCTATATCTTAATGAAAAAGGTATCATATAACATGAAAATATAAATATCGAATTACTTAATGGAAATCTTCACATTTTGGAGATAGGAAAGAATATAAAATATGGAAGAGAGGTCGCGTCTGACCTAAAGCTATTTTTTTTTCAAACGTTGTGATTTTGGAAGTGAAATTGAAATATTTCTTTTCAGTTGAGCAAAAAAGATTTGCAATGTCTGCCTTCCTTTTATATTGAATTGTTTAGTGCATGGTAATCAGTTTAAGATACTTTTGATTACAATGAAAACAAAAACAAGTTGTTTTTCAATCTTACGATTATGAATAAGAACAAAACACTGTTCTGGTACACTTTATAAAAGCAGATATTACACACATATCAGAGACATTTCATATGGATGAATAACTGGATTTTCCCTGAATCTTGTATAGAAGAACTAATACATGAATTTAATTCAGAAAATAAAGCAAAATCAATTGAAGATGATTATGCAATATTACTATATGTTGTATTACATGTAGAAGAGTGGAAAAAATATTGCTCTAAATTATGTTTATGTGAAAGAAGCATTGCCTCCAAGGTTTCTTCATGTAAAATAAAGATTTAATTTTACAAAATATTAATACAAAAGCTGTTTTACCCTCCAATATGAAACAAATACTGAAAAAGAAAACTGCAAATTGATAATACCGTAATACTTGATATTAGATGGATGATATTGCAAGGAGATGGTAAACCTTCAGATGCTGTAGTACTAATATTTTTTTTGATAATGTGATTTTTTTCATATGGAAAACTGTTCAAGGTTGGTAAAACAGATTCAAACAAAAGTCTATGATGTAAAACAGAATGTGACGATTAGAACGCATGTTTATAAAATTTGAAGTAGTACAAGGATTTAAAAATACACATGTAAATATAATGTAACATTTGGATTCGTTATTGAACATATTGAAGGACTGTGAAAAAAGTATAATGAAAGTGTATACAACGTTTTAGATGAAATTTTGATGACGATATTTCTAAATGTTTTGAAAAATATAACTATTTATAGAAGGCAACAAATTTTGTAACAAAAAATAGGTAATCAAAAGACAGATTTTAAAAGGTTTGAAGATATTTTTTCTCAAATATTACATTCATTACAATTATTATTACATATGTTGAAGAAAAATTTACTTTTGAAGAAAACAGAAGGTATACTGTTGTTCATTTTTTGATTTTATAATGAAGTGATGTGTCATGAATTTAATTTTTCTAAATTTCATGCTATTTTTTTAACTAAGTAATTTTCTAATGATCTGAGATTTTTTTTCAGATCATGTGAGCCACTTTAAAGAAGTTATTAATACAAAATTGATAAATCTTTTAGGTGTCCAGCCATGGATTAATTTCCCTACAAAATCTCTATTACGGGTTTCGTCCCTTAGAGTATCCTATTGATAGGGCCTTGATTGCTCCTTTCTGGGCGGATGTTTATTTAAAAAAAGGAGGGAGAGTTTGGTACAGAATTACAACGGAGAACACCATAAAACAACGAGCTACAAATGATGTCAAAACCTACTTTCCCAGCAGATTCAAGGACTTTCAGGCGTCCTGGATATTCATATCCACATGGGAAAGCGTGACATTTTTTGGCTGTAGCTTTGGGTCAGGATGTTTAAAGGTACTTTATACAAAAGATAGTGTTATAATTTCTTTTCTATTTGGAACATTATCTGAGTCTGCCAGTAAACTAATATATTTCTGTTGTGAACCGGTTGGGCGAGCGCAGCAAGAACTACAATTATCGCATACCATTGTCAATTATATCCCATAGACTTACCCCTAGCCTAAAACAGCATCGATATCGCTTCCTGTCAAACAATTTTATCCCCGCCAAAAACCTGAACTAAGAAAGTAATATGATACTTCCAAATTTTCCCGTGTCGGACCATCATTCACCAACTTCGACGAAGTCAAATCGGTTGAAAAAAAATTGAGATATATTTAAGCATTGAATCATTATTTTTTGAAAGATGTGGTCTCATAACTGCAACGGTGCGTGCATACAAATTGAATAACGCGCGCTAGCGCGTTATGAAAATTTGTTTGCACACACCGTTGCAGTTATGAGACCACATCTTTAAAAAAAAATGATTCAATGCTTATATTTACATTTTTTAACATTTTTTCTCTTTCCGCAAATATGATTTATTTTAAAAAATCTCGGGCTTATTCAACGTGTAATGCGCAATTAACTGAAGAGCCTTTGGAACAGCCGAATTATGCTGTCAAAAATAGTGCACAGCGTTTTAAATTCTAATAATATAATTTTATTTTTCATTCTGTAATTTGATGAATCTATTTTTGGCATCCTAAGAAATTAATCAATTGAATTCATATAAATCTTAAAAAAATATTTACATCCATGAAATATCAATCAGCCCAAGTATAATATCAGGTCGTGATCCGGTTTGAAGTCGAGAGGAGAGTCAGTCATGTTCTGAAGGAAGACTGAATGTATTCATACGCACCAGATTTGGTGATTGGGTCTTCTGTGTTATGCGTAAATATCACTCAAATCGATCAATGCAATTTAATAGGGGGAAAGAAAGTGAATGTAAATATTTTTGATTACTACAAAGTCGATTATTTAAGATGCAAATTTAATCAATTCTTTTCGGTAGGATAATACTTATTGAAGTTTGATCGATGCGATGGAAAACAAAAACATTAAAATTGTTTTTTCAGCGTATTTTTTATTCTTTGTTGTTATCTGAGTTTTATTTCTTTACATGGACCTGTTATATAAATTTTCAGTTTTTTTAATGTGGTCTTTTCAATGTGTTAAGGCATGTGTACGGTACGGAAACGTATAACCGTTAGAATTCGTGCCATACTCATATGAAACGTATGAATTGTCAAAAGTATGTCGACTTTTACAAAGAGATCAGAATAAGTCGATATATTTTGGACAATTCAATCACTCATTACAAGCTTTCTTGGCTTTGATAATATAAACAATTTTGCTTTATCAATTTGTTCCAATGTTACAAATACGTAGAAATGTTCTTGCAATCTCTTATGAGAATCAATTATGATAAAATGATACAATTTAGGAAGTTTTCGAGTCCACTCGGGGATTAAACCCGGGTGGGTCTACTTGGCACAATTCCACGACTCTAACAAATGAGCTACGCAGACTATCGCTTCGAACTTTTAAGCCGAAAATCTCGAAAATGCGTAAATTGATTTTAAAACAAATCATATATTCTGAATTCACAAAAGTACTAGTATCTCTATCAACTGTAAAAAAGGGATAGAAAAATATTGAAAAACAAAGACATCTTCAAAAATTAGGTTTTACCATACCATTTGGTGACGACCGACGTTGGGAATTGCAAAGGGCATTGCGACTATTAGCTATGTATAATCGCTAAAAAAATTGAGAGTTCTATCATTCATACTATTTGAGAAAAGTCGTAAACAAGCAAAAACATCAAATTAAAAATATAATGGGAGCGGAATCGACGTAAAAATAAAATAAATGACGCGTATTCTTTTTTTAAAATTTTGTTAAAAATAAGATCAGAAAGTTTCACTGAAATCGTCGGAAGCGATTTTAAGAAACGTTAGAGAAAATAATAATGATAAATAAAAAAACAAGACGCTTGTTGCGAGTAGACAATAGGGGCAGTTGTTGATTTCTATCATTTCTTAACACTACATCAAATTCCATTGAAACCTCTTTTAAAATTTAAATAGACATATAATTGTACCTAAATTATACTTTAAAGTCGCTATTATTGTGATATTTGATAAAATTAAAATGGAAATAAGTAAAACCTATCATTTCAAATATAAATCAGAAATCTTAACACATTTAAGGTAGACATATTTGGCACTCGGGGACTGAACATAGGTCGGCGGGGCACAAACCCACCACTAACAACTGAGCTACTCTCAGGATTTTGGAGCCCAGAATCTCGTGAATGTGTGGATTGATTTTAAAACAAATTTCATATTTGGAAGTTTCGAGAGCGTCTCTATCGAATAAAAACAAAAATAAAATCAAGGAAAAAAATTGAAAATAAAGCTTTTTCATTTCCTTTCGGTTACGACCGGAAGTGACGACCGATACTCAGATATGCAAGAGACACTGCGGCTAGAGACTTTCTACCATCAATGAAAATTTGAAATTTCGTATTCTAACACTTTTGGAGAGAAATTGTGAACAAGCAAAAACATAAAATCTTAAATATCTCGGAACCGGGAGCAACGACCAGAAAATTGATCTATAAATGTCTTACAAATTTTGTGCTTAATAAGATCTGAAAGTTTCATTAAAATTGGCTGAAGCGTTTTTGAGGAAACATTTAAGGAAAAAAATTACTAGACGCTCGTTGCGAGCAACGATAGGTCTTCCGTTTGAGTGCAAGTATATTTGGTAAAAGTTAAAAGCATTTTAAGTCTTTTCCTAACTTGATCTTGTATTTGTATTGTTTTATAATTCTGTACTATTAGAAGTGGTGAAGAGGGGGTCAATGGATAGTGGACATCTTTCTTATTCATATATACAATTATCAGTGTGTAATCAAAAGTAATTGAAAAGTAACTTGAATTACATGCCCTTTTTGAAAGTAATTCATTAAATACTATTACATGTAATTGCAAAATAGGTCAACTACACATCACTATCAATTACATCAAAATTAGTAATGAATTACAGTCCATTACCATTATAAATTACCATTACCCTATCTCTGCATAACACACAAATATGCCATTCAGTCACTTTTCAGTTACCTTTCAGTTGTATTTCAGTTGACTGAATGGTACAGATACATATACATCCTGTGTCCGTTTGAATAAAACATAAAATAGCCTATAAAGATAGTTGTCCTAACACTTCATCAAATTCCATTTTCCCGTCTAAAAGAATTGCATTAGACATATAATTATACTTAAATACTCACTAGTATTTCGATTTTAATTAGAAATGAGTAAAGTTTATCATTATAAAGATGATATAAATAAATTCTAACACAATTAAGGAAGAACAAGTACTCGGCACTGGGGGGGGGGGGGGGGGGCAGAACCCGGGTCGATTGTACACATGCCCTCGACTAAAACGACTGAGCTAGGCGCACTCGCTACAGGTCTTTGGAGCCCAAAATCCTCGAGGATGCTCGGATAAATTTTAAAACAGATTTCATATCTGCGAGTGTTGAGAGCGTCTCAATCGAATAAAAACAAAAAATCAAGCAAAAAAAAAAAGAATTAAGGTGTTTCGCTACCTTCCGGTGACAACTGGCTCCGGGATAATGAAACTGTCTTAAATTTAAGTTAGAATTTTGTCATAAATCTAAGATTTAGACTTAGTTAAGATTGCTTACTTAAGTGCATTACAAAACGATCTAAGAAAAAACTTAGCTAAGATTTGTCTTAGCTAAACTCCATAGTAACTCGTGCGATTTTTCGACAGAATTTGTTTAAAGTGGAAGTCTTCTTCGTTTGAAGATTCCTATCGACTGCATCGTAAACATTATCATATATCACAAAGTTTAAAAAATTATATTTAAAAGATGCTTGACACAAATATTAGCATAGTTTCTTACTGGATAACATTTCAGTCATTATACAGACGTGTTTACACACTTTCACTTTAACAAAGGGAAATAACCTCAACAGCAAGTCCACAAAGGGGAAAAACCTAGACTATAAATAGAAAACCCGAGGACTAGGGAGCCGCCTTTTTTGCTGATCATTTCTCCTTAAAAATCCAACGAGTGTCGCCATTTTGAACATACTTAGTAGCAATCTTTAAACTTAAGTCTGCCTAATAGCAGTCTTAAGATTGAAGACAATATTTCAGACATAACCCTAAGTAATTTTTTTGTGATCCACTTTAAGAAAAATCTTAAGAATTAAGTGCAAATGTATTGACTTAAGTCTGACTTAAGATTTAAGACAGTTTCATGATCCCGGAGCCTGGAAGGGAAGGCGGGCGGGCGTTTGGATATGCATGAGACATTACGGCTAAAGACTTTCTACTATCCCTGAAAATTTGAAAAATCTATCTTTATAGTACTTTTGGAGAAAATTCATAAACAAGCAAAAACAAATTCTTTAATATCTCAGACTAGGGGTGAAAACCAAAAAATTAAATAATAAAAATCTTTCAAATTTTGTGCTGAATAAGATCTGATAATTTCATTAAAATCGGCAGAAGCGTTCCTGAGAAAACGTTAGAGATGAAAATAATAATAATAGGGAAAAGAAACAAAGCAACAATAATAAGGTGTTCCGTTTTCAAAGGAAGACCTTTAAAATAATCAAAAGTGAAAGAAATCACAAAGCAATAACAGGAATCGTTGGAATCAGAAGACCTTAAAAATAATTAAAAGTGAAGAAAAAAAACAAAGCAATAACAATAAGGTCTACCGTAGGAAAAGGAAGATCTTAATAATAATAATAGATGAAAAGAGGAAAATTACTACTTAATGATACAACAGGTTTTTTTTTTATCAATTCAGTGCATGAAAACTTATATTAATCTTACTAATTTAATCATTTTTGTAATAAAAAACTATAAACTTTTTGTTAGTTAAAATCAATTTCTAAATCATACATGTGCCATTGTATATATGAAGGGTCTGCACACTTTTAATGGTGATTCTTCATTCGACGTCGTTTTGAAAGATTAACTGTAAAATTACTGAGAAAAATATACATTCGATAATGCTTTTAATATTCATTAAATTGTAATGTAAAAGTTAAAAAGGAAAACTGACTCTTTAGGTTGGGAACTATTTTAACATAGATTATTTGATGGCAAAAAAAACCCCAGTGTAAAAGAAATAAAAAAGAATGCATTTTGAGAGATATCAAATGAATTATACCTGTTATATAAAACAAGGATTTTTTTATTTAATTAATTTCAGTCAGTAAAGAACATGGTTGTTCACTCAGTTAAAGGGTACCCCTCCACGCAAATCGCTTAAGCTCCAAAGCATCTTGGGAGTTTACCATCCCTCTCTATAACAATAGTAATAAATAATGTATTTTATTAAGACAGGAAAGTACAGGTATTAACACTATACTAGTTTACATTGTGGTCCTGTATATAACATATGTACCAAAAAAAAGGTGTAAGACACATATAAATAGTATAAATAAAATATATATTCACAAAAAAAAATATACAATATATAGAATTTTCACTGCTAAATAGTATTGTTTTAGATACTTTGTTTTAAGGTGGAATATCCCTCTGATAACAAAGATAACTTCTGCAAAAAATAATCTCACTTTGTTTCTGTTGACTCACAATTATTAAGGCATGTAGCAATAAGGGAATCAGTGCTGGGCCCCAATTTTTGTTGGAAGGCGACATTTATTTAATATTCAGTTATAAAAAAAGGAAATTTGAACCAAACGAACTAAACCCAAACTTTTGGCAAGTGAAAAAAAGTAAAGAAAACTTTCACCAAAAAAAGAAATGTAAGAAGCGAATTATATTTATAAAAACTTTAATGAGGCAGCGTCTACATGTATACCCCTTCCCCTCCCCCAATGGATTAATTTTTTTGTGTAATATTACTAGATTTTATGTACTAATTCAGTACATGAACAGTGCGTGTTTGATGTTTTAGGCCAGAGAATTTTGGATGAAATTTTGCCCTCTCTCTCCCCATCTATAGCTCGTTCACAAAGGTGAAAGAATTATAATTGAGGAAAACGTGACCAAGACCATTGCAAACTCTAGGCTTAACTATCATCGTTTGAAACATAACATTTAAATGTTCAAAATTGAATATGGGTTTTCTTACCTGAGAGAGAAGATATGGGACAACAAAATTAAACAAATAATAATATTACATTTTATTCAAGACAATATACCCCTATATTGAGATCATACTAGTTACTGGAAGATCATTCATTTGATCCCCTTTTAGTGCTATAACAAAATGCTCTCACGACTGGTTTACACTTTTAGCATTTCTAAAACATATGGATCCATACACATGAACTATTATCTAATCCAAATTTAAAAACAGAAAACATTTCTGATTAATTAGAAACTGTGGCAATTTATCAAGTACTGTATGTGAAATATGTATGTAAAATCTTCAATAGTCTATGATAAAGAAAGATAACTATTGCTAATTGAAGCAATTTTTTGTTACAAACCTATGCAACAGAGTGCTATTCTGAACTAAAAAGCACCGCTTTATTATGTTTTCTAATATGAATTGGCAATGTATATAACTATATATTATTTTCATATACATTTAATATTTTTAATTTTGCTTTTTCTATTCACTATGTCTAGTTTTCTTCATTACATGATTAGACACATTATCTATTTTTGAAAAATCTAGCAGCGCTTCATCACTTCAACTTTGTTTCATCTGAATCTATTGTTATTGACTGTCATGAAAATCAATATGAAATTTTTTAAAAAAGATAGGTAAAATTAATAGCAGAGGGATATTACACCTTAAAAGAAGCAATGCCGTTAAACGTTCGAACATACTAGTAATCTGGCAGTTGATTCCATAAAATAGATTTTGATATTCTAGAAGAGGCTGAGCGCTTATAATATTCAGTCTTTCCAAACACTGCTGAAGCAAAATAAGTACCCAGTTAATTTTTTAATTTAAGGCGTTTCCGCCCGCGGCAGGGGCTACTTTTTTTTTTATATGAGATGAAAAACAATGTGTAAGATGATAGTTAGACATGTGTAAGATGTCTGACTATTCACGTTTTGTAATAAAGCTAGGTCATTTGAAATTTTGATGGGTGTTGTTTCCGAAGGGAGGTGAAAAGGCCCCGACTTGATTTTCATGCGCATGTGTAACTTCGACGCAAACAAAGTCTCACGCCTTGCAGGATGTACCTGTGTATTTTGCTAAAAATTGTAAATGAAGTATTGTATAAAAAGATATCAAAAGAATTTTACCTTAAAGTTCGTTTTGAATTTTTAATCTGTATTAAAATTTGCACAATTTTGGTAAGAATACAAATTAAAATTTAATACGATAGTAACACCTGCAACAAACCACTAACACTACTTGTTTCTCTAGTACGTAGGATTTACATATCTTAAAACATTGAAGTCTTTTGGTGTCATACCCTTTTAAAGTTTAAAAGCTAACAAAAGTTTTATGTATAAAATAATCCTGAATAGGCATCCAGAAAAGAACTCTAAAAATGTCAACAGATAGGGGTAGTTTGAGTGGTTTTAAGGTGCAGAATAATTTTAGCTGCCCTTTTCTGTAATTTAAAATTTTCTCAATTTGTTTTGGCCGAACACCAAATTGTAGAACAGTAGTTAACGAGGCCGAGTACAGTTCGAGTACACACGCTTTCATGTAGCCTTTCATTTGCATTGCGCCACCATCTTTTTGCTTGGTTGACGCCATGGTGTTACGGTTTCAACTCCATATATTTAGCGAAATTTGTTAAAAATAACTCATTTGAAGTGTGAAATTTATTATCATATTTTAGAATAAACATAACTGTCTTGAAATATAAGCTATAATTGGGATCGGGAGGAAATCGAAAAGAGCGTTCAGCAAACTTAGCTCTTTGTCAGATTTTCTTACTCCGCGCCTACATATAGCCTAATTCATGTTTTTCAACACATTTACCACGTATTTTATATATATGACCCTTAATATATGTATATGTATATGTCTGAATGTTTTAATTATACTATATGGGTCACCTTTTTAGCCTTTTTCAATTAAAAAAATAGCCATTGTCTGACAATCTTGGAAATTGCGAACGCAACCCCCCCCCCCCCCAATAAAAACAAAACAAATAAAAAACAAACTTTGATAAGACCCATTAAACAAAACAGGGGATAAAAGGGTTTTTTTTAATAATTTGATACTTTTTAGCAGAAACTTTCATATATAGAAGAGGACAAAATTCCCTAGAGCAGTAGTTTGAATAAAATGAAAAAAAGTGCTACATTGATACACCTCAAGCAAAATCCCACAGGGTTCTATGTTAAAAATTAACAAACTTTAAGAAAACCCCTAAACAAACGCTCGGTAAATGTCTGATCTTTTTGTCATAAAATAATAATTATATGATAGTAGAAATTTGTGTAAAAAATTTAATTGAAAAATCTAGGGCAGAGGAAATTATACTCGACGTCGTTTTTGTTTTTCATCGGAGCACGTCTTATTCAACACCTTTGAACTCAATATTTATTGTTGAAAAATACCCCCGGGGCAATTTTCATCTCGGGTCAAATTTCTTCATAACACCAGCTAAGTTGGAATATATATGTATTTTTGTTTTATCTACATGTTTTGAGACTCACGTTTATACTTTATTTCTCTACCTCATAACATACAAGACATGCATTACATTTGTGATTAAAATGATAATAAGCAGTTCAATATCTTAATGTCTAAAATCAGAAACTCAGCTGATCTTTCTCAAATCGGCGATTATCTCACACCAATATTAGACTTATGAATTCATAAATAATGCACGGGTGTCATGTTTTAAATTTTTAATTAAACGTGTGGTAGTAGATAGAAGTAGTATCTATCTCAATTTTAAGAAAATAAAAAGTCATAGTTTATATCGTAGTTTTGAAATCTGCTTTCAAAATTAAGTTTTTTTTCCCCAAGGCACTCATGACAATTTGCGTTTAATAGACGAAAGTGTATTTGAAAGACACAAATCCATGAAATGGCAATCCCCATCAACATTTGTTAATTAAGCTGTGAACTTTTCAAATATTAAAAAATTTAAAATCAAATAATTCTGAATTATTCGCTCAAGTTAACGATTTTAAACAAACCTACACGTACAATTAACATTGCTTTTTTCATTGCCAGTAAAACAAATTACCGCCGTGTGAAATATTTCCATAAGACATGTCACCATCTCTCCTTCATTAGCACTAACTGACTCTCATCTTATTTTTGTTTCTAACCAGTCCTTTATTTGACCTGTCTCAGCACATTTATCAGTTAAAGTCTTCCTCATTCTGTTGCTTTATTAATAACCACAAATTTTACAGCCAGTCAGAAAAGGTATATCCAAAGTATAACCGTCTCTCAGTCATTTGATTGATATAGGATTACGAAAGTGCGAGGGACATCTTGGGTGTAATTTAATAATAATTTTTGCATGCATTTTAGAGAAATACTTTTCAAGCAGTCTTGATATCTGATGGAAACCATTCGATCGTGATTTTCAATTATGGTGAAATAGAGTGGACAACAGGACCAACTTCTAACGGAAATATTGACACAGGATTGGGCGGAACTCCGGCTCAAGTATGAATTAATTTTAATGGTCGATTATTTTTTCGATCTCAAATTATTAACTGATATATTCATGTTTCATACTGGTAAATTGTGTATAGATTATTTTTCTCTCTATTTCACAAAGCGACGGATTCGTTGACAACAAATATTAACAGATCATGTCTTTTTACTGTGTAATTTACGAGATAGAAATAGAATACATGCTGCATGTATGCTCCTGTAAACTCAAGATGTGTTACAGGTTGGATTCAATGCAGGCGATGGAGTACGGTTTTTCAAAGTAAATGTTGGTTTAACTCCGGATGTCGTGAATATTGACGAAATGTCGAATGTGTGGATTCCAGGAGTATTTGTATTTAGAGTTGACAAAACGGAAGTAATACAACCGTGTGAAGTGGAGCGTAAGGAAACACAAATGTTTTGTTTTATTCCATGAAAGGCTTACCGATTCTAATGCAAACATAGTCAATGTTATGTCACAGGAAAAAGTGCTTTCAAAAGATACTTCTAGACCGCATACTTTTTTTTTAAAATGGCCTCTCATTATTTTCAAAGGTTTGTGATAAATTAACATGCATTACATATAACTTTTGCATGCATTTTGATCACTTTCAGAAAATCTGGCGATCACCCCTAACTCAGGGCCTATGTTGGGAGGTCAATATATTACCCTAAGTGCCCCATGTATTGACCCAAGAGCAACAATAATGGCTAGTTTTTCTGGATCAACTAAGTACATGTGCGAAAGGGAATCTTTGTTAAGCATAGTCTGCATCACCCCTGCCTTTAATACTACAGGGGAAATTATTATAGACGTAGAAATTACGGACCAGGATCAGATTATCACAAGGACACTTCAGTATTCTTACACAGTCCGTATGTATTTACCATTAATTCCACATATGACATTATTAACACCTCTTTGATATTGATTATATTCAAATTCAAATACCATAAGAAAATTACTACAAAAACTGTATTTGTTGACCAGAAATGTTTCCATAGGATAACAGTATATATATATATATATGTATTGATGTACAAGGTTCTCGTTTTAACATATAATGGAACAGTCATTCTTCCAAAATATACATGCTAAGGATTGGGATATCAACAAAAGCATTTTAATGTTTAGAATTATCATACGTACGAAAAATTAATTCCACATTCAAAAATGTTACCGAATTTTATGTTTAGTCTTGATATGGCCGGCAAAACTAAGTATACTTTTACTTATGTAAAATTTTAAGGTCTATTTGTATAATCCCGTTTTGTTTTCTATTTCTGTGTTAAAATGAGAGTTTCTCAAATTTCTTAACTTATCTTAAACTCAAACAAGTCGGTTTTATAAGTTAACAAACCCTCGATAATAGATAATAATTTATAAACTAAAAAGATAGAAACTATAGACTCTGTTACATGTAACGGTTGTCTATGTATTTCAAGATGATATGTGTAAAAGATGGGTGGATAAGGCGTGTAAAATGCCCATGCAGAGTCGGACAAGATACTGAAAAATTAAAATATCAAATCAATCTAATATTTCTTAAAATATCATTTAAAACAATATATATTTAACACAGCATTGATTTCTGACCTATAAATATGTTCAATGCCGGAAATATGTTCACTCAAACAGACGTTTCCGTACCAAAACCTGCAAATAGTGTAATTTTTTTTTTAGATATTTAATGCATTTTCTTATATAGAGTTGGTTTGTGCTCCATATTTTTCTCATAGCCTAAATAAGGTCTAATGGAAAACAAACCAATTTCAATCAACAAAAACGTGGAGAGGTGACCCACTATACATTATAAATATCATTTTGTACCAAACTATTGAACGTTTTGAAAGAATAATACAAATCCGTAAATTCGAAGCCAAAGTGACACATAGTATTTAAACAGCGTGCTTTGTTGTGTCTGAAATGGCTCAGTGGTTAGAGTACCTGACATAAGCTAACCTTATATAACTTGGGTTTTTATGTTATGGGTTCGATACCACAGAAATTTAAGGCAATATTTTTTTCTTATCTTTTGTTAAATATATTAAAAACTAAGTATAGTTAGAAATTGTGTTTTTGCAAACTGGAATTAAAATATATTTGAATAGATTCAATTTGGAAAAAAATAAATCCAAAATTGTATTTTACGACGAATATGAATGGGCATATTCGCTATCTTATCCCCCGTCTTCGTTTGTTAATGAGGGTTTCAACCGATATGTTAGGAAACATAGTGTAGGGAATAAATGTAAAAAGTAAAAATATTCGTTAAAAAAAAAGCTGATTATCCCATTGATGAATGTTAAGAATGTCTCTTTTCCTAGCGAAAAGTTGAAATCATCACGAGTGGTACTAATAATGCTTATTCTGCTCCGTGAAATTAAAACGCCATAGAGCAGTTTCACGCCAGTATTGAGACCCTTTCAACTATTTTGATCGAATGTTTATTTTAGTTAATATAGCTGACAGCAAGCAAAGAGTATTCAGACAAGACCCAGATGATTGGTTTTCTGGATATCACAATATTTCATGGGATAGGGACGCGGCCGAACTGCAGAATAATGATACGATCGACATTTATCTCTTTTCCTTGATTGTAAGTATCTTCCTATACATGTAAGCTTGTTTCCAATTATTTGCTGTACTCAAGTTAACCATCTCTACGTTGTCCATCTCAGGAGGACACTGATGGACATTTGTCATGGGAGAGTCAACTTCTGCTAGAAGAAGTGGAACGTTCAGCAGAATGGAAGGAAATCTATTTGGAAACACAGAACTATGTTTTGGCCATTATGGTGTCTTCTGCAACCGTGAAAAATGATCAGTAAGAAAATTCAAAATATTTATGATCAATTATTCTTGCTTTTCTAGAAAATACTTTAATATTATTTTTAAAAAATGTTTATATATCAAGTTTTTTTTATTACTGTCTATGGGGAAAAATAAAACCTGTATTCTAAACATTACGTTTCTTTGTAGAAAACTGTTCATATTTAGAAGCAAAGCATAAACGGTGCAAAATGTCATTCATTTTTATCTGTTATAGATTTTGTTTTGAAATATTTAAAAAATATTCTCAATTTTCAGACCTAGAGGAGGAATTTGGTCTGATGTCTTTCCGTTAGCTCTACAGCAAGAAGAAGCTCACCTGTCTTGTGTGGACTGGTTCAAAAAAGATTTAAAGTTTCCACCATTGCTACGAAATCGTGTTCGGCCCTGTCCGTGCACATTAGACCAAGCTTTGCTGGATGGTGTAAGATTTCAGCCAGACCCAAATTGCAACATGTTTAGCCAACAACCTGGCAACTGTTTGTACAGAAAAGATGCAAAACATTGTGTGAACTTGCTTAGCTTTGGGTGTGTATTTAAAACAAATTGTATAAACAAATCATAGCTTAATATTAAACCAAAGTTACTACTAGTATATTGTGTATATTTCAATGTGAGACCATTTACAATTACAGTCCGAATGGAATGGACAATATGTGTTGTTACAACACTGACGACAAGCTTATAGATTCTTGTTACGGCGAAGGTGGAACTCTTCAGCGGTACCATTATTTAGGAAGCCAGGACGTCCAACCTTTCATCGCTAACTTTTACTTCGATGTACTTCCTTTCTTGTATTGTTGTCGATATTCCAAACATTTTTTGCACATTATTAAAGGTTCAAGGTTCTCGTCCACGTGCCCTCGTTACATACAACGCAGGCAAAAAAGCACATGTGTACATTATAAACCACCTAGACCAGGTAAATATATTGTTGAAAGACCTCTTGAAATTATTGGTATATTGTTCAGTGGACGTGTCATTGTGCGATGCAACAACAAAGTCGTTCGATATTACTATGATGGTTCTTGATATTCCAGCTCTAACTGTCGGAGATCCCCATTTAACTACACTTGATGGTTACGCATACACATTTAATGGTATTGGCGAATTTGTCTATTTGAAAACTAATGACGACAGTTTTCAAAGCCAAATCCGATTTGAACAATTCCATGATAGCAATGGTATTTACAACAACATGAAAGTGCTTTTGTCATAAGTCAGCCATTGATAATTGTCAATCCAAATACTCAGTACATTATTAATATATTTACATGTATGTCTTTTTTTTTCAGGAAATCTTAAGGGCGCAAGTGTTTGTACATCTTTTGTATCCCAGCACCTCAATAACTCGGCTGTCGTTGAAGTCCGTCTCGACTCCACAAGTATTGTTCAACTGTTAGTAAATGGGGACGTTTTAGCCTTCGATGAATCACTTATTTACCATTTTAAAGGTAAGTTTTTGTGCGAAATTTTTGTTTGTAAAAATGTACATGTATAGCTTTTCGTTTTGTTCTTGTGCAGGTATGTGTCTTCAAAATTGTCGCAAGTTTTTCATCATTTAAAACAAAATTATTCTTTTTTTTCGCTGTTTAGGTGTGTCTGTGCTCCAAATCACACCAGGCATTAATGATTCGGATGTAACAAAAAATAGTCATCTCATTTCATTTACAACCATTGGAATAGCATTTCAAACAACAGCGAGTTCTAATGTGCTGAACATAATACCAGTGGTTGGGAACAGTTCATTAACAGGCAAGTTCTCAAAATTTTTGAAATCTTTAAAGTCCTTATACACTCTTAAATGAACGATTAATCTTTTAATTGTAAAATGGATCAAATCACAATTTTTGTTGAATACACAATTTGATGGACAGATTTCTTACTGTTTTAGGACATTTAAGAGGACTATTGGGCGATTTTGATGGTGACCAAAGCAACGATTTACGAACTCCATCGGATGGAATCTTACAACCAACTTCAACTTCGGAAGAAATCTATCAGAACTTTGGATTACAGTGTAAAATAACTTTAAATAATTATTTATATTTCACTTTCTCAAAAAGAGTTATGCATCAATGTTTCGTTGGTTTTTTTTTCAGGGAGGATAACAGAGGAGACGTCACTGTTCACTTACAAAGATGGGACTGCGTACAGCAATTACCAAAATCCTAGCTTTATTCCTGCCTTTGAGACACCTACAGATCTCCCGGCGGATGTAGTGGAGGTGTGTGGTGATGATCAAGAGTGCGTCTTTGATTATACTGTTTCGGGGTCATCAGAGCTTGCTGCCGAAACTAAAGAGAGAACACAATCTTTCTTGTCGTTTCTAGATGCCTTTGAGTTGACTGTTAACGAGATTCAGGAAGAAATGCACAACTGATCAAAAGTCAAATAAGCGCAAAGGTTTTATTCCTTGATGGCATATTGTGCATAGCATCAACGATAAATAAACTTTATTCAACGCACATTTTGTTTTTTGTATTTTCATATAATATAACATAATATAATATAATATAATATAATATAATAATATATATTTATATATAAACTGGTCAAAGAATAAAAGTTTTATATACCTCTTTTTTGGAAGGAAGTTTAAAGAGTCCAACTCATATACAGTTAGTTGAAGCATATCTTTAATAACATACACCATAGCACAGTGGAGCATTGGAATCTCATACCATAAAATGCAATCTTATATAATCTCATTAAACAATATTGAAAAATATATCTTTAAGAAGAATATTGTTGTTTTAAAGGGTATTCTTATCTTATTTGAAAAATATTTAATTGGCAATATATTGTGTTTATTGCAAATATTTTGAAAGGAACTTAAATGGCCATTAATATGTGATAAATCAAAGTTTCAGAGAATTGACTGATATCTCCTTTAAAGTTCGTTCTCATAACTGGATTTACAGTGTAGAGAAAATACATATGTACAGTATGTACACACTACAATATATATAATAGTTGAAAATCACTGGTACAGGCATGATGAAGGGATAACAGATAAATTCTAACCAAGAGAGTTAACTCTATCAAATATAGTATCTAATAGTTTACAAATATTGGTAAGTTGGTTTATGTTTGTGACATTAAACAGTTTTTCAAATTTTACAAGATTTGGATTTGTTATGAAATAATTTGGTAAACATATAACACTTGAATTGGATATATATACATCAGTACATTTGAAAAGGCAGTGAAATTCACCCCCAATTTTATTGCAGGCACACAATTTACAAATTCTGTTTTCTCTAGGAATATTAAACCATCTACCTATCTCAATAGGTAATTTAGCATTACCAGTTCTAGAGTTACAGTATTTCTTACATGATTTTGTTGGCAAAGTCAATAAATACTTTTCAAAATCCAGTACCTTTTTAAAAATCCTATAATTTAAACCTTTTGGAGAATTATGTACCTCACTATACCATGATTGCTTAAATTGGTCTAATAAAACATTGTATACTTTAGATTTTAACCAGGGTATGTTTATTGTGTTTTGATACCATATATATGTCAATCCACATTGATTTAAAGTTTTCTTAATGGCTTCGCACCATGGGTTATTAAAATTCTTCAATACATTAAACAGTTTTGCTGACAATTTTGAGTTTTGTCTGAACAGGGAATGCCATAGCAATTAATAAAATTAACGTTAAGAGTATATCGTCAGTCAATCTACAAAATAAAAACCTTAAGATTGTAACTAAAATTTGCTAAATTGTTGCTTTTATTCGTTGCAAAACAATAATGAAGTAACCCCACTGACAGTCAGTCTGCTATGAATGTTAAATGTAATATATGATATTAATATATGTCAAATCTTAAAATGCATTAGGCTTTTTCTTCCAGTCATAACACTGAAGTTAAGGGAATTACGGTCTTTGTTGCATAACATTGCTTATTATATCTGAAGCTAAAAAAGTATATACAGAACATCTTAATCAACGGTTGAAGCCAAACAAAAACATAAGCATAGTTACTCGAGTATTAACATACAGTATGTTTTCCAATTTTCTTTATGTATCTTAGTATGAAGTGTACTTGTACATCACAAACACAACTAGTTATGACCATTTTAAACAAAATTATGATCTCGAGATATCATTGTAAGTGACGGATAAAAACCCCGGATAAAAACATAGTATTTTTTTTTTGTGTTAAACATTTACTAAGAATGTTGTTCAACTTTTTCTGAGTACCATGATTTGTGGTGTATGCATTGCATATCATGGTACTCGGAGAAGTTTATCAAAATATACTAATAAATCCGCACTGCGAAATATTTATAGTTTTTTATCTACATAGTAGCAATAATTCTTATATATTATCCAGGAATATACATTTGCTTGCTTACTGTTCAAATTGGCATCAGCATAATTTTTATTCAACCGGTATGGTGCGGCATGGTTTTGCTTAACATTAACATCCGTACCATATTTTTAATTTATTTGTTCTTTAAATTTTAGGTATCCGTGTTATAGATAACACACATGCTTGCTTACACATGGCTTTTCAATGAATATACAAATGCAGAGTCCTTCATTTTGACTGCCTAATATACTCTTTATTCAAATGGTTTGCAAGATTTGTTGAAATATCTATTTTTAACATCATTTATCAGAAACAGTAAAAGCAATGGTTAACCAGGACCTATTTCGTACTTTAGAGAATTTGCAGTTACAGAATGCACAATAAGTGCAAGGATCTTGTTTAATCTATAACACAACTTTTAAACCCTGATCAAATAGAACCAGTCTTATGTAACTGCCTTTAGCAATCATGCACCTATAATTTTATAAAACTAGGTCACCGCTTTGTTCTGTTTTAACAGAAACACAGCGGTCATTGTTCTAGTGATAAAATTGACACAAAATGTTTGAAGATTGAGTAAGAGGCAATTCAACAATACTGTCCATCGGAAACAGTGAATGCAAAGAGGTGATCTTTTTCCTATCTTAAGCCTAATATGGATTTAGATGACGTTACTGCTTCTGGGACAGAAACATTCCAATACGGCGATAAATTGTTACAAGTTTTAGAGGCAGTCAATGACGATGCATGTTTGGTTGTATCACTGGATTCAAATTGCATTGGAAAAGTGAACAAAAGAAATAAGAAAACGAAGAAAAAGAACATTACTGTTAATAGTCTGTGTGTAACAGGCAGCCGTGATTTGTATGTCACTGACTACAAGAACAAATCAAATGTTCGTCTTTCCCCGTCAGGCTCGGTCTCTACAGTATTAAGTACAGCTCCACTAGAACCTGGGGGAATCTGTCAATCAATTGAAAAAGAACTTCTTGTCTCCTTAATGGATGAAAATTCTGAGCCATTGCAACTCAACCCACAAAGCCAACGTCTAGTCAGACACGTGACACTAACCGGTGACGTCATCCGTGAGTACGAGTACCAGGAGGACGGTAAGACCAGGCTGTTTACTCTACCATGGAGAGTCAGACAAAACGGTAACAATGATATATGTGTGGTAAACTTGACTAATGATGATATCAGTGAACTGGTAATACTTTCTTTCTCTGGATGTCTTAAGTCGGTCTACCGTGGACAGAACCACATGAAACATTTCACTCCATCTGATGTAGTGTGCGACTCGGGCTATAAAATCATTGTAAGTGACATAGACAACAGCCATATTCATGTTCTGAGTCCTGCTGGGGAGTTCTTGAAGTACCTACTGAATGAGAATGAAGTAACACGCCCGTCTGCCATGTCTCTATACAAATCCACACTGTGGGTTGGAAACAAAAGAGGATATATTCATGTTTTTCAGTACGATACATAAACTGACCACATATTTTCTAAGCAGTATTCAGAATACTTTTCCCTTTTTCGGCAGAATGTCTGTCAGCTTATACTACTAATTTGGAATAAATATTTAACTCGAATTGATATTGATTAGCCAGCATTTCCTCTAATTTTCTTAAATTATGAAGATATTTTAATTATTTTTCTTATGCTTCCAATATTAAAACATACCTGATTAAAAAAAAAACCCGAAATTTATTTATTTTACAACGATTGATAAGCATGTTCTACAGCTTATATTACTTATTCTATCTCTCGTTGGCACAGATGTTAGCGCAAGGGGGTCATTGGTGTGGGGAGAAACCGGAATACCCGGAGAAAACCCACGTGTCCAAGCGGGAAACCGCCATACCCTATCACATACAATAACTGTCCATCACAGGGATCGAACTCGGGTCGCAGCGGTGATAAGAGAGTGCATTATCCACTACTCTACTTCGACACCTGATTTTTACGTATTATAAAGACTTGTAAAGATATAAATTGACGGAAAAGCTATTATTTTGACCATTTAATAAGAGAGAAAAACTGATTTTAGTGATTTTGTTTTACACTAATCGATGTATAGAATGGGCGCATTAAAAAGCTTATGAAAATGTAATTTAATAGGCAACTCATATTTTAAAAACATATTCTCAAAAACCAAGTATCATATCATTTGTTCACATTAGTTAAAAATCCAACATTAATGTTTTATCTTAAAAGTGCTAAAAACAGGCTTAATAATGTACAGTAATTCTGAATAGCGAAAAGTGCGATATTTTCTTTCTTTTCAAGTCGAAAACCAGAAAAAACCCTTCCTTAATTATCGATAATCAAATATAAACCAACAGTTTCAAAGGAATGTTATGAATCGTCTTTAAAATTATCCTTAAACAATATCCGAGAAAATATTCGACTTAAAGTTCATGAATACAGATAGTTGGTCATTACATATCTTGTTTCAAGTCACCTTTGGTTTAACATTTGCATATATGCAATATTTCTTAATATTATATCAGAAAAAACCGTGTTACGTGTTTAAGGAAAACTTTCAAAATAGCGTGTTGGCAATAGGTTAAATCATAAATTAATCATGTTATTTATGGAGGTTCGCTCCTTAGGTTTAAGGTAGCCATTTTTGGTCACCTCTAGTCTGAAAATTGTGCATCACATATTAATTCTGGTAGTATATTTTACAATGCCAAATAAACTTTATTGCATAAAGTTGCTTTGATAAAATTACACTTTTACAAGGTTTAGTAAGAGACTATATTTTGTGGCAGAAGGTTTTAAAGAAGAAAATGAACAATTTTCATAACTCAATAGTTATAGAGTACTGGTACATTAGCTTCATAATTTTCAGCGCAGACCAAAGTTCTAGACATTTATCATAGAAATTAAGAAAAAAAATTAACAATTTATAATTAAGACATTCAGTGTAATAAAACAAATAGTGCTTGTTTGGGAGAGAAGCAGTTGAAATTGACACCCCTCGAAAACCATTTTCAACATCCGCTTCGCTTCAGTTGACATTAGTTTACTCGGGATGTAAATTTCAATTGTTACCCTCCCAAACAGGCACCATTTATTTAATGTGGCATTTATTTTTACTTTTATTAATCCATTGATCATTAAAATCAATTGTTTATTTGAACGAATATAGATGTTTACCGTTTTAACACACGAGTAATGTACAAAATGTATATAAGCACCGAAATGTTAGATCATAAATCAAAACATATTTGGACTATAAGTAAAGCGTTTTATAATATTGTATCTCTCTCTCTCTCTCTCTCTCTCTCTCTCTCTCTCTATATATATATATTTATATATATATGTGTGTGTGTGTGTGTGTGTGTGTGTGTGTGTGTGTGTATTATTATTATTATTATATAGATAGATAGATAGATAGATAGATAGATAGATAGATAGATAGATAGATAGATAGATAGATAGATATAGATACGTGTCTAAAAATACTGTAATCTTAGTTTTTTGGTGTTTTACAAACAAATACTTGAAGATTTTAACTGATATCATCCTTTGTTGAAAAATGCATGATACCTGGCAATACCTACCTACCTATATAGTGTAAGTATAATGAACACTTTGAAACGTGGATGAAAAATCTATGTAAAATTCATAAGCAAATTTATCACTACCTTATAAACATTTTGTTGAGAATTGGGTTACTCATTTGGTTTATATATGAATTAAAATACCAATTTTTCATGACATTTGTTTTTTCTTTGAAACTCTTATTGTTGATAATATATAATAATGAAATAATAATGAATAATGAAATAATATGATAAAGAATACCTAAATATTTGAACCGCAAAAAACACTTTTCTTTCTTCTAGATAGGGCACAAATTCAAACACTTACACGTATCTTAATTAAAAGTAAGATTTCATAAATCCACAGTGTAACTCACAAATAATTGCTCTTTGAATAATTATATATCATATCCTGTCTTTCTGTATGTATGTCTGTCTGGTTTTCCGTCCGAAAAATGAAAGGTTGAAATCTTCTCGGTAGGATAGGGAGCGTTGATCTTCATCCTAGAATGAATGCGCTGCTTTTTTAAAGAGAAACGATGATTTACAGAAGTTGGGTAATGCATAGAAGTTTGGTCATAAATACCAGATTTTATATTAGATATATGATTCTGGAATTTATAGTTGGGCAAAAACATTGTATGTGATAAAAACATATCGTTAACTGAGAGAGATTCACTTAAGTGTAGAAATAAACTGGCCCAGGCGTTTTGAAGCTATCATTGAATATGCATGTTCTGTCGTAATTTTGGTATCAAACAGCATCGTAAACTTTAATAAAATGACTAGAAATATAAGAAGTAATAAACGTAAATTGCTTATTTATAACTGATAATGGTAATTTGTATTTTACTATCATCTGCCCCCGCCAGACTCAGTCTCCATATCATTAAGTACCATTAATGTGTTTTTTCTTACTACAGTTGGGAGGGGAGGAATATTGTATCAGAACATGCACTTTCACGTTCTGATAAACAGAGATTAGGATATACATACCGTCTAGTTTTTAAATACCTCGTACACGATGGTGTGATAGTTGAACAAAAACGAAAAATGTTGTCTTTGTGTGCATACTACAGTTGTTTTCGAAAATTTTTCATTTATTCAATTGTTCAGTGCATATTTTATGATCCATGGACGAATGCAAATAATGAAAATATAAAGTCTGGATATTTTTATGAGTCGTCTGATAAAATCTGTATAACGTAAAGTTACATTCAGAATGTAATGCAGTAAATCAAAAGTCATTAAAAATCCACTGTGAAAAGAAAATAGGCATATTTTTGTTCTAATCTGTAGCACACCTTTTAAAGTGTAAAATTATTGATTTTTGTATTGCCTCTCTTCAGAAAAAAATGTAGGTCATTGTTCTTCGTTTATTTTAAAGAAAATCATGGCGTCTGCTAAACCTAAAAGTTTCAAGGCCTGGGCTCAGGAACATGTACTGATATGCGAAGAACACACTTTACATATTGATATCACATGTGAGGATTGTGAAAAGTTTATTTGTTCTAAATGTGCAAAAACAGACCACAGGGACCACGACTGGAATACCATCGCAACAGCAGCGATTCTTATCAGAAGAGACTTAACAAATCGACTGTGTAAAATTGACGATGAATATGTGAAAGAAATTTACGAGGAAATACAAAAGGTATCAATGCAAATAGATGAAAACCAAATATGTTTTGATTCTGACATTTCAAATCTAAACGAGCAGTTTTTGTCAATTTTCTCAAAACTTCATGACATTAAGAAAGAATACGAAAAATTGTTAAAGGAAAATTTCGAAAGAAAACAAGAAGAATCAAAGAAGGTAAAATCAAATCTGGAAAGGAAACACAAAGAATTGATTAAACTCGTAAACTTCATTGAAGAAAAACATAGTACTATGTCGGATTTGAGCTTGATTGACAACTTAAGAGACTTGACCAAACTGATAAATAATAGAGAAAATAACATTGGTTTGCAGAAAGAAAATCATTTAGTGAGGTACAATTATGGTCACATCAGGGATGACTTGTTGAAGTCAATGATGGGACATGCTTTTTGTTCGGAGACCATAGCTTTAACCGAGACTGATTCATTTAAACACAGTGATGAATCGATCCTTGATTGTGAAGTACTCGATGAAGATACATTTTTGGTATTGGAATTAAATCATATTGAACGCGTAAAAAAAGGTGAGAGAGAGAGATTCAATCAAGATGCTACTTGTTTGTGTGTGTCTAACAATGGTGATGTGTATATAACTAGTGAAAAAAAAAATTCAATTTTGAAACTGTCCACGTCAGGTTTGGTCTCTCCTATGTTTAGTACTGCTCCACTAAAACCAGAAGGGATCTGCCAGTCAATAAAAGACGGACTATTTATTACATTAATTGATGATGATTCAGAAATCTATCATCTAGAATGGCATAGCAGACGTCTGGTCAGACACGTGACAATGTCCGGTGTCGTCATCCGTGAGTATGAGTACCACGAAGACGGTCATACCAGGCTGTTCACCTTGCCAGTGAGAATAAAACAGAACGGTAACACAGATATATGTGTACTGAACTGGACAAGTGATGATTCAAGCGAACTGGTCATTCTGTCGTCATCTGGATGTCTCAAGTCTGTCTACCAGGGCCTGAACAAATGTTCACTGACTGATGTGGTGTGTGACGCGTATTTTAACATTCTTGTTAGTGACATGGAATATAGCCAAATCCATATACTGAGTGCTGATGGAAAATTTCTTAAGTACTTATTGAAAGAAAATGAAGTGTACCGCCCATTTTCACTGTCAATGTACGATTCAACACTATGGGTTGGCGATAATTACGGGACTGTGAAAGTTTTCCATTACGAAACAAGACAATTGCATCCTACTCATACCTGAAAAAAGAGACTTTCTTTTTGGAGCATTACAATTTACACGCTTTTGGATTTGTTCTTCTCTACTGATTCACATTTTAAAAATTGTATTCACTTTTCTCTCTGAAAACTGTATGTCCGTTGCATGTTTGTGTAATTATTGATAATAACTTCATGGGTTTCTTTTAAATTTAGATAATGTATATTAGATGTAGAGTAAGGGACTCTCTGAACGGAACACATCGTCACTTACTTGATAAATTGTAAATGGTTTACTAATTTCAGTTCATTTTATAATGAACTGACATTATGTCAAATAACCACTCAAGGGGCCTCATTTACACAAATGAATTTAGGTTATAGCAACTCCTATGATAAACATGAAAAATACATGCTTACAAAATAATAATTGTGGTTATTTTAAAATCTTTGAACAATTATTACCTGAGAAAAGTAGAAAAAAACCATATCTTTATCAACAAACATGTCCAGGAGAATATTCGCAAGCCCTGCATTTTTTTGTTTACAGAACATACGCATAGTATAGAAGGCTGAACCCCGCAACACGTTGCGATATAAATATGTGATAGGTTATACGTTATTATTAATTTTAATGAAACAAATAGATTTATTTCATGGAGAACTTTGTAATTTTCTGAAAGTTTATACATTTATGAGTAGTACAAAAATACCGAACCCGATCGGATTTTTTTTTTCGTTTTTTTTTTATAAGATGCGCCGTACTGTGGCTTTAATGTGAAATTGCATGCAGAAATGGTGTAATTAAAAAGTATGTTTCCTCGTCTGTTGATGTAAGATATAATAAAACAAATAAGGTGAATTGCTTTTTACAAATACTGTTCACCTTTAAGACAATATGATTTCAAAGTTATCTTTTTTTGTCTGTAGTCTCTTTTTATATGATGAACTTTAAATTAATGTTATTGTTCTGATTAAATAAAATATTTAGATCTGCATTATACCATCTTTTCAACTTTTCAAACTTCTCTGGCTCGAAACCAAAAAAGAGGACTTTTAAAATACTTTGATCATGATATTTGTTAGAATTTATCATTGCTAGTTTACCAATTACCCTTTTATTGGTTCTTAGTTGAATAGTATTTAATTATTCGACACCTAATTTACTTCTACAAAAGCACAATTTTCTGCAATGATAGAACACTGAACAACAAATATGAGGACCCTGTTTACTTAGTTTGCCAGTAAAAATTTTACACATTAAAATATAGAAAACGAAATGAAAAAAGCAATGTGGCACCAATACGTTTTTATAGACATCGATATAGATATCGATGCTCTTTTATTTGCATGTTATTTTATTGATATTACTATCACCGTGCAAAATTTACTGTTTAATTATAACTTTATTTTGGACTTTTCTTTTAAAATTCAACATCTGTTTCGTAATATTTTCTCACAGTTTATTTCTTACAAAGTTACTTATTTATTTAGTGATTGATACTTTTCGGACTCTATATGTGATTTCAAAGAGACGGAATGTCTCAAGGCATGTTAATCTCTTAAAACAACATTGTGCAATTATCAGTTTTTCATGTCTTGGACATCAAAGACTCATTGAGTTTATTTAATTATTTTATATATGTGAACCTTTCACTCAGCTTACTTATGTCATCACCTGTCAATTTATACTCATTGTTCAGATTCTTATAAATAATTATGTACAATTGTCAATCGGCAGTCTGGAATACGGCGGCCAGCCTCGGCCACGTCCGACTCACCCAGAGTCTTGAGTCCGGAGGCCACTACTGGCCATATCCGACTTGTTTGTAAAATGTCTGTCTGTTAAAATGTTTTAATGTTGCCATCGTTGAATCTCGGCCAATAAATACGGAATCCTTCATCCCTTGGTTTATTTCTCTGGAACTGTATACTGGTGGACCTTTGGGAATACGACAAACCTACCCTTCGTTATTACCCTACGGCCCACAGCGCACCTACACCTTATACCCTTTACGCCAACATTCCCTCACCCGGTTCGTACTGCACACGACCGATGCAGGTCCAGAAAAATTCCCTAGCACCGTGCAAATCTACGCGGTCACATTACTTTGAAGATTATAACAAATAATATCTGGAGGAATATCGTATCAAGTAAATGATGTTGTTACATTGTAAAGAAAACTTACTTTTCATGTTTAAATACGGAATCCTTCATCACTTGGTTTATTTCTCTGGAACTGTATACTGGTGGACCTTTGGGAATACGACAAACCTACCCTTCGTTATTACCCTACGGCCAACAGCGCACCTACACCTTATACCCTTTACGCCAACATTCCCTCACCCGGTTCGTACTGCACACGACCGATGCAGGTCCAGAAAAATTCCCTAGCACCGTGCAAATCTACGCGGTCAAATTACTTTGAAGATTATAACAAATAATATCTGGAGGAATATCGTATCAAGTAAATGATGTTGTTACATTGTAAAGAAAACTTACTTTTCATGTTTAAACTTATCACGTGCTTTTATCGATGCATTTTCTTAAAAATTAAACCTGTTCTGAAAATCGAAATGGTGAAAGATGTGACTTATGTTGGTGCTATGGTGTTATGAACGTAGGTATAACTAAACAAAGTCAGTAATATATATATATATATATATATATATATATATATATATATATATATATATATATATATATATATATATATATATATATATATATACCGATATTCGAACAGCAAATTTAAGAGAAACGGCAATATCATCATGCAACAATAATCATCTCTCATCATTCAACACTCATTATCTCTCATTCAATTGTAAACCTCGTAGTTGCTTGCGCTATATAGACATCATTGAAATAAATTGGATTGATAACATTGACCATCTTGTTTAATGTATCACCTATGCCAATGCGTGTCATTATTCAATCAATTTTATTATAAAAATTTCTTCCTCTAGCTAAAACTAGATAAAACTTCATTATTTTTCAGTTGATGATACGTCTAATTTAAACCACCACGCTAAACCTCAAAATTCATATTCTATTTTATTGTGCCCAGCTACTAAACACATCAAATTTTATGAAGCACGCCGACGCGTTTAACTACTCTAGATAAACTCAGCATCTTCCACTTATGCGTCAGGGCAAATAAGTAGAAATCACGCTTTAATTTGCTATCTACCAATTTAGGTGTTAGAATTCAGCAGGCAAAACTGCGTAAAATATCTGCAAAAATTGAAATTCACACTAAACACTTAAGGAAAACCATATTTCAGTTTTAAAAAATACAATGATATAACATGTAACACGAATTTAGATGTAATTCCATTCACTGAAAAGTATGTAATTAGCGCTATTTTCTTTGTATTCGAATTCAAACAGGAAACAAGATTCTTTTATGAGGCTTGATGATCATAACATCTGAATAAAATTTTGAGAATGAATTGTTAAGCTTTGAATTATAATTTAGTACAAAAACAAATCCACATAATATACCTCTATTGTTTAGGCATTTTTCTATATTTTGATATGTAGCTCTTCTTTTAATGGAGATCAATACAGTCTTTCCATGGCCACGACCACTGAGCGCTCTTAATCTGATCAAGGATTCATAGTTTTTAACAAATTAACTCATTCAGAATCCCCTCGTTCTTTTCCTGTCGTTGTTTGCATAAAAAGAAATAATGTGTCAAGGAGCTGGAAACACTAACCTTTGGTATTATTTTATTGTGTCGCAATGTGGACTAATAGGACTAAACAAAAATCTTTTCGAATAAGGTTATGCTTATTCCTTGTAACGATTATATTTTTCGTCAGTTAAGTTACATACTCAAACATAACTGACAATTTTTTGGCCTACTCAGTAACGCATTGCATAGTGCCATATGTTTGAAATAATTTAAATAGCTCATACACAAACAATCCCATATAATAAGTACATTCTTCATCTAAAACACTCATTTTTGTTTTCAAGGATTGAGGCCTATTTACTTGTTGGTGTTGTTGGTGTACGAGCTCTCTCTCCCTCTTCCTCCCCTTCTCTCTCTTCCATCCTCCCCTCTCTCTCTCTCTCTCTCTCTCTCTCTCTCTCTCTCTCTCTTTCTTTCTTTATCTCACCAGGCATGCGACAACGCACACTAGCACAAAATAAGAGTACAAACACGTCGACTATACTATTTGATATTTTGCATTGTATTTGCATTGTATTCACTTGGGAAACTATATTTTCTTAAGAAGCATTAAGGGAAGAAAATCGATGTCGGAGATAAGATATGGTTTAAATAAACATTTGATACATTATGTTACACTTGTATATGTTGTTAGGTAACGTAATCAGCTTTTAAATTGGAAAAAAAACCCATTGCAATTGCACCTCGATATTGGTCAACCTAAGCATGGAAAAGAAAATAATTGCCGCATTAATGTGCTATTTTTTTTTTTTTTTTTTTTTTTTTTTACAATATTTCAATAACACAAGGTAAGAAATTACATTCTCATTCCTTTACTATATACTAGTAAACACCACAATCTATCGTGTAAACCCAAGTTTTAACGACAGCTTAAAAAGCATTATGAAAAGAAGTAATGGCCAAAATGACCATAACCTTTTTCAACATTGTTTAATTAAAACTTTATCCATTTCAATTGTAGCGATTAAACTTGAACTTAAAATCTGAGTATTTAACCGCGGAGGTAAGCCTTCAATAGCCTTAAATTGTAATGACTGCTAAAGGGGCATGGCCACGATTTTGGTGATTTTTTTTTTTTTTTATTGTTTACAATACTTTACATGTAAATGTATTAGTAAGGATCAACCAAAATTTGAGCACCAGTCGTTTGAATGTAAGGATTGAGCCCGTGCCATGTTTTCGTTATTTTATTTTTACATTCGATCAATTGCTAGGTAAAAGTTCTTTTTTAAGCTGTTTACCTGCTTCGTCGTTTATAAACATAAATAAACAACTCCACGCCTCGTCATATTTATTTTAGGTTTAATCTGGAATTTTCTTTTCAACATATAAAACAAACTATCACCTGAATTTTGATTGCATAACAATTATTTATGAGCTCTGTAACTAAACGACTGACACCCAAACATCATACTGAAGCGTTGTAAACATTAAAATAAAAGTAAATTTAATTCAGATTGTGGCCATATTTCTTAATACAACATGTCAATGCTGTGTCTGTTGTTTTTCAGTTAATCATTGATGAAAAATAAAATCACTGGTGGGTATTACTACATTTTTTACAAAATACATGTACATGTAGATGAAAACTTGGAATGCAACCGTATATATCTTACACCTTTTTCTAAAACATGCCATCATTAGGCAGCAAATATATTTGTTCATATTGGAACATTACTACTACTAAAATGAAATTTAGCAAGACCTTTTCCATATTTTGTCATAAGCATGATTACATCATTATACATTTATTGATCCCCTTTTTTGACAAGGATTGCAACTACTGACTCTAATATTGCACTCGTGACCACGCCGTTTTTCTTAATATATGGACAATATGGACAATTTTGCTCACCTGAGCAACAATGGGCGTTCAAAAGATATTGTGCCATATGGTCCATCGGTAGAATAACAAAAAAATAAATATTGTAATGTATTCGAATTTTACACTTATTTTTGCATACACGTAATCTTTGACATTGAACCTTCATGAAATACTATTTTTACCAGAATAAGAAAATCCTATGCAAGAGATAAAAGTAAATATTTGGTAGGGGTACACTGTTGTTAACTTCCAATTCCCTATATTTTCGTTCTGCCCCCCCCCCCCCCACACACACACTTTGTAAAGCGATCAAAATATATGAGAGCATAAAGGTACATTTTTTTCATCAACTACTTACTAGTTATTGTTTTTTATTTAAAAAACCTACATGTATAGATGTGAAGAAGAAAATTGTATCTCAATGTGCTCAATTCCTGAAATTAAAAACATTCAAAAATGTTATTTGTCATCTCCATTATAATTAAATAATTGTTATTTACTTTGCGTACAAACCAGGGTAATTTTCGCTGTGGTATTTTCTTAGGAATAGCGATAATTACTTTATCCCCGCAACAGAAATGTGTCAGAACTATGGAAACTGTTTTAAAGATGTCGTTTTTATTTACTCGTGTCTGAAAAACTATCAAAATTGATGTAGATTTCACATTATTTATTGTATAAAGAGGGAGGCCCCAGAGAGTAGGTATATACAGAATATCATTCTTTTACTTTGTTTGTACACGTATTTAAGATACTCCAATTCATATAGAATTTCTAATGGTCAACCAAAATTTCAGCGTCAATCGTAGAATTATAAGCAAGACACAGAGCTCACAGTTCGCCTAGGTTTGAGTCATATTTTGTTCACATGAGTTTATTTCTAACTTGGTATTTCCTATTCAGCATTTAAAATGGAAAAAAAGAATGGCCTAAGATTTTCAATTCTTTTATTCACTCAAGACCATTTCACTGGTATTGAGGTTCAAAATCAGTTTATGCCAATGAACACAAACACAGTCAAGGATCACATGTACAGTAGGAGTAATAATGACGAAAAAAGGTTAAGTTTACAATACAATAAGTTGTTAAAGTTGGTTTCTGGAAGAACAGAGTTTGAAAATTTTCTTAATAAATATTGACCAATTTTTTACTTTTTTAATCTTTAGTTTTTAAGATCTGTTTACAAACATAGAATTGCGAGCAAATCTCCGTATCTTGCTTATAATTCGAAGCTTAACACTCAAATATGGTTAGTAAATAGAAATTGTAAACAATTAAACACAAGAAACATGCACTATAACAAATAAAGAACACAATTTAGTTTTTGGAAATGAATCATATATATACATGTATATACCTACATATTTCCGTCAGCGATATCAAACTCTATTTAAACTGAATAAACTCGAGAAAATGCCGAGCATCTCAACAAAACCTATTGCATTAATCTACCATTACGCAAAAGATAATGCCGAATTACCGATAGAATGAATTGTATTTCAGTACTTTTTTGATACTTCAGATTTTGCTTAATTTGCGCAGATAAACAGTTAACTGTTTGATTTACCGAAGTCTCTGTGTGATTTGATACGTAAAAATCACGAAATACAGTCGATAGTTCCCAGGTTACAAAGCATAAATAATGAAAACGAAACGAAAATCAGAACAAGCTAACACCAACATCATGTGTGAAAACTGTCAACGCATTGAAATATTTAGCCTCAATTTACTTCACAAAATCGGCACCAATATATTTTGCATGTTTCAAAAATTTCCCTTCATACGCGAACTGTTGCATAGCAAGCAAATTCATCATAGTCAGATCGACCCTTTTTGTGATCGGCTTCGGCCGATCGCTATTGTGTCCATATAAGGCATCTGGTGTAATGAAGTATAATGACCCCCGTAGAATAATGACCGGGGGTCATTTTTCTACGTAGAATAATGACCCCCCTAGCTGAAGAATAATTGGATTTTTCTGAAGAAAAAAGACCCAGTGGTTATTTTTCTTCATGTTAAACATGAAGAAAAATGACCCCCTTAAAGAAATGACCCCCCCCGTAAACATGAATAGAAATTGGTTACCCCGTTTCCAAGATATGACTTTGAAATTACTTTATTTTTCACTCTGTTCAACTGATTTTGAAGTTATAAACACCGATCTTGTAAATAAATCGCTGTATAAAGTTTTTCCTATCCGTAGCAAGCACACGCAAAACACTCTAACATTGGCACAAATTGATTGTTAACAGTTACGTTACTTCTCTCGTCGACAAATGGCGGGGAATGACGCATATAAAGAAAAATTCATACACAATGAGGATATTGTGTGATAATTAACGAACAATAATCATGAAAGAATAATTGTTGTAATAATATAAGCAATAATTATTGGTGAATGAATTGTCAATTGAAGAATGATACATGTATATATCTTTATGGAAAAAGACTAAGGGGCAGGTAACGTAGGAATACGAATACTTCTTATTTACATTTTTAGGGGAAAGTGATTTAAAAAAAAAGCATTCTGCGTTAGATTTGTTTTCTTCTACGTAATACATGAACATCAATATTCTAAACATTTGTTGTAATGTTGTATTTGTGATCATGGATAGACTTTATTCTTTTAGAGCAAATTTGTGAAGAGAACCTGACTATAGTAAATCTTAATAGATAATAAACACTGATCGATTATTATAAGAAAAGATTGTTTATAAAAGCGTTGATAAGAGGTTAGGAAGGACCTATGTTAGGGGTTTATACCCCGCTTGATTTTGATCACACGATCTTTATTGTATCCGATGTTACCAATGCTCATACATACTATTGATGCATTGATCATCTTGATATTAACTAAACTTACTTAAGTATGCAGAGGATAAAGTAAAATATATTTTCTGTACGAGTACTCTCAGTACTTTGACGATTTTCCTAATTGGCCGTTAACCTCTACTGGCGTAATGGCTCTAACTTCAGCTTGGTTATAATGCCTAACAGTGGAGTAAACCTTTTGTAATTTTGGTTTCATCATTAAATCTGGGTGATGCACTTGTATACCGAGCAGTTTGTATTGCGGAAATCCTCAATGCAAGTATAATCCATGAACAATATGGAGAATATAGAAGATGCGAAGGCGAAGCGCGAAGATGCGAAGACGAAAGTGCTAAGTTGCGAAGGCGAAGATACAATTACCGCTTCTTGCCTTTGCAACTTCGCACTCTCGCCTTCGAATCTTCGCGATATCGCCTTTTTAGCTCACCGAGACGAAGTCAATGGGAGCATATGCTATACCCCCGGCGTCGGCTTCCGAAGCGTGTTAAAGTTTTAGTTGCAGCTCCTGTATCTAAGCTATTACTTGTCCTCTCTTCACCAAAGTTACATGGAGGATGCATCTGGACCTACTGAATCTGGTTCCTAACTTTCAGATGCTGGAGGAGGTTAAGGTTTTTGGAGCAGGTTAAAGTTTTTGTTGCAGGTGCCTTAAATAGCAATATCTAAGTTACTGCTGGTCTGTACTTCACCAGACTTCCATGGATGGTGTGTCTTATGATACTGATGCACCAGACAGGCTTGAGTGCTGAATCTGAGCTATAGGTTTCGGATGCTGGAGGAGGTTAAGGTTTTTGCAGCTGGTTAAAGTTTTTGTTGCAGGTGCCCTTTAATGATGATATCTTAGTTACTACTGGTCCTAACTTCATTAAACTTGTATGGATGGTGCGTCTTATTATAGTGATGAACCTGACAGGCTTAAATACTGAATCTGAGCCACAGGTTTCGGATGCTGGAGGAGGGTAAGATTTTAAGAGCTGGTTAAAGTTTTTGAAACAGGTGCCCTCTGATGACGATATCGTATTATTACTGGTCCTAACTTCACCAATCTTGCATTGATATAGTCTTTTGATACTGATGCACCTGACAGGCTTGAATGCTGAATCAGAGCCATAGGTTTATGATTCTTGATGAGGTTTAGTTTTTTTAACAGGTCTCATGTTTTATAGCTAGATAGATAGCTTGCATAGTTGATTTAACTATATTATAAATGAAACGCAGAGGTTGCTTCAGATGCAGAGCCTGATCTCCATTATCAAGGATGCTAAAGAAATCTCCTACCTCACTCAAACCAGCTTGATAGATAGATGTAGTTGTTAAATGATGTAACATGATGTAACATGATCCCTATGATATTGTAAAATTATAAAATATCGTATCCGCATCGTAGTCCGCCATCTTTGTTTATAGTAGTAATGCATCACGCCACCATACACAGGTAAATCACGTGATATCTTTATTTAGAATGAGTGAACAACCATCCGTATACATGGCCAGGTGTATACCGGTCAATGTTTATATCTTACGCCTTATCCCCCTCTAGATCCATGCATGAGCAAGGAGTGTAGCATAATGAAATTACATTGTTACTGTGTTTGGTCCACGGTAAAGAGACGGCTGGTAAGTCACAGGAGTCTGGAAGTGCATATGTACACATTATGGCGGACATTAAATTGTGTGTGGAGTAGATAATGATTAAGCATAGCCAGCACTGGTTAACATATATGTTAAGCGCGATGGCCTAGCGCATGCGTACCAATAATAGCATGGATTAATCGGAAAACCTTGGCGAGTACGGTGCCTGTATTAAATTCTATGTAATCGACCGAGACTTGCTGAATGCAATAAAAAAAGACGAAGGCGAAATTGCGAAGATGCGAAGGCCGGAGGGCAAAGTTGGGAAGGAGCGATAGAAGTATCCTTCGCCTTTGCACCTTCGCACTTAAGGCATCACATCTTCGCGCTTCGTCGTCACATCTTCGCTCTTTTGCTCTTTCGCCTTCGCACTATCGCATTTGCAACTTCGCATCTTCGCCCTAAGGTCGAAGTGGCCCTATCGGAACACCATAGATAAATGTAATTGTTAAGATGACAACCATACCCCGATGCAATACGTCAATATCTTGTTATAACGGAAGGATTTTTATTTTCTAAGATATACCCCTTCTTTCACTTTAAGTTTATTTGAATATGGATTATAATTTCTGTTACTTTCTGTAAAACTGCAGCAGTAAAAATTACAATAATGTAAAGACTATTTCACAAATAATAAGAAAAAATACTGAAAAACTTTAATCTACAAGGGGGTCATTATTCTACAGGGGTCACTTTTCTTCATGTGGAGTGTGCTCATTTTTATGAAAATGACACTTATTCTTCAGGCAAAGGGGTCATTTTTCTACGTAGAATAATGACCGGGGGGTCATTTTTCTGCGTAGAATAATGACCGGGGGGTCATTTTTCTACATAGAAAAATGACCCCCGGTCATTATTCTACGGGGGTCATTATACTTCATTACACCGGCAAATGCTTCCATGTGCGCACACATTTCGCTTGCATAAGTAGTTCTTATAAAAACTTGAAGTTTGGTTTAGTATTTATATAATATTTTACTTAGTTTTATTTCAATTCATTTACCTTAAGAGATGCAAACATACATAAAATACAGTTCGACCTGTTAATTCAAGAATGCACATTTTGTCTCACGCGTAAAGATTTCGATCGATAGGTTCATTCAGTAATGCAGTTGACCTAGATGAACTGACCTCAATCATAAGAAGATGCTCCATGAACTGACCTCGATCTATTGATGTTGCATAATAGTAGCTAGGAAGACGGCTTAATTCATAAAATAGGTTACGTTATAATGCGACCTCAATAGCAAGTTATGATGGCATTCAATGTTTTTCAGTCGCATTAAATCATTTTAATACAACTCTTTCTTTGTATACGTGTTAATGCTCTTTTAGAGCCCTACTCAGTATTCTGAAGAAGAGATACATTAACATTTAATAATTACGTTTAAAATATTAAACTAGACAAGGAGTTTACGAACGGCTTTCCCAAAATTTATTTCAAAATTAAATTTGTTGACAGTTAATAATGATGAAATTATGGTGTACAGATTCAAAGTATTCTATATTTTTTAAAAATACAATACTTTATAAATTATTCTACATCAATTTTATCATGTTGATTGCTTCTTGCTATCAATATATCATTATTGCCGATCATTCCGTTAAAAGGAATACTTGTTCGTATATAATGTCATGGCTGCTTTAAACAAAGAACCTCGTTTTGAAGTATGGAATACGAGTCTTGGTAAAATGGGTATGCAAACCCGGGCCGTGGCAAAATAAAAGCCGGGGCAGATCGGCAATCGTCAATTCCAAATACGCATTATTTTGCAGCAATATTTACAGCGAATACAAATATACTTGTCCATCAAATATCCTGAAATTTTAATGAGATTGGCAGACTAATACCTGCCAATCTTTTGTTTTGCTCAGGCCAAGTCTTGTCTATCCATTTTACCGTATGCCGAATTCGAAACTATTAAACTGATTGAAACACGCCTTTCCTTTATTATTATTTTCGTAAAAACTCAGATTTGAAACAGAATTAGCACTTAATTTTTGCAATTTATATTTTCCTTCTCATAAGGATAATTTATGCTAAACTACGTTGAATTGGACTCGGTAGTTCTAGAGAAGAAGATTTTTAAAAGTGCACCCCCTTTTTCTACGGTTTCAAGGTTTTCTCCGCTTTGAATGCAGATCGGACTTTTATTTCTGCAATTTATATTCGCCTTCCCATAAGGATGCTTTGTGCCAAATTTGGTTGAAATTGGATAAGCGGTTTTAGAGAAGAAGTTCAAAATGTAAAAAGTTTACAGACGGACAGACGGACAGACAGACGGACAAACGGACGGACGACGGACAAAATGTGATCAGAATAGCTCACTTGAGTTTTCAGCTCAGGTGAGCTAAAAAAAAAATCAAGTTTGATCATGAATGACTTACATGTCAAAGTATAATACTTACATGTCAAAGTATAATATTTTGTTTTAATTAGAGCCTGTCTGAGTTTTAAGTAGCATCATCTGATCATTTTTACGCACTCTGTGGCGTGTTTGGTATCAGTATTGTTGTTTTCCTGGGTAATAACATCATATGGTCATTCTTAAGCAACTTGACAAGGCATATGAAGAGTGATATTATGATTAATGTAAGTGTCTGTAATTGACTGAACTGCAATTATGTAATATGTTTTCTAATTCATGTTGGGCTAATTTTTTTTATATTATATGCTTAATAATTATAGTAGTAACCTAATGACAGCGTAAACTCTTTGATTAATTAAAGTCGCATTGATTCCAGGATTGCAGTTTATATAACATTGTAAGAAGAATTTTTTTCCGGTTTTACAATTAAAAAAAAAATGAATTTTCTTTTACCTGTATAATCATGTAAATTATCCAGACACATCAACGATGTATGGTTGCATACATATAGTTCTGTCACCACTTGACATGTTTTTATGTCGACTTTTATTTTTTGAATTTTTATACTGTCTTGACAGATCGTTATGTGAACATGTCAGATATCTCTGTTGATCGACTTGTTAGTTACTCACTTGTTTAAATTTTCAAGACAAAAACATTTATTACAAGCCTAATATATGCAATCTGGTTATCATATTTTTCTATTTTTCTGGCAAGTCGACATGACGATTGGACAAGTTGACAAAGAGAGCTGACAAGTTAACTTAAATATCTGACAAGTCGACACAACAATGTGTCAATGACGGGTAATGACAGAACGGGGAAATGGGCCTTATAATCACTCTTAGCAATCACTTAGTGTTTATACATGTGAAGGTTTTATCCTTGTTTTTTTTTTTTGCATTTTTTGCCTAGTTTTAAAGAATAATATTTATATACTTAATATAAGCAAAGTCTTCTTTTGATAGAAATTCTAAAAAGATAGAATTTTGGGGCCTAAGTTTCAGAATTTGGACCCCATACAAAATGCATAATTGTTTGTATGGTATACATTTATGTCAGACTCTATTCAAATCAATCACAATATACATCTCACTCGTAAAACCTCTTTTAAAATTTGTTGCAAATAATTGCTTTGAAAAATAAGTAAAGATATCGACAGATTTAATAGCACTGAATGGATAAAGAGGCGTAAAAAAATAAACTAAAGCAAACTGTATTTATAACAAATTTGGGATTGACATTCAATTAAAAACATGTAAAAAGGATCGCAAAAATGTCACAGGGAAATGTTTAAATTACTTTTTTTTGTTGAAAACTTTCTTAAAAAATATTCTAATTTACTTGAAGTGTAAACTGAATTTATGATTCATAGTTCAATAGATAAGGTTTGAATTATCTATCAACATAAATGTATGACTTAAGATGTGTAAACATGTATGTCGAAAGCATTTTGTTCGTTTTACATTATAGGTACTTATGTGCGCTATCTTGGAAAAGTAAATAGCGCACACGATAAACTCAGCTTTTAAATCAATTGAATAACACTTCCTGGTCGACTATTTTTTCATATTAAAACTCTCAGCGCTCGAAATCTAATCTCTTTTCATGTAATATTCAATCATGGTGAATTTTGGCTGTGAAATGAAGATACATTTTGCATTAATGTGCTTTATTTTGATGATTTGTAAAACAAAAGGTGAGACCTATTCGTTCTGTTTATTCTTTATTGCATCTCAAGTCTTGAAGCTTTTTTTAATTTGTAGCATAATAGTTGTTTTAATTAACCAGAATAATTTAAGTGGGTGTTAATCAAAAACATTTTTAAAAAGCTCATTATTGAATTTAATCACTTAAGGGCTTGAAAAATCAAATGACTACCTCTCTGTCCATCTGACCTGATGAATAGGGTGAAGACAATCACTTGTAATTTTGTCTTTATTAGTATACCACATTTTAATTTTTTTTCTGTAAAGAATATGGACGTCCCCATACGAAAACGCACATGCCTGACCACTGTGAATCATGCATGAAATCCACTGAATTTCTAAGGATTGTTGTACTGATGATTTAAGGCCCATATTCATTTCTATTTTTGGCTTTTTTAAAAAGATAACCTTGCCATGAGTCATGGTCTGGTCCCTTGTTTTAACAATCTTTACATGCTTGTTACAAAAGGATGATATGTGCCAAGAGTGTAATTAAAAAAATTTGATCTGAGACAAAAAATGATTGTGTGAAAAATTTATATCAACTATTCCGACAAAAGACATGAGGCAAATGAAACATTCATATATTAAAATAAAGCACTAACAAAAACATTCCGTGAAATGGATTTTATTTGCTTATTTATACATGTATAATGATGTTGGATACATATCATAACGCAAACAATTGATGTGTCATTTTCTTGGCCCATAAACGTAACTAAAAATAATATTAAAAACCATTTCTTTGTTAACCACCGTTCATTTGCATAATCCATATTGTGTCCCTCAAAATTGTTACCAAAGGAGACTTAGGTACATTTATCTGACTTTAATGTTTTATTTATGATAAAAAGGAACAACAAAACACAAGTTTGTACATGTATGACTTCTCAAATGTTCAACAAATGTTAATCAATAGGGAATGAAATTGACACTTTCTTAATATTGTTAATTATTATAGCTCTTGTTGTGTTTTAATAAAATGATTGATGCATCGTTTATGATTAATCTAAACAAATAGCTGGTTTCTAACAATGTGCTTTAAGTCAATAGAATGAAAGACGATAAAGTATGCATTGGAAGGACTCTAAAAAGTCGGACATGCCTAATTCACATATTTTGTGAAACTTAATCTTCATGTTATTCAAAACCAAGTGAAAATTTAAGTAATATTCAAATGAAATAAAAAAAAATATACATGTATAATGACAAACAAACTTCGTGTAAACGTTAATTGTATATTAAGACATGTTCATTTCATTTTGGAATGCTCCATAAAATCAAATATTTGCAAATGTTAAAGATAAGTTAACTTACTAAGTGACTGTGTAAATGAACATATTCATACTTAAACAACAACACTCAGTGTAAAGTAAACTATTTTTATTTCTTTTTTATCTACTTGAATAAGCTCGGAACATTAATTTTAAAGTAATAGTCATTGTCTTTTTTTAAGGTCAAGAATACAACATTACAGGATCATCAACGTTTTCCGAACTAGGAAAGGAGTTTACTTGGACATGTAGCATGTTTACTCCCCCTAAACAAACTGTCAATGGTGTTAAGTTTTATAGAGACGACCTCGTATGTGCAGTTATCGGGCGAGTAACAGGAGAGTGCACTGTTCAGATTTTAAATGACAGATATATATATGGATGTTTGTCAAACTCTATATACACTTTGACTATACCAGCAGAAAACATGACAGAGTATGAACAGCGATCAACGTGGAGTTGTAGATATGTTTCCAATTCTAGTTATAGAAGTCCTGATGCCATCCTTAATATAGCAAGTATGAGAAAAATTCTGTTTTAAATTAAACATTAACTTTATTAAGAACCGTCTGATCATCCTATTTTCTTAAGAAATTCCACTGGGGTAATATTTCTACTGTTTTACAATGTTAGGGGGCCTAACAAATTCATATCTTATTTGATGGTTTCCTGAAAAAATATTTTTGAAATACAATGTACGATTTCATAAAAAGACACCTATATCGACATAAGCAAAGGATAGACTAAAATGAGAAGTTGAGTCATTCTTGTGATAGTTTGCAATTTAAAACTAAAATATGAACCGTTTACAGTTGAAGTCCATAACATTTCCTTAAGTCCAAACAACGGACAACTAACGTTGAGGGAGAACCTCGAAACAGAAGTCATGTGTGAAATTAACAATAATGCAGTTCCACCTCCGACAATCACATGGTTTCTAGGGACTAAATATATCAGTAGCACAGAGGGAACATACACAACGTCCATCAATATAACGGGAAACAGAGAGGACAATACACAAACTCTGCAATGCAAGGCAACAAATAATAACAAACCACCCAAAACCGCAGTTACAACAATTAATGTAGAATGTAAGTACGGGTACAGTGTGCAGCACTGTTAAGGCTTACTCTGTGGTCGCGCCAACCAATAAGTACGGGAAATGTTAACTATGACATCATACAAAACAACAAGACGTCAAAAATGTTAATATATAAGTAATTTCCGATTGTTATGGGGACAAAAACATAAAACTACATTAAAAATTATCTATGCGTGCATCTTTGTAGTCAAATAAGTCCAACAACGATAAATATAAACAACTAAATGATCGCAGTGCACTTGTTGGTGTGACGTCATACTGTGCATCTTGAATTAAAGATGGAAATGTAGTTAATTTAACTAAGTATCTGTCCAGCGATCCAATGAATCATTTTTAGAGAAAGGTTAAAAATATTAATACTTTTGTTGTGTGCAAAACGAATAGTTTTGCTTACAATCGATGCCTTCATGCATCAATTTGTTTTATGTTAAATTTCATTTTACAGATCCTCCAACTGTGAGACCGTTTTGGCAACAAAACATCATTGTAGAAGGAAGAAACGTAACGGTCACCTGTGATTTCATACCAGGAAATCCAAACACTACCATATTGTTCTGGACAAAGGAGGGCAACCCATTATTCAGACAGAAAGGAGCCACTTTACTTTTACCAAAAATTCAGAGAAGTAGTTCTGGTGAATACAAATGTATAGCAGAAAACATCTACAGTAATGGAGAGAAGGGAAGAAATAATCAGTCCATGATTCTCAATGTTCTTTGTAAGTGTTTTGTTTCAAACATCATCTTTTTTAAACAAATTCATTTTTCTTTTCTAAAATTTTTGACATGTTTTCTTAAGGTCAAGATCTGGTAAATGATCCCATAGTGAATTTTTGTTGCTAGAACTATTATGACGTCATATTTATTTTGAAGAATCTTTTCCCCGTACTTTACGGTTTTACAGGAATTATGTAGAAAGTCAAAGCATTTTTTGACATTTTATGTTAAATCATCAGAAAAGTAATCCCGATACCTATATTCAATTTTACAATATTTTAAAAAGTAGGTCAATAGCTTATTCAATTCCGTTTTGGGGGAGACTGTAGGCATTCTAGATATATTTTATTAGTCAAAAATGGACAAAACTGCGAAATTTGTTCCTTATTTCCTTTATTTTCCATAGAAATTGATAGTTTAAAACATGGCTTTTTAATTAATGTGTTTGCCAACAATTTTAGCCCTGGTACACCCTATCAAACAAAGCTACTATTTGATAGCATCATTAGATGAATTTACATCCTCAATCTTATAAACCTGAAGGCACCTTTCATTTACAAGATCTTGACCTTAAATTCAATTTAGGTTATTATCGTATTCATTAACCCTAACTTTGATTTTACTAATATTGGGACATGTTTTTCAGCAAAGGTTATTATAAAAAAAAATCACGTGATTTATATTCTTCATAATATTGATTAATAAAAATACTACATGCAATTTAAAATAACACAACACTTTATTGGCATTTACATTTCATATGATATACATTCAACCCAAGCATTTTCTTGTCTTTGTTTATTTTTTTTGGAGAAACTTACGTGAATCAGTATATTATATATCATTCAGATCCACCCTCTATAGAAGACATTCCTCTTGAAATTGTGAACGAGAGTTCTACAGTGTCGCTAAATCGAAAGATTTTCAGCAATCCTCTTTCCAATGTGTCCTGGTATCGTGGAACAAAGTTGTTGAAAACTGAAACGTCTGTGAAAACTGCTACATATATCATAGAAAGGGCAATGTGTACAGATACACACAACTTAACTCTCCAGGTCAATAATGTTGTAGGCAATGTGTCAATTTTGGTGGAATTAATTGTTAACTGTAAGTCGTTTTTTTATCGATCAATTTTTTACAGGATCAGTTGTTGCAAATTGGATATTTTGAAAATTTTTACTTTAAATTTTAACAATTCGAAAAATTTGGTTGATACTTTAAGAGGCATGTAAATGATTTTCGTCATAATTTTTTTTCTCCAAATTTTACGTATACAATTCTCCAGAAATGCATTTTAATAGATAGGTAACTAAACTTTGAGGGTCATTCGTTGAGTTATTAGCTAGTTACAGAGCTTTCAATTCTTTGCTATGTAAACATTTTGAACGTTGAAGTGAAAACTCCAGATTTAGACCTACAATGAAATTGTTAAATGTCAGGGTCTGTTTATTTATGCTTAAAATGAATGAACAGATAGACAAATCGAATTAAAAAGAACGTTTACTGGTATATTTAACTAATGTAAACAAAAAGGCACGAGCCTTGTCTACATTACAAAGAATATTTTGAGCTCTTTTTATTACCTAAAACTTTACTACTGACTCTCAAATTTCAGTGTTGGTCATCGTAAATGCACTCCCAAAGCATTGTAAATAATAAAAACACAATATTAGAATTTTAACATAAATCGTGACCATGCCCCTTTAATGCATCAGTGGTATGGCGACAACATTTTGTAAAATAAAAATTTATCAAAAACTCTAAATCTTTATTAATAAACACAATTTAATTATGTAACAGGTATGCCAAAACTAGAAACAACTAATATCACTTTGGGAGTAACGGACACCACTGGGATCGATTTTTCTGTAACAGTCTTGGCGTATCCATCACCTCAGTATAAATTACAAAGAGAGGATGGAGCAATCGACAATATAATGCAAAATAGTATATACATGAATGCAGTAAATAACTTTACACTGCGATTCAACAAAAACATAGTCGATCAATCGGATTTTGGAATATACAATTTGATAGTCAGCAATCCATTTGGAGTTGCAACTAGCTTCATACTAGTGCTTCCACAAAGTAAGATATCAGTATTTCCTTTTAATATCAAAAAACATATCATGCTTTCATACAAATCATCATACTTTTTAACGCGTCGAGCTATTGCTCGGCAGCCTTTTCACGATCGTCTGGATTGGCAATCGTCCACAAATGCATGCTCTACACTGATTTTTACATGCACATAAGAAATAAGTTCCTTAAAGTATAAAACATATTACAATATTTTTATTCCATTATTCAACTACATTGTGTACAAAAAACTTTGCTCCCTGGTCATTGACAACTCATTGCATAAGTATAAATTTGCGTAATAAAGAAATGGCGGATGAATACAATAAGGTGTAAAAATTCACTAAATATTATTTAAGTTTATCGCTTACATTTTAATTGGAGACCGTGCCCGATAGAGATGAAACCTGATATGTAATTTATTTATTATCGGGCACGGTCTCCAATATAAGTGTAAGCGATAAACGTATCCAGTGATTACCGTATGTTGCAAAAAATAAACACGATAATGCAGTTGGTTTGACTATCGAGCATTTTAGATAGCATATGTTGTGGATTTGTTTGTATATACACAAATATGTTTAAAAATCTAAAATAAACAATCAGTATTATTTAATTTTTTATCTTAGATCCTGGAAAGTAAATATTTGTCATTTTATTCCAATTAAGCGTTTTTATTATCAACATGGTAATGTATCAATGGACGTATGAATAACAAAATAAGCTGTTATTAAGGTTCTCCCATCCTCAGTATCAAAATATTTTTTTCATCAAAAAATGATATTTATCTTTTGAACTTAATAAATGAAATAAATTAGAAAGAAATAGATAAAAAATGTTTTACAGGTGAATCTGTCGCTCGAAACCCTTTACTTCTTGGTCTTTGTGGAGCCACTAGGACAAGCATTCGTTAAATGGCCTTGTGTGAAATAAACACTTTAAGACCTATTTAATTTGTTTATAAATATAATAAAAAGATTTATAAAACAAATTCCAGAGAAATCAGAGTTATCGAACTGATCAATATCAATTGAAAGGAAAAAACATTTAATTTATTTAGGAAATATATTTTTAAATATATTTTTGTCATGTGATTTTGCTCTTACATTCCTAACAATACTATAATTGCGTCGTAAGATGATGTGCTTTATTGCAATTTTAGATCTGTAGCTTTTTATCATGTAGTTACACAGAATATTAAAATTGTGCATTGCTGATACAATCATTTAGGGTTAAATATTTAAGCTGATATAAAAAGAACGTTGTGTTTATTCTCAGAAAAATTTTACGCGCTTATTTAGCAAACGCTCTCAAGCCTTAAAAAATGACCAAAAATTAAGTAAATGTTGAAAAGGTGAATGTTGAATGCAACTATGTAATCATACACAATTATTTTATTTAGGAATACCAAACATTCCTAGAGACGTAACACTTACCTGTGAAGTAACAAGTGCTAGTGTACATTGGGTATCTTCCTTTAATGGAGGAGACACTCAGACATTTACTGTCGTTGCATTCAATGTTAAATACGGAACTAGGTATTCTGAGAGAATTCCAGATATGGGAGAGAATACCGCTCATTCCAATTTTATACACAATCTTCAACCCTCTACATCTTATTCGTTTCACGTTTCTGCCGAGAATAGCCACGGAAATTCCTCGTCCGAAAATATAATCTGCACAACCCAAAATAAAGGTAACAATTTTTTTCTTTTTGATCATAGCTCTTGTTTCCAAAACGTCAATAACTTTGTGCGACTAAAAGGCAATCAAAATAAACATATGTTTATTCACATACAAATGTACATATGTTTATTTACATACACATGTTATTTACATACATATGTTAATCTAATCAGATACAGGCAGTCTCCAGACAGCTGTAATTGCAGGAGGCGTTGGAGGGACGCTAACAGTGGTTGTGATTGTCCTTATCACCGTATTTTTTGTTTACAGAAGATATATTTGTAAAAGTGGTACCTATTTTGATATTATTAAATTTGATAATCCTCAATTTATTATCTAAAATAGAAAGGATAGGGTTTTGTTTTAACATTTTATTATTACATTTTATATGTTTATAATAAGTTGAGTTAAAGTTAAAATTCATCAACTAACGTTATAAATTTACGATGGTGTGATTCTGTATACTAAAATGAGATATTAAGTAAGTTATCTTTAGCATATTCATGTTGTGTTTTAAATCATTTTTTTTAAACTTTGTAGTGTTACAGAAACGAAATAAGTAAGTTAAAAAAAATAAGTTTAATCATGAGTTAAAAAAATGAATGCCATTGTTACATGTCAAAGTTTAATATTTTGTTTTAATTTAGAGCTTTTAGTAACATCATCTGATCATTTTTACGCATTTTGTGACGTGTTTTGTATTTGTATTGCTGTTTTCCTGGCCAATAACATCATTTATTATACCTTCATGTTAAATACTGAAATTTGATTGGTTTAGACGCAGTTGATAATCCGTTCTATTACCCTCAGCGTTAGCAACACACTTGGCAACGGGTAACATTACGAATTGTTACATGCGCGTACGGTTCGCAGTAGAATTCAAGTCATTCCTATAGAAAATCAGTTAATTTTTCTTTTAATGACATTCAGTATAATAAAAAAATAGTGCTTGTTTGGGAAGATAACAGTTGAAATCGACACCCCTCGAAAACTGTTACCCTCCCAAACAGGCACTATTTATATAAAGGTCATTCTTAATCAACTTGACAAGATATATGAAGTGTGATATCATGGTTAAGTTTTTGTAATTGACTGATAGAATTGATGTGATATTGTTACTGTAAATTCCTTATTTTACGCGAGTACTTTATTTCGTGATTCCGCTGGTTTGTATCAAATAGCGAGAATATAAAATCCCGATCACCATTTTTTTTGGTTATAATTTCCTATACTTCAAAACTGTCCGAAAAATTAAAGCGAGACTTTAAAATCCGTCAGAGTTGCTTCTCGCGATTTTCCTCGCGTTTAATAAGGAATATACAGTATGCAAGTTTAATGATGCACATCTACTTGTAGATTTGTGTTTGCTCTAACTATGACCAAGCCTCAGTTATGTATCTCGAAAGGGTTTTGAAATCTATATCACATATTGTAACCATAAAGTGGCTATCCTAATTTTGATATCATTAATATGAAAGTTTCATGTTGTAAAACTACCTTCAACCATTCTGAAATTATGTAAAATGATAATAAACTGGTCTTCGCAAACTATGTTAACTTCAAAAACGAGCCGCTAGGGTGATTTCAAACTAACATTTGTACTCATCTACGTCAGAAATGCTACAACAATTGAATTGTATGCCTCTTGCAGATTACTTTGAGTACAGAACAATTATTCTTGTTTTTAAAGTTTTACATGATTTAACTCCAAATTATCTAGACTTTTTTAAAATATGTAAATGAAATAAATACAAGATCAACCAGATTGAGCCAAATTAATGCATTATACAATCCAAGGGCAAAGACAGAATATTTTAGAAGTCATTTACAGTTTACGGCGCGCATTTATGGAATAATCCATCGCATGTCACCCAACCTTAGAATCTTTAAAATATGCTTGCCTCAGAGACAATTTTCATTCGGCTTTGCAGTAATAGCCTGTATTTTTATTTTAATCGAATGTATATATAATGTATGGCTCTATTTTAGGCAATTACATGTTGTTTTAATGACATATAATGTATATTTATCTCTCAGCAACACAAGTTGTATGTTCTATCAGTTTCTGTATATAATTGCTGTCTGTAAATTCGTATTCAGGACCACAATGTGAACTAGTTTGTAAGATAATTGTGATATCCTGTAAAATTAAAGGACACTATTATTATTATAGTTTCTCATTAATGTGTGGCAAATTTCTTTCATATCATATGCTTAAAAATTATAGTAGTAATCTGATGACAGTGTAAACGTTTTGATTAAAATTAAAGTTGAATTGATTCCAGGATTTAATTTCCTATAACATTGTAAGAAGAAATCTTTTCCGGTTTTACAATTCAATAACTAAAAAATGAATTTCCTTTTACCTGTATAATCATGTATATTATCCAAACACATCAACGATGTATGGTATATTACTTATTTTTCTGTCACCACTCGACATGTTTGTATGTCGATTTTAAATCTTTACTGTCTTGACAGATCGTTATGTGAACATGTCATTTATCTGTTTTGATCGACTTGGTAGTAATTCACTTGTTTAGATTTTTAAGACAAAACGTGTATTACAAGCCTGATACCTGCAATCTGGTTATTATCATATTTTTCCATTTTTCTGGCAAGTCGACATGACGATCGGACAAGTTGACATAGAGAGCAGACAAGTTACCTTTAATATCTGACAAGTGGACACAACAATGTGTCAATGACAAGTAGTGACAGAACTATGCCACAAGAACATTGAAATGGGTCTTATTATAATTCTTAGCAATCAGATAGTTTTTATTCATGTGAAGGTTTTATCCTTGTTTACGCATTTTTGCCTAATTTTTAAGAGCAATATTTATATGTATAATTACAGGGAAAAAGCAGCTACAATGAAAGAGGACGCAGCCTACTATACAACCATTGCAGGTGAAAGTCATTTTTTGTTTTCGTAAACACATGTGTACTTGGAATTTGCTTTTACGATTTATAAGTATTGTACAAATCAATAGGATTGTATAAAGCAATTGAGACTAGAAATTGCCAAGGAGTCGAAAATATAAAACTTAAAACAAAAATTAAGACAGCCCATTCCTTCTTCGGAACAAAAAGAAAACATTCCGTTTACTAGATATCAAAAGAAATCTTACACTAGAACTTAAAGTACGAGTGAATTATAACCAGTATTGGTAGTATCGTTCTATTTGATCACCTAATAATACTCAAAGAATGATTTGTTATTCCCAAATCTCATTTTATTCTTTCATTTTGCTCAGAAGTTTCAGAAAAGTTGATTTATGACGGACAACGGAAGTTGCACGACCTTCTGATATTAACAAATGGCCACCTTTTGAAAATAAATAATATAGTAATATTTTTTTTTAAAATATTTCATTTTTTTATTTTATATAATTCTGACCCAAACGACACTTTACTTGTACGCATTTTACTCCCTTTTATTTTAAGTATATATTGTAAATAAAATACTTTTTACACTATGCACGTAAAGCAGTATGGTGAATTTTGATATTTAGAAAAAACTTTATTAAAATGGAAGATGTATCATTTTAAGACGGGGTCACGAGACCCCGTCTATTGGTTTACTGTCAGACGAAGTCTCAAACCGGAATGCACGCGTAGAACACATTAATTGAATCTACGTGTAAGAAAATAGTGCAGAAAGTTTTCATACATTTCAGTAAATATGGGTATTATAAAAATACGCATTAAATCTGTTTAAGTCCTCTGTATATAAACAAATTTCTATTTAGAAAATAAACAAATAGTTTTATTGAACAAAATAATCTTGCTCGGGTTCAAATGTGGAATGAGCACAGCGCCGTTGACGATTTAGTTGGTGTACGAGCTTATTAATCAATAGAAGAGGTTGATGGTGGAATCGAAATTAAAGTTCCCAAACGCAATGTGCCATTTTTGAAAAGTTGTGAATTTTATTTTGCCAATCTTTCACCTTAATACTACCAAACTTCATGCGCAAGCCAAAGTTAAAATCGCGACGGGTTATACACAGATGTTTTACAAGTTAAAAAGGTGTATCATTGGCTTCCAGTTTACTTGCGGTATGACTGCTGTTCGTCTATAAAGGAATTTTGTACAAAGAAAATAAAAACAAGTCTGAATTTGCCTTCTCGTTCGTTGGCTCTTTAGTTGATTAAACTGAATTTAAATTTTAAACAATGCATTGTAAGCAAAATCTTAAATAGAGTATACATTTTGGAAGACTTATACATCATATAATATATACAATCTTATCGATTGAAGAACCAAGTTAAATGCTAATGTTCATGTTTTCCGGCTTAGTTGGAATCAGGCTTGTGATGAATTACATGTACAAGTTACCCCATATAATATTGTTGATTATGTGCAGATACCCGATGGGCGTGGTCAAAATGACACGAGGGAGCGTACTCTCCCGAGTGTCGTTATGACCACGCCCATCGGGTATCTGCACATAATCAACAATATTATATGGGGTAAGTTACTTGTACCATAGTTTACGATTATTCATATATCTTATTCTTATAGTAATATCGGGAGTGCACTTGCCTCTAAACAATACGGTTCCAATTCGTTGGTCTTTATATATGTACATTGTACTTCGTGAATTTCCAAATGACTTTTTATCCCCGACAAAGATTAATTATTCTTCATTTTTTTTAAAAAATTTATAGCCCTAATGAATAGATCGACTTCTCATTGTTATATTTTTATTTCATATTCATTCATTTTCTGACTTATAGTATCGATATTTGCCTCAATGAATTAAACTTATTAACACAATTTCATATGTACAAACCCCAAATTGTGCAATGCTTTTGTTAAAACAATTGAAATTAAATTTAAATTGATGAAGGTAATTAGTTTTTTTAAAATCTTATTTGATACTCTGTATCAATGTTTGTTTTTTTTAAAGTGGCTGAAAAAACATGTACAAGGGTCAATTAAAAAATACGAAGACTTTTGTCATAGCTATGTTACTTAACGTCATATCATTACCAAATTTGGAAGACATAATTTAGGAATAGTTTCAAACAATTTGCAAGAAAAAAAAGTTAATAAATTCCTTTATTTCTAAGAATTATTTAGAATCCAATCCTGCAAAAATGAGGTCACGGCGCACGGTCAAAATTTGTGTTATGTCTACAATAAACCATATAATGTCGAAAGTAATATCTCTAAAAATTCGGCTTAAAACCAAATAATATTGAAACCTTAAATTAAGTTTTGTCTTGGTATTCTGTGTTCCAAATAATGACGGGAAATTTTGGTTTGTCGAACAGAAATTAGTAACTAAAGACAGATAGTTCTCTTTAGAATTGACTATGAACATCGACCTCGCCGGACGTCACGACGCAACGAGAGGTACAAACAAAATGGATTTAACCCAGGAAAAAGCCGACACAAGCTGTGGAAATACTCAGTGGTGCAAAAAATAAGTCAACAATTATTTACAAGTTTGTGTTTAACTGTAATAAATTTTGTGGGGGTGGTGGTTATTGTATTTTGAATATAAAACAGTCCGAAAGAGAGTAGAATATCTGTAAATATTTAGTCAAAAAATAAGTGACGTCAACCGCCGTTAATTGTTATCTTTACTGTAATCTAAGAGATACAGGGTTAGAACTTGAAAACTATGAAGAACTAACTTATGATTCTCGAACCAATGTGTGCAAATAAGATGTTAAGTGGTTCAGTGTAATTTTAAATTGTAAGGAGAAAGGTACAAGAGACTAAGCGTGATATAAAGATGGGGTTTATCTATAAACTGTGCGTGTTTCATCTTGACGTCGTTTTGAACGTTACCATGCGCCGTGGCGACAAAACATGTTGTTTTTAAAAAGGGGTAACAAAAATACCGTTTCATCAAATGGACTAAAACTTCGCATATCAATAACATATGTGTAGGTGCACAGATTAATCTGTTAAGTTTGGCTATCATGAAAAATATATGATAGACAGCCACACTGTCTTCGAATTGTTTGATTGACCCTCGTACATATATATTTTGAACAAAATCAATCAATAAGCAAAAAAAAAAAAAAATTTTGAGAAGTGCATGTCGCAAAACCGTGAATGGTTAATGTCAAATTCGATTGGCTACCGCTATTCACTCTGTCCACAAAACAAGTTTTCTATTCAAACATGTGATTGACTTTCTATAAAACCTTTAAACAGGATACCCCTATTTCATTTAACACGCGTTTCTCTACTTGTCCGAACAAATGGAGAGGCTTTCTGACAAAGCCATTGCCATTGCCGATATTGTTTTGTCTTGAGCTAAAAATGAGATTTATAAGACAAACTAAGTTGGTCGAGTCCTTTATCCGTGTTGAGTTTTGGCAATTCTGATCTGGAGGAAGCTCTTACTGTGGAGTATTATGGACGCGCTAAAATACAACTTTGTTGATGTTGTTTTTACTCGAGATAGTGGGCGGAATTTAAAAAGAAGTGTGGGGTATGTACATATAACCCACACTTTTAACAATATAAAACTCGCCAAGCTATGGTACAATGTAAAATAATGCATTACATAACCATTACTTCTTGAATTAGGGCATTAAATAACCATTACCATTACTTAATTTTCTTGAAGTAATGCATCACATTACCATTACATGAGTAAAGTAATGCATTTCCATTACTTTGTGAAAGGTCAATAAGTTTTACAAAAAGTAACTTAAAAACTAAATAAAGAGTTTGTGTAAATATTTCAAAAATAAAACATGCTTAAAATATTAACAGGTTCATGTTCATGTTCACTATCAGGTTAAAATTTAATTACTTATACAAAATTGCTGTTGCACTTGTAGTTCTCAAAGTAAGGTTGGTCCCGTTACATTTACACGCTAATGGCGGAGTTGACAATCTCTGTTATTTATGTCTCTGATTTTCAGAGTATGCTTTTTAATGAAAGGAACGGTTGTATCGTAATTCGTGTAGATGATGCACGAGTTTACACAAAAAAGTAGTAAGTGGCGAACGGATTTATTTTTACCTATTAATTTTGCATGAATCGCAAATGAAGAAAATCGTGTCAGATAAGTCGGTCTTAAAAATCAAAATGGCGACCGTGAGAAATCTTTTTATTGTCAAAGTTCTTGAAAACTTATGGTAAAAAAATATTTCTAACGTCATGTGCCTGTGTTTGTTATCGGTATTCAAATGTCCACTTTGTTTGTTAATTCAGCAGTTTTAGAGTTTTGGGGTTTTCATAAAACTTTTATTACGGATACCGTCCGACTTGTGGATTTTCCCTTGGATCACAAAATTGAATAAATCTAATGATTAAAATTATCTACTTTGATATAGTTTGATTTTCCCGGTTAGTAGTAATTTTTAAAATTTTTCCTTGGGGTCTTATTTTACATAATATACCGTTGTGTCAATTTTCTACAATGATGAAGGCTGGGATTGAGTAAAATTTAGACAAAGTATCAGACAATTGCAAAAAAGCCGAATTAACATAGATTGAAACAACTAATTCAAACTCATAAATTTTGGAAGCATATGCGAGGAAATCCAGGACAATTACAAACTCAAACTTTCAAGACCCCGTCTTTCAGTACTCTCAGTACTTTGAATACTTTCAAGCAAGGAAAGGAAAGACTAGTAATTAAGGAATTAATCAAAGTACTGAAGTACTGACGGTAGTTGATTTTATCGATTATCATTTATTTTAAAATCAACCTATCTTGCGTGACAATTAGTTTCTAGTCTGTATTTAAATTACGCACTTTTTTATAATATACATTTTAATTAGACATTTCAGACAAGAATTTAGAGAAAACCCATATGAATCATGTTGTGTAATATTTAAAGATAGATTTCAAACTATGTATTTGTAATCGAAACAATTCTAAAAAATGTATGGATCCAAGCACTATTGATATTGAACTCCAGTCTCGTTCAACCAGACGCTCAGCTGTCTCCGTTAATCTCCGACAAGCAAGAGAGCCTCTCTGTTTGTCGGAGATTTACGGAGACAGCCGAGCGTCTGGTTGAACGAGACTATATTAAACTCTGGCGTAGGAATACATGAGACTACATAAATATCTAAATTGTTCGTATTATATAAAATCTTACTATTTTCAAAGTGTTTATAGATAAGTTTCCTTGAAACATTATAAACAGCATACATTACGTCGAATTTTTCTATCATATTCAAGAACTAAGACTTGTCAGCGGTGATGATTTGTGCTTAGGTCCAAACAGTGTTTCACTTTCGGTTTGCCAGAGTGACTTCATAGGAGAGTTGATTAAAATCAACTCCCAATAAAAGTCATATCATTTATATTATTATCATTAGGAATTTTTCTTGGCAATGCTTTTGATACGATAACAAATGCAAAGTTTACTCTGTAGTTATTGTTGCTCAGTGTTCCAAAGGTTTGTACATGTACAGTTACTTTAAGGAAATATTTGCTTTTTAGAGCAAGAAAACAGAGAAAAGTAAGTGTATCCTTTAATTGTATGATCTAAAACATAGAAACGATCGAATTATTTCTATCACACATTTGTTAAAGCACGGAACGGATGGCTCTGAAACAAGAACTGTTTATATCCGCATAATACTATTAGTTTTTAGTTTTTTAGCTCACCTGAACCAAAGGCTCAAGTGAGCTTATCTGAACAATTTTCTTTCGTTGTCTGTCGTTGTTGTCGTCTTGTCTTCGTAAACTTTTCACATTTTCATCTTCTCCAAAACCACTGGTCCAATTTCTACCAAACTTGGTACAAAGCATCACTCGATGGATGTAGAGAATTCAAGTTTGTATAATGGAATGACCATGCCTTCTTTAAAGCGGAAATATTATCATTTTGATTAATAGTTATTGAAATTTTTTTGGTATTTTTTAAAAATATTTGTTTCAAAATCAATTTGGCCAAAAAGACTAAAGAACTATATGATGGATTAAGATTTTACATGTATGAACCAAAATAAGTTCTGCATATATCTTTAGAAATTTGATTAAAGAAAAAATAAAACATATATAGTTCATATTTAAAAAAAAATAATTATCCGATCCATGTAAAAAAAAAATCATATATTGATGATGATCGAATTTTGCAAAGAGTAAGGGTTGAAAGAATAAATCAGTATTTTAGAACCGTTTTTTAAACAGGAAACATCGAAGCACGCTTGCTCCAAAACAATATTTTATTGTGATATTCAAAATGATATGAACAATTATATATGTGGAAATGGTTTTGGAGAAACGGTGCGCTCTATATTTCTTTAAATATGAAGAAAACCTGATGATTTTCATATGTAAAATATCTACAAATTTTAAGAAAATTAGAGGAAATGCAGGCTAGGCAATATTAAGTCTAAACATTAATTCGAATTTAATTGTATGAGCCGACAGACATTATATTATTCTATCATTTTATTGAAGAATAGAAACTTTATATCTTAAACCGGTGTCTACATAACTGCAGATAACGTATGGTTCTGTGTACGCTTGATCTGATACATGTACACATTGCTTTTTTGCCTTTATCACTTTGAACTTTTCTAAGAAAAATTTCAGAAGTTAATTCTTTAATTGAATTTTCCTTATTAGAATTCCGTTAACCTAAATTTCCTCACTATACTAATATTCAAAGAATCAAACTGTGAGTATGTTGCTTAAAGGTAATTTCCCCATGGTATTCATTTGCAAAAGCTAGAATATTGTGTTTGGAAATACAGTTTTAAAACGTAAAGTGCAATTTCACTTATGTAATGTTTTGTGACGTTATTATGATTAACTGTGTGTTTTCCCAAATATTGTTTTTTCTTGCTTTTCGAGCAAGCATATAGTATGGCATGGAGTTTTTCTAATATTTTATTTGCAAAATAGACAATGTTTGTACTGGTCTGCATGGTCGTTTTCAATCAATTTATTTTTTTATGTATTTATGAAATTTAATTAAAAGTGCGTAATAAATTTATTTTTTATTTCATTTCCCCTGTAGAAGATAAGAAAATCGTAACGCATCCCCACGACACACACAGTATGTTATTATTGCGGTTATTGTTTCATCAGTTTTTTTATGCACTGTAGAAATGTGTATGAAAGTTTGCAAAGACAGAATGCGAATAGCAGGGAAGGGAACGACAGTGATAAATCTCACAGGGAATTCAATAGAAAAGGTAAAATATGAAAGAAACGACAGTACCACGGTTGTTAATAGTTTTACACATAAAATACATATAGAAACAATTGATAATCATTTGAAATTATTTATTACGTGGAAACGAAATTTATTTCGTGGGAACGACTTTTATTTCCTGGCTACGACGTTTATTTCGTGGGAACGACTTTTATTTCCTGGCCATGAATTTTATTTTGTGGGAACGAATTTTATTTCATGGGAACGACTTTTATTTCATGGGAACGACTTTTATTTCGTGGGAACGAATTTTATTTCGTGGCCATGACTCTTATTTCTGGGTCACGAATTAAAAAAAAATATATTACGCGAATGTCCTATGGGAGCCACCGTATGATAGCGATTTATGATTCACAAAATTCTATTAAATTTTTTAAACGTTTAATTATACAAAATATTATAAAGATGTTCCAAGATAATTTTGTTTGGAAATCGATTTGTTGCAAAATCATAACAATTTTTTTTAAAAGACTATCTATTGTTATAAACCTAAAACGGTGATTAACTATTATAATATGAAAAAGAAGAGGTCAAATCTGTCCTATGCTTTATTTTTGTTAAAAACAGTTTAGATATTCTAACTTTAAATATTTTAACTTTTGTTAATAAATTTTTTTTACAAATTAAATATTTAAAGCGACACTGACTTATTAGCCTATTAAACTTTCAGTGATTCTTTTTTTCAAATCCCATTCCGTTTAATTTGAAATTAAGATCAAGACATCGAACCATCATTTATTTAGGGCTTTTCCTTTACTCTGTTTATTTGCTTTGCAGATTCTACCACACAAGTGTCCGATTGCGAACATTCTACAAGAAAACCTGCTAATGTATATGTAAACACTTCATTTATGTAGTGATCTATTATTGCTATGTTCATACAGCCATGTCTATCTTATTTGAAATTTTCACTGTGAATCATTTTCAAAAAATTTTCTTATGTAGATTATTACTAAAAGATAAAGTGTTTGTACATGTATGAATGACTATCATAGGGATTTTTTTTTGGTACATAATGTAATAACGGCAAGGTGGTATATTTATAATGATTTATCTTGATAGATATACGTAAAAATTATGAATCTTAGCGGTACATGTGTTTAGTACATCTACAGTATTTAATTTTGATAAACAGTATATATATATATATATATATATATATATATATATATATATATATATATATATATATATATATATATATATATATATATATATATATATATAAGAAGCACTAACAAACCAATAACACTTGTTATCTATAGTGTAGGATCAAAAGAAACACGGTTATAAGATGAGATTTAAAAAGGACTGAAAATAACCAACGACACGAACAATAAAGTAAAGTATTGTCAAATTTTCCGGACAACCCGTCCCTTCTTCAGGAAAACAAACTAAAAAAAAAAACTACATATGAAAAAAGAATAACATCTACAAAACTAAAAACACTAAACTATAAACTAAATTATATAAAATAATATATAAAAACTAAGTAAAATATAAAACATCGGATCGGAACGTTGCCACTTACATCTTTGTATTAAGGATTTGAACCCCGAGAAAGAAAAATCCCGACCGACGCAGCGGACGGTCTGTGTAGAGATTTAAGATAACGCAAACGAATTTATTTTCTAATCGGGGGTTGCTGTTAATTAAGTTGTACAAGTAAGATAATTCGTAATGAATGTTTGTAGGGATTATATATATATATATATATATATATATATATATATATATATATATATATATATATATATATATATATATATAAAGCACTGAATAGAATCAACAACACTAGGCATCTTTAAGGTGTCGGATCTAATATATAGATACTAAGCCAGTAAACTGAATATATAAAGCACTAAAAATGGCTAACGACACGAACAATAGAAATTGTCAAATTTTCGGGACAACCCGTCCCTTCTTCAGGACCAAAAAATAAAATACATGAGTAAAATCAGAGAAAACAAAATCTAAAGCTACTACTAAACTACTTAAGAAACTATGAAAAAGAACAGCTACATTATACACATCATTTGATCACATTCTTAAAGGTGTTGATACTGTCGCCGATCGCTATAAAGTAATCAATCGATTGCCAACTTCACGCCTGATTAAGTTAATTAGCTAATTAAAATTGACGTCCGAGTTAATAAATGAAAATTTAAACCCCCGTTGTTAACTCGTACGGCACTTATGATATAGACTCGAATTTTTGATTAAAAAGAGATAAAATCAAATGAAAATAAATAAATAAATAAATGAATAAAATTAAGAAAAAAAAAATGATTTATAAATAAAAGGTAGTAAAGAAACTTATAAATGAAAGAGGCGCAGTTGACAGATTAGATATAATTACTATGTGGGTTTCAGGTGATATATGGCTATGAGACGTTCATTTTAGTGAAGTCCATTTGTTTGTTCATGCCATCAGGTCTGAATGATTTGAGTCTGTGCATCCAGAACTTTTCCTTGCTTTTCCTCTCCGCGTCTTTCCAATTAGGATTATGGTCAATAACCAATACTGTCATGTCTTCCCATTTGTGGCCACCTGTATTAAAATGTTCTCCGACGGGCTCCTTGACTTTTTTGGTCTTTATGGTAGAGTGGTGGTTGTTGATCCTTCTACGGAGGTCACCTGTTTCACCAACGTATTGCTTGGAGCAGACTTTGCAACTGATGAGATAGATGCATCTATAAATGAAAATTTAAACCCCCGTTGTTAACTCTTACGGCACTTATAGATGCATCTGTCTCATCAGTTGCAAAGTCTGCTCCAAGCTTGGAAAACCGTAACCGAAGACCATTTTTTGTTTGTTAAGATTTATGATAAGTTTGCCCCCCCCCCCTTCATTTCAATTTGCTTCCGACGCCACTGTGTAGTTTTTAAAACTGCAAATCACGAAAGCTAGCTATCGAGGAGTTCATTCTGAAGAAGCGATGAAAACAGACGCTTTGGTTGTGTTTATATACAAGAACTTACCGAAATAATGTTTCTTAAGACATTTATTCCACCACCAGCAAGCATCCTTATCAAATATTTTCAATTTTGAATCATTAGGCTAGTGTTTATTTTATAAAACATCAACAACTGTTCCTCGTTCGAGATCGAGTCAATTCAAACTAATGATCAATTGCAACTTTGTGCATGTCAACAAACTTGATTATTCAATTCTTCTGACCAGTATTTCTTTTTAATCAGGTGATCAAGCTCTAGAAAAAAAAATTTAGAGCTAAAAATTTATTTCAAGGTTAATTTTAGTGAAACTTTACATTAAAACAATTAGATTTTTCTCTGAGACGACGCACTAAATTGTATTGCGCAAGGTCGCAAAAACCGCATAACACAACGTTGCAACGTGGTTATTCTAATCTTTGAAAAAATCCAATTCGGGTTACATTAAGGACTGTCTCAAAAGCTTTAAATTAAAAATCAAATTGTATAAGATAAATAGAACACCTGTAATTGTGTGATTTTATATTTGCTTTATCTATCTCGTCGAAATGGTTATAGTTTCCAGCATAATTTTTATTCAACCGGTATGCTGCAGCATTGTTTTTGCTTAACATAAACACCCTTACCATGTTTTTAATTTATTTCTTTAATTTTATGGTATCTGTATTATAGATAACACACATGCTTGCTCGCATAAATATGGTATATCAATGAATACACAAATGCAGATTCCACCATTTTGACTGCCTAATATACTCTATATTAAAATGGTTTGCAAGATTTGTTGAAATTCAATATCTATTTTTAAGATCAGTTATCAGAAACAGTAAAAGCAATGGTTAACCAGGACTTATTTTGTACTTTAGAGAATTTTCAGTAACAGAATGCACAAAAAGTGCACGTGGCTTGTTTAATCTATAACACACCTTTTAAACCCTGATCAAATATAACCAGTCTTATGTAACTGTCTTTAGCAATCATGTTCCTATAACTTTACAAAACTAGGTCACCGCTTGTTCTGTTATAAGAGAAAACAGCAGTCATTGTTCCATGATAAAATTGACACAAAATGTTTGAAGATTTAGAGACAATTCAACAAAACTGTCCATCGGAAACAGTGAATGCAAAGGGGTGATCTTTTTCCTACCTGGAGCCTAATATAGATTTAGATGACGTTACTGCTTCTGGGACAGAAACATTCCAATACAGCGATGAAGTGATACAAGTTTTAGAGGCAGTCAATGACGATGAATGTTTGCTTGTACCACTGGATTCAAAGTACATTGGAAAAGTGAACAAAAGAAATAAGAAAAAGAAGAAAAAGAACATTACTGTTAATAGTCTGTGTGTAACAGACAGCCGTGATGTGTATGTCACTGACTACAAGAACAAATCAATCGTTCGTCTTTCCCCGTCAGGCTCGATCTCTACAGTATTTAGTTCAGCTCCACTGGAACCTGGGGGAATCTGTCAATCAATTGAAAAAGAACTTCTTGTCTCCTTAATGGATGAAAATTCTGAGCCAATGCAACTTAACCCACAAAGCCGACGTCTAGTCAGACACGTGACACTAACCGGTGACATCATCCGTGAGTACGAGTACCAGGAGGACGGTAAGACCAGGCTGTTTACTCTACCATGGAGAGTCAGACAAAACGGTAACAATGATATATGTGTGGTAAACTTGACTAGTGATGATATCAGTGAACCGGTAATACTTTCTTTCTCTGGATATCTTAAGTCGGTCTACCGTTGACAGAACCACATGAAACATTTCACACCATCTGATGTAGTGTGCGACTCAGGCTATAAAATCATTGTAAGACATAGACAACAGCCATATTCATGTTCTGAGTCCTGCTGGGGAGTTCTTGAAGTACCTACTGAATGAGAATGAAGAAACACGCCCGTCTTCCATGTCTCTATACAAATCCACACTGTGGGTTGGAAACGAAAGAGGATATATTCATGTTTTTCAGTACAATACATAAACTGACCACATATTTTCTATGCAGTATTCAAAATACTTTTCCCTTTTCGGCACTTGGGAAAAATGATTGTGACATAACAATTTCCATGTCTGCTTTTATTTGCATGCATGAATTAAATGCTTAATATAAATGTTCAAAACCTGCTTTTTACATACAATAATTTGTGACAGTACTGTCAATGCATCAAGATTTTGTGTGTGTTTAAAAAATTGATACTCAGACATCCCCTTGACATCAATTAGAACCAAGAGGGTTGGAGCATATTAACATAAAATTCAAACTTCTTTGAAATTCCTAGAACCGATTTAAAATTCTACCAACCCAAAGGCATACATTTCAGGAGGCAAGTATATACGCAATGCCACTGATCTGTAAATGTGTTAAAGTTTTTGATTTTTTAGAAAGCAGTTCGCAATTCAAAATTTGTAATTCATATTTACGGCCTGAAAATCTCAGGGTCATCTACTAGTCATCTACTAGTGGTATACTACTATCACTGTAAAAATATGTTGAAATGGTAATCTCTAGTTTTAGAGATGCGGGCGTATTTGCAATTCAAAAGTGAACTGTGTTCTAACAAAAATCAAAAATGCATAACAACGATGAAAGACATTATTTTTTTATTGACCTCATGTAAATATTATGCCAACAATTCAACAATATAAGATTAATAAAGGTAGTACAATTCAATAAATGTTTTTGTATTTCATTATTCAATTTTTTGTTTAATTGAATCAAAAATGAATAGGGATTTAAAAGCTATATGCATTGGCTATTAACTCAAAAGTGGGTCATTGATCTATTTTTTAGAATGAAATATAACATACAATAGATGATTTTTCATTATCATGAGTGAGATTTTTTTTTTCATTCTGAGAAAGCATTATCCTTAAAGTATTTGCGTAAGGATAGAATACATATTAGTGGTTGATATTTAACTCATATTGGATTTCAAAGACACAGCAAATTATTCAAGAGTGATTACTACATAAGTAACTAGTCCTTAATATTATCACGAACAAAAACAGTTTAAAGATATGTGAGAATATATAGTTTAAAAATTGGTATTAATGATGGATGGCTTAAAATTACTTGAATCCATGTGGTTATACTTTTTTAATAGATGAATGTGTCATGAGCACATGGGTCAGTCGTCATAAATGATAGGTCACTATCAAATAAGTCGGTGGTTCAAGTCCGATGTGGTTACTTAATGATTTTTGCTGTTATGTTTGACTATTAACAATTTAGGCGCTTTATCTACAATGTCTCAGTTCACCCAACTGAAATTGGGAAAAGATTTGCGATGAGAGATTGGTGTCCCATCCAGGAGTTAGGGGGAAAGACAGTCATTAACTAGCACCACGGATACTAGGTACATGTACCCAACTTTGGTGTCTTCTTGGCTCAGAGAGAACTTTAATGGACAGATGTAGTCAATCAGTTTATTTATTTATTTATGCAGCATCATCAATGAAAATAATTTTACTATTTCGGAAATATAAGAAACTTATCATATCTTAAATTTTTCAATAAATTTAACAGACTAAACACATTTAAAATTTTACATACATGTGTTTAACTCTTTCAAAGAAGGAGTCTTCCCGTTATCAAACCTACTTCTTATAATAAGAAATTTATGAAATTTTGACACAGTCAAACGGATCATATTACCAAATGATTCTATCAGTTTAATCAAATTTGACCTTTTTGTTTTCACATAAAGGTCAGGTCAAGGTCACCACCTTTTTCCTAAACGTAAAGGATGATAAAGAATAAGTGTAATTTTTTAGCCGGGCTCTGCTGAAAGCAGAGTCCTGGCTCTAGGCAGGCAAATCGCCAATGTTACTATAAATAGCAAAGTAAACAAAAACCAAACAGCGTCAAAATAAAAGCTTCCGCTATAGTAAATAGTTACACAGAGAGCCAAGTTTTGTCAAAAGTGTTGGCATTTTGTTTTATTCATTTTTTATTTTCGAGAGAATTGTCTATCTTTTTTAGTTTTCTTATCAATAACGTGTTTTTAAAACAAGACTATGCATTTTGGACACATACAATGCGCATGAATTTCCAAGAACGTTACTGTGCGTTGAAGAAATGGGGATTGTATAGGCACTATATAACGCTTCTTGAAAAATTCAAAGCAGCAACTGTTAATCTTTTTTCTACTAGAGAGACATATTTTTTGTTTATAGCCGCTTACAACATTTGGTCGCTCTTTGACGCTTTGCCGACATTAAAAGCATTAGAGAGAGAGAGAGAGAGAAAGAGAGAGAGATTTTCAGTCTTTACTACACAATATGCATAATGACACCAAAAGAGCCCGGCTTTCAGTACTTCAGTACTTTGATTGTAGTTCTGTAGACATTTGTTTAGGATTTGAAGAGTCTATTCTTCAAAGAAACGATAGAATATCAGAATGTGTATCAGCTTATACTACTAAATTGGAATAAATATTTATACTAAAATTGATATTGCTTAGCCCGCATTTCCTCAAATTTTCTTAAATTTGGAAGAAATTTCGATAATTTTTTTATGCTTCCAATAATAAAATATTTCTGTTTTTTACGTATCATAAAGATTTTATATAGAAAATATAAATTGACATAAAAGCTAATATATTGACCATTTAATAAGAGAGAAAAACTGATTTAAGTGATTTTTTTCACAAAAATCAATGTATAAAATGGGTGTTTTAAAAAGCTTATAAAAATGTAATTTGATAGGCAAATCATATTTTAAAAATATATTCTGAAACCTAGGTATCATATCATTTGTCACATTTAGTAAAAAAATCCAACATTAATGTTATTGTTTTTAAAACGCTAAAACAGCCTCATTAATCTCCAGCAATTCTGAATTGCGAAACACTTGATATTTTCCTACGCCAATATTGCGCCAAAAATATATTCCTTGTTAGATTCTAAACATTGAATACTTTTTCTATGCCAAGTTGTATGATAGTAAAAAAGAAAGAAAAATATACTATTTTCCTTTCCTTTCATCTTGATTTAATGAACAATCAATCTTTACGTTTGACAAGCCGAAAAACCAGAAAAGACTCCTTACTTAACGTACATTAATAAATTTAACCTATAAATCGACGGTAAAGTCATTGTTACCAGAAAATCTACAAATTATGCAAATTTAAGAATAATTATGTGAATGAAACATTTCCAGCAACCATAAGAGAAAAGAAAGAATTTGGTTTAAACAGACGCGGATGCAGAAATATTTTAAAAGAGTAGGGAGATGTGATGGGAAATTTGGATGTGTGAAGTACATGTCGCTTTCAGGGTTTTTCAGAGGTATGGAGATTTTTGCTTAGAAACTCCAGTTATATTCAGGAGGTCCAGGCAGCGAAGCATTCAGGAGCTCCTATTTTTTTTTTAGATTTGGATATATATAAAAGAATCCGTGAAATTAGCACCTGCTACCTGGGTGTTCAGGTACTCCTAGGTCAGAACTAGGTCTAAGGTAGGAGCCTGTATTGACAGAAAATGAAAATGTATTCAATCTAAGAAAATATTCTTTCTACATACACATCAGGGTTTAGTTGTGAATATATTTATTGTAATATGTTTACTTTGTAGTATATCTCAGGAAAAACCTCTGCCATTCAATAAACTGAATGTTGACGGAATGGCCTGGAAAGGTGACCGAATGGCATAGCTACATGTATGCCAATCTGTCACCTATCAGTTACCGTTCAGTCACATCTCAGTTAACTGACTGGCAGATGTTCATCCTGTGTGTGTGTGTGTTCATACTTTTAATCGTATTTCCTCTGAATTTAAAGCGCATTATTAATATATTTATTTAGTTTTCTAATAATCTGAGAAACAAAAATAAACACTGTTAGAAATTAGGTTAGCTTTTTGGATGGTGATTTTCTTAATGCTGAACAATCTATTCTTGTTTTACGTTAGCTGGCCAGTCATCTGCCGAAGAAGCTCTCCAACCAGAAGTACAACGACCCTCACGTCAAGACCAACCTCCTATTACAGGCCCACCTGTCCCGCATGCAACTGTCAGCGGAGCTACAGTCCGACACTGAGGAGATACTCAGCAAGGTATACACAGGGGGTAAATGAATATACAGCATTATATTTCTTTTAATGGGGAGGCTATTTTGTTTTTATTATATAGAAGTTAGTTCTATAGTACATTCTTCGTTTTTGACAAGACTGATTACTTTGTGATTTTAACGAAAAAGGTATTTCCTTAAGATACAATTAATGGAATGGAAATTACTCTACATCAGACGGAAAGGGAGAAAATGATATTGGTAAATAACTTTTGTTTTATTAATACATATACAATACTTATGATATTGAACATAATCTCTATTTGTATTACTCAAACGTTGGACTTTGTGCGGTTTTATGCATTTTTTGCCCCCAAAATTAAAGTTTATAAAGCGCTTTAAAAACAAGGGTGAAGATAGTTAGAATCATATTAGATATAAGGGTGGAAAAAGTTATCACCACAGTGAGGTCATATTGTAGAAATGACGTCATGAAGATTGCCAAATTTTGGTAAATTGATGTTTTGAAGCAAAATATGGGTGTTTTCCGATGGTTTTTCGACTGGGAAACCTTGAGCACAGGCTTGCTCAAGTACCATTTTTTAGTATGATGTGAATAATCATCTGAAAAAAAACATATGTTAAAATCTTACTTCAGCAGACCTGCGCTCTATTGCTCAGAATGCAAATATAAAGCAATAATGAGAATATTTTCATCCGTTTGCAAATTTGCGGAAAAAAGGTCATAAATTTGACGTCATAGATAAATAGCCAATGAGCAATGGTGGTTAAAATCAAGATTAAAGTGATAGGGTTCCACTGTACTATGATTTATGAAGATTTGATTTTTATACGACACTATTTAAAAATTGGTTAAAATTGGGGGCAGATATTAGACCATACCGCACACAGTCTTTCAATCTGCTGTTCATTATTAAGTCGGGCATAACGAATAATTCAGGCCTCTGTAGACGTCATGAGCAGTAATGGATGGCTGAGCCCCGCCCTAGCGGCCATAGAGCTCTCTCAGATGATGACCCCAGCAATGTTGGGCAAGGACTAGTACCTCAAACAGCTCCCCCGCTTCTTAAAGGACATAATAAAGCGCTGCCATTACAAACTCTGCTTTCTGTTGAGTTGTATTTATTTACAATATAGTTACTTAAACTTTGTTTCTCTATATATTTACAAATACATGCAGTAGAAAATCAGTGAAATACTCGACCTTCCATCTCTGGCACTGATTCTGTCATTAGTGCAGGAATCGCCCTTTGTTATTTTTTTTAGTTGAATTTGAAATAGTAAACAAATTGGTTCGATTTCTTAGTGGATTTCATTTGTAAAAAATTGTCATCCCGAATAGACAGAGATAGTAAAATGAATGGTTTTGTTTTTCGGAAAATGGAGATGGAGGATGATGAAAGAAATGAGCTTCTACAGCCGACGGAGGAACAGATGGCCGATGTGGCTCGCTTCTGTAACAAGTACCCCAATATTTAGATGTCCAAGAGAAAGAAAGCATTCACAACTAAAAGGAGGCATCTGTTGGTCATTTTGAATTTGATAGTTTTTAAAGAATGCTGTCTTTTTAAAAATTCAGTGTATCTTTAAAGTTTATCCCTTCTTTTTGTTTGTATCCTTGGAAAGAGAAGGTGAACTGGTGGGACCAGTTGTGGCAGAGAGAGAGAGAGAGAGAGAGAGAGAGAGAGAGAGAGAGAGTATACTTGATGACGTCAAACTTAAGCAATCTAGACATATGTTTTGAATTAGTGACATACATGTTAAAGTTTAAAAATATGTAATAAAGACTTATGATTAAATGAATTAAAATTTATTTCTTACCGTTGTTAAGAAAGCTTGACATTTAAAATTCTCTTGTCCCTACTCCTTTTCTAATTCTAAAAGCCCATTTAGTAAGTCTTTTTCCTTTTTAATTTGTCCTTAATTAACATAATCTCAAATGACCGTGACTTTTGACCTTTTGTCATTTTGTTCGGCCAAAGAAGACGTTCCAAACCCAAGTGTTCCGCAATTTCTATGATAGATAGTAAAAAATTGAAGGTTATTTATGGAAATTTGATATATTCATGGGCAATCACTGCTAGAAGTGAGCCTCATATCCTTTCGGTGTGAAGAAATCGAAGAACCCTCAAAGTGTACTGAAGACTGTGGTTAAAAATATAAAATCTCTATCTTTTATGGTTTCAGAGGAGTAGCGATAACAAGCATATCCTATTCAATGAGCAATGATGGAGTTTTTAAACACAGGGCCATTTGGTACCTATCATTAAATAACCAATTACATAAAGTTTAAATTGTTTGGATTTCCTTATCACGAAAAGTCACCACGAGATAAATAAAATGAAAAGAAGAAAAGAAAACATTAAAAATCAAGAGCTCTTTCATATGAAAGGTGGAGAGACCTTATGATTAAAAAAAAACATTAAAAAAAACTTAGTTAAGAAACTCATTGAAAGCAAGAAATATAAATAACAATGGCAACGGTCTAGGGACATTCCATTCTAGTTACATGTAACATTAACTGCTGGTGGGAATGCATCATTCTGAGATAGATCCAAAATCTTCTTTCATAAATTCTGTTTCAAAATGACAACTCTTATTCCATTTTAAGTTTCAATTCACGTTTTGGTGTCGGCATTGTTATTTTTTTCGAAGCATGCGTAAAAACGCAATGTGCCCCACTGAAGTCAGCATCGCTGCTTTCCTTTCTTAGATGCTTAGAGATAGCCCAGCAGGAAGGTAATGAGTTTAACAATATGGCAGCGCCCATGTACTGCAAGAATAAGTTATTTCTTCTTACTGAGGAAAGCTCTGTCTAAATTGTTTTCAAAAATTATGATGTACAGTAAACGGACATATTTGACAACAACTTCCTTTAAAAAAATAATAATCCAATAAGCCCTTCTGTGCTATTTCATTGGCTAGATAATCTTGTACAATTTTTTGATTACTTCACAATAGCTGGCACTAAAAATGTATTAATCCACATGACGATACATTTAAATTTTGCACAATATCTATTGTTATTTATAAAGAAAATTCGTCTACCGCCTTCAATTCATATAAACATGTTTATAAATTTGAAAGATTTACATAAATATAGTTATAAAGAACACTGTCATACAGTTCAACTTAGTCAGTTACGTGACCAAATCTTGTGAAGTTCTAATACAACTATGGCTTTATTAGTAAAAATATTTCGTATTTTATTGAAATAAGTTTACATGGTTAAAATCACTTTTTTGTAATTGATCAGTTTTTTGCTATTTGCTATGAAGACTTTACAAAATATGAAATTTAAAATAACACCATAACTCTAAGAAGTTTTAGTCATATTGAGATTTTATGACAGACAACAATAAAATTTCATATAATTAAATTGACATAAATAGGATTTCCTTTTTTCATTTTTTTTAAATATAGTGGTCAAAATTAACGAACATTAATTCCAATGGTTTGTCACCTCACTCTTAATCTACTTTTAGCCACTTAACATTCGTCTAAGAATGATAATCCATAACCACGACAATTCAATAACTATATGAATGAACAAATAATTCATGGAAGTATATGAAAAAACAAGACTCATAATGTGTTTAGGGATTGACAAGCCTCATTCTAAAACCAGGGCATTCGGCCTTTGGCCGATAAATTTCTTCTTTTGGTAGAGGTTTCCATGATCTTTTATACATGTACTCCAATTGACTGCTATTTGTCCAGTAGTAAAGAAGGTAAATGCACATTTACTGTATATTTTGTGAAACATGTCCTAAATCTAGAACTTCTGACTGTGATCTCATACAATTCTATTGAAGGATTTCCCTCTTTTTCTAACCATCCACTGAGTCTGTCTGTTAGGTGACCGATAAATTTAAACGATATTTTCAAGGAATATCTACATATTCAGAGCATAACCAAAAAATCTTACCTCCAACACAAGAACTCCTGTTCATGGTGCCTTGTATTTCACAATTTCTGAATAAACAAAAACATGTATTGAAGTTTTCAGTTCGATACACAGGAGCAGATAATACGCTTGCTGAACACCAATACAACAACTTTAACAATGTTGATCCAAAATATCAGCTCCTTCATAGTGGGTATCATGAATTTTACAATCTACAATCCTCTTTCTCCACAGAGGTAACACACCAAGTTTAGTTAAAATTGGTCCATTTCTTTCAAAGAAGCTAAACAAGTTAAATGTTAACGAACAGTAGACAATTTAATACTACATATACGAACGAAGGCGAATGCTAAAAGGTTACATGAGTGACCTTGATTAATCACCTGAAATGCTTTAAAATCTTCAAAACACCGTTAAAAAAATGCAAAAACAGGTAAGAATTTTTTCTCATCAAACAAGAAGAGAAAAAGAAATAGTTGAATGCTTATAATGGGATTCATAAAAATGTTCATGTATCCCAAAATTTCAAATTAAATGGACAAATACATTTTTTTTATCATGAATGATACAAATGCACAATGCAAATATTAGTAATGCAAATACAAGTTATAGCTTTTCTCTAACATATTCAAAAAGGAAGTTAAAAGAAATATGAGCTAACATGTATTGATTTCTGCTCAATGGTCTTCATTATCTAAGGGCTAATGAGGCCTTGAAAGTTTGGGCATCCACTGATGAAATTGTTGAATTTTTGTAAAACTCGGTCATCATTATCATATTGATATCGGCATTGTTAACGAAACTGGAGTGTTTAGTGAAACATGCTGTGGTGTTAACTTTCACGGATGTCCGTTTGGATGCAGGTATGATTTTACAGAACATCCTTTTTTAAAATATAAAGATTGAACTTAATGTTTTCAACAAATATAAACTCAACTCTGAAGGTAAGTAACTAAATTTTAATGATTTGGTTAAATACAGCTTTAATCATCGTAACATATTCAAACAAACTATTAATGATAATTCCCGAAGAAAATGAAACTGCTGTAATAATAGATCATCTTTTTGTTTTTATATGGTAAAGTTTTATTCATTATTTAGATTTTATATCTGTCTGATACTTTTTAATTATGTATACTGGCATATCTCTGCCCCTTATGTGCAAGTTATTTTTCTATCAAATATGTCAACATGCAACATAACTATGTTAGGAAGCCAGAAAATCGCATTTAAAACAGAATTATAAAAAATCTCAAATATTGCTAACATGTGACATCCAAAATGCAGCATGCTTCTTATTTATGTCGACATGCAACTTATTTTTGTTCACATGCAAGATAAATATGTTGACATGCAACTTATTAATGTTAACATGCAACTCAGTTATGTTGATATGGAACTTATAAGTTGCATGTCAACATATTTATCTTGCATGTCAACATAACTCAGTTGCATGTTGACATAGATGCGTAGCATGTGAACATAACTAAGTTACACGTCATCGACATAAATAAGTTGCATGTCAGCATATTTATCTTGCATAGTGGCATAAATAAGTTGCATTTCGATATAAATAAGTAGCATCTAGCATCTTGGATGTCATATGTGCGATATTTGAGATTATTTGGGATTTTTTAAAATTCTCGTTTGATTGCAATTTTCTTGCATGTAAACATAGTTATGTTGCATGTTGACATAACTATCTTGCATGTCAACATATTAATCTTGCATTTCGACGTATTTGATAGAAAAAATAACTTGCACCCAAGGGGCAGAGATATGCTACAATAATTCTGCATTGCAATTACAGCAATAATTATTGTTCTCGAAACATAAATTGACATTGTAGAATAGAAAGAGAGAGATTGAACAATGGCGTCAAAACAGGTTTGAATATAAATAACGGTATTGCTTTCATTAAGTATCTTCGACGTGTAAACCTTAAACTCAATCGGAAAATTGTATATTTAAAAAATACATGTAAAGATTGCTTATTCATTTAATTAATTGATGCAATAATTAAAAGGTAATATAAAAATATCTTCAACAACATTCAACCATATCATTGATTAAAATATGTCAACTGGCCAACATTGCAATAAGTTTTGTTGATATACCGCGCTAATCAAAATATATTTTGCATTATTTCAGAAAAGCATAACGCAAAAAATCACTATCAGTCTGAATAAAAAAAAGTAATCCACTTCTGTTGTCTATTTAGTATATGTGGGTTTATATATAGCAATTCAACAAAACGACTGAAGCCTCTGATGTCCCCCAAAGCAGCAAACAGATAGAATTCAACATTCATTAAAAAGGAGAAACGGTTAATATATTTGCCAAGCACCGATTAGAAATCTTTAGAAGCAGAACCATTAAAAGATTGGATTAATTACATATTGAATACTAATCTCAAATAAATGTATGACCTGAAGATTAGCTTTCTGTAGTGCCATGGAACAAATTTCTAAGTCTTCATATTTATAACAAACAGTCATAGAAGCAATACGTCAATGGATATCTAGCGTTGGAAATAGTTTTTAGCCTGTCATCAACATGTTGAATAAAAGAAAACTGGTAGGACATGAAACAATAGAAAATCGTCCTCTTAAAATACTAAACAACAACTTCTCACCACACAAAACTAATGTACACTCATTTGCTGATTTTCCATATCTGTTTGGCTCTTTTCAGGTAAACTTGTTTCTTTTTGCTGGCGTCGTCGTACTTCTGTGTTTAAGTGTTACCCCAGTTGAAGCAGACCAGTGTGGTTACCACTACCACACTAATGAATACTACACAATATACTACTCGGCCTACTACAAGCGATGCTATCCTATATATTATGGATACTGCTATAATGGGGTAAGTATGAATTATTATCCTTATCGTGTTGTCAAAAGAATAAATCATTTATGTTTGATTATCAATATCAAAATACTGAATGTTTGTGTTTAAGGATTTGTTGATTTATTAATGATCAATAATTCATTTTATGCAAATATAAACAAAGCCGACATTTTTTTCTGAAATTTCTGCCTAAACATAAACATTCAGCTTTAAAATCTTTTAATACTGCAACATTGGTTTATGCATGTAAATTTATAATTTTGTGCTTTCATTTTGAAATTTCTGTGTTACAAGAGGTTCTATTATTTGCGAAATACTATCCACCTTTTTATACTGTCTTTGAACAAATTTTTATAGTATTAAATTTGTTTTGTTATAATAACATATAACATCATTTTTAAATAAAATAAATTTATGACAAGAAAAAACTTTTCATACGATGTTCCTTCAAAACAAGTCTTGTGAAATAGGTTAATAAAACCGCTTTTATGTTTTATTCGATGTATTTTACAGCTGTGTGTCTACATCATTAATCTACTTGTATTTGTTTTCATCTTTAATAATCATTAAAGAAACGTTTTAGTTTTGGAATCAAGAGATACATGGTACGAACGCAGAGGAGAGGTTGTATTATTGTAAAATAATATCCTATTTTGGCAAGTAAGTCAAATATACAGGAGAGTTTTAAATTCTATTTCAACATAACTTTCAGACTTAACTTTCAAAAATATATACGGTAGTAGAAGAAAGAATCTAATAGAAATAAAATCTAATAAAAATATATTTAAAAAGCCATTAATTTCAAAGTTATTCATTATTTCTTTCCAAGGAGATCTTCTTCTACAGGAGAATTGGTAAGAAATCAATAAAGATCTATATGTATTGAATATATATACAACCGCTTACCTTGCACCTTAGATGAAAATAAATAACTGAGCATAGGAATGTTTATATGTAAATAAATGTACATGATAAGGCATGGTTACTTTTTGACTTAGGACACCTACAGTGCAACTACAAACAGACCAAAGAAAAAGGTATAAAAATTATTGTCTACAAAAAGAATTCCGTTGCATCATGCTGCTTAATAAACCTTTATCTTATTTTTTCTCCACCAGCTCGATTATTAGTGCCCCGCTTTGCTGGCGCCCTGTAGTGATCAGTCTGTTAGTCCGTCCATCTATCTGTCCGTCCGTCTTTATGTCCTTCTGTACCTCTGTCAATCCGAGATCACTTGTCCGGAACATATCTCCTTTTTCCATTGCCTTATATGGTCCATACTTCACACAAAGAGTGCCTTTAAGTAAAGAGGGTGCAGTGACCACGAACCAATTTTCTAGGTCTAACGTTAAGGTCTTAGAAAAATATATATAAAGCCTTTCTCCGTGCCATATTTTATCTCTCCTTGATCTAATTTGGCTCAAACTTCACTCATGGAGTGGCGAGAGTAAAGTTTGTTGGTCAAGGGTCATGGTCATGTCGGACAATTAAAAATCTTTTTTTTTTCAGAGCGTACATGTATATACTTTCCACTTATTATATTTTGCCCACACTTCATGTAAACAGAGCTTTTGAGTAAAAGGTGTGTAGTGACCATAAATCATTTTCAAGGTCAGATTTGAAGGTCATAGCAGAACTTTATGAAAAATCCTTGTCCGGCACACATTTTCTCTCTCTTTGCTCCAATCTGGCCTTTACTTCGGTAACCTGGTGCCTTTGATCAAAGGGAATACAATGACTTTGAATGATGTTTGTAGGTGAAGTATCAAGGTCATATAACTTACACAAAAATCTTTTTAAGAACATATGTATACCTGTACTTAAACATAATCTTTAAGTTTGGCTAATGGCCTTCAGTGTCCTTATGCAAAGTCAAATGTGAAGGAAATAGTGAATCTCTGTTAAATCACTTTTAAACCGTAGCTTATTTCCCATTAGCCTATTTTTGTTCTGATTAAATAAAAATGTTAGTATTTAAGGGGTGATTAAAGCGATAAGAAGTTCTACATGTATGCCAGCTTGAAAATATTGAAGTTATAAATTAAGGTCAAAGCAAAATCCATTGTCCATAATTTAAGCGGGGCCCTTTGAGATGGTCTTTATTTCAATGTTTTCTACTTAGATTTAAAACATGTGACATTTATAAAAACATATCATTTTTGTCTACAATTGATTTAAAAAAAAATACTTTCATAGCACAATTGCTGACAAATTCTCTTCTTTACTATAATTCTACTCTGACGTCATAACATTCGATTTTCAATTGATTATTAGATTTCACCTTTAGATGGACGCTTTTTAAAAACTTTTTCCACAGTTGTTACTCTCTTTGTTCTTAATTTTCTTTAGAGATCTAGAAGTGAGTGACAAAATTAAAAAAAGAATACAGGTAAAATTAGTATATTATATCATTTTATGAGTTTTTAAGCATTAACTTTAAATTCCACTACAAAGCAAAATTTCTCATATTTATTCGTCAATTATGAATGATACAAATGTAAACAATATTTCAGAAATGATTTACTTTAAATTAAGGTATCTGATTATGCCAAAATTCTTAAGGCCTTGGGACAGAAACGCACTGAGAGAGCTTTTCAGGTAGAGAACTTAATTTACTAAAATATTTAAAAAGTGTAAATATACATGAAAGTTGTTATTGTTTTAAACAAAACAGCGTCGTTTCAATTTTGTTCTTCTTGAACTTGATAACCGATATGAATATTTTGGTAACATTTAAAAACCCAAAATATAGACCAAAAGCATCAATAATAAAAAACGAATTAAACCATTCTAGATGTAAGGTTCTCCGATCATCAGCCTCAAAGTTATATTTTCTTCATTAAAATATTACACATCTCTCAAACTCTATGAATGTAATGGAAGAAAAAGAAATTTTCTGATGGTACCCATGCATTTTACGAAGCTATTGCAATTTTGGCCACGATGGATATAAAAGAATAAATATATAAGAACAACTAGATATGATCTCGTTACGAGTAACGAGTAGGTCTTCCGTTCAATTTTTTAAACAATTCGATTAAAATATCAATGAAATTTCAGAATTCTCCTTCAACCACCTCCTTTTAGATAATGTATACGATTGTCAATATCCTTTAAAATGCTTAACAAAGAGTTTTGCTTTTTAACATACAGCACATTAAAGATTTAAGATTTTAGTCCCCTAAAATCTCTAATTACGTCATCAATGGGTTTGGAAATGAGTTTTACAAACAGATACTGCTGCTATCAACAACTTTGCTTCTATAATGCATTACAAAATCGTGATCATTTTTAAGGTATGAGTAATAGAGTTTAGGAGTCTATTTGCCCCTAATTTAAGGGGCCAGCCCCTTTTTCTTGGTTTTATACGAAAGGTCTCATAAATACTAACATTTTTTGTTCTTACATCCATCTAAAATTGTTGATCACTTTTAAGATACAAATGATTGAATATTTTAGGGGCCAGCCCTCTAGATCCTTAATGGGGATAGAAATTCGTGTTTTGATAAGTGGAATCAATTTAAATCATGTTTTCAAACATTTTTTCTTCTATGACGTCTAACAAAATATGTATACTTCTCTAGTTATTTTTCGTCAAAGTTTAAGTACTTTGGCCCCTAAAAATCCCTAATTACGTAATAAATGGGCGTGGCAATGATTTTTTCAAATAGATATTGGTACGATCAACAACTTTGCTTCTATAATGCATTACAAAATCTTTATCGTTTTTAAGTTACTTGTAATAGAGTTTACGAAGGCCTTGGCCCCTAAAAAAAGGGGCCAGCCCCTTTTTCTTGACTTCTTTGAAAAGGTCTTAAAAATACAAATATTTTTTGTTCTTACACCCATGTAAAATTGTTGATCATTTTTGAGATACAAATGATTGAATATTTTAGGGGCCAGCCCTCTAGATCCTTAATGGGGACAGAAATTCGTGTTTTGATAAGTGGAATCAATTTAAATCATTTATTCAAACATTTTCTCTTCTATGATGTCTAACAAAATATGTATACTTCTCTAGTTATTTTTCGTCAAAGTTTAAGTACTTTGGCCCCTAAAAATCCCTAATTACGTAATAAATGGGCGTGGCAATGAGTTCTTCTAATAGATATTGGTACAATGAACAACTTTGCTTCTATAATGCATTACAAAATCTTTATCGTTTCGAAGTTATTTGTAATAGAGTTTATGACTGTCTTGGCCCCTAATTTAAGGGGCCAGCCCCTATTTCTTGATTTTGTTGAAAAGAACTTTTGATTATCTACCACTTTTGTTATATATGTTTTAACAAAATATCAACTCATAAAAAGATACAGATCAAAACGTATGAAAAATTTGATTCGAAATTCGTACCCAATTTTCGAGCCTAAGCGAGCTCATAGAAATGGCGCCACTGGCGCCAAAAAACTACATTGTGCACAACTTCAACTTATAGTCTACCTATCCTGAAAATTTCATATTCCTATCTCTGATAGTCTCTGAGTTTATGTCTGCACAAAATTAGTCGTAAAAACTTACAAAATCGGCCGTAAATCGGAACCGGAAGTGCCGATTTCAAAATTTCAAAAAACTTCTAGAATTATGACCACTGGCAATCATCTGAGAAAAAAAGGTCGAAATCGGCCGAATAGTTTTCGAGAAATCGCGTGCACAAAATTCGTGGAAAAAAAAAAAAAATAATAATAATAATAACTAGAGCAAAGCTCGTTGCAAAGCAACGAGTGGGTCTTCCGTTAATGTCGGAAGTAAAGCTGGAAGTTCCTGTAAGAAGCAGAGCTCTTAAACCAATAACAAGAGTAAATAAAATAAAAAGATGAAAAAATCGAATTATTCCTGGTACGACTTAACAAAATCCGAATGATTTTAAGTACGACTTAAAGGAAGTGAACATGAAAAAAATAATTGTTGCTTAATAAATTATAAAAGCCTTTTGAAACTTAAAAATGAGGCCTGTTACCTGTTTGTTTATTTCTATCAAGAGATTTTATCAATTTAACACTCTCAGTGAAAGGTTTATGGAGGTAATCCATTATTCCCCAGCATGCATCTGTTCTCTGACGTAGATAAGCCACATTGCTGCTGGTGACTGGGTCAATGTTAGAACTAGGCCAGTGTTTATGTACAGAGTTGATAAAAGTTGAGGAGAAAAATTATGCCTTGATGTGAAGAAAAATTTTGTGTACTGTCATGAGAAGACAAGGATTTAGTACATTTCTATAAATGAACCTCAGATAACTATTTATGATTTGTACAAAAAATGAATATAGATAAATTAATTTGTGAAATATAAGACCATCACATTCCAGATGTTTATACGGAGATGCATGTGGCAGTTAGTGTTTACATAAATAAAATGCTGTTTTTAGATTTCAATTTAAATTAATATAGAATTGTAATTCCATTTTCCATGTGGGGTTTCTTACCGTTACTTTTTATTTCAATGCCCTGGAAATTTTTCTGATTTGTTTTTTTTTTATACATAAGATCTTGATGATATGTACGCCAGTTCTGTTTATGCTGTCAGAAGAATAACAGGACTAAGACACTTTTTAAAAGTCAGGATGCTGTGCAATGCACCTTGTGTGCTCATTTATGTAGCACACATAATGTTCAAACTCATAAACAAGAAATTCCCGAGTGCAAGAAAAAATAGGTCACAATAACACTGATCCACGGACATTCCATTTTAGTTACATGTCACATTAACTGCTGGTGGGAATGCATCATTCTGAGATCCAAAATCTTCCTCCATAAACACTGTTTAAAATGACAACTCTTTACATTCCTTTCAAGTTTCCATTCACATTTTGATGATGGCATTTTATCCCTGTTACTACACGTGTGTAAAAATGCAATGTGTCTCACTGACGGCAGCATCAGTGCTGCCCTCTCTTAGATGCTTAGAGATAACCCAGCAGGGAGGTAATGATTTTAAAAATATGGCAGCGCTCATGGATTGCAAGAATTAGTTATTCTAAGTGGTATATCTTTTTACTGACGAAAGATCTGTCTAAACGGTTTTCAGATATCATTATACACATCAAACAGACAAATTTGAGCCCTTGATAATTTTTTCATGTTCACTTCCTTTAACAAAAACCTTTCTGATTTCAAGAACGACTTAACAAAAAAAATCCGAATGTGGTCAAGTACGACTTAACAATTATTTTTGGTACGAGTTAATTTTACTTTAAACATTACGCTATTTTTTAAACCAAGGACGCGGAATCAAAATTTCCGGAAAAATCAATTTTTAAACCCCGATATCTCTGTTATGCATCGTCCGATTTTTAAAAGGCTTTCAGTGTTAGATTCAGTTTAATAAGCTCTACAAAACACATATTCATTTTTGATTTGATCAGAAAATTCATTTTTTCGAAAAATTTGTTTCACTTCCGGTTTCGACCGGAAGAGACAGATTTTCATTTCGAGCCTTATTACAGAGGTAAATCGACCAAATCATAACCATTGAAAATTTCAAGCCTCTATCTTAAAACGTTTTTGAGAAACGCCGCGGACAAAATGACTTTTTTAAAATTTTTAAAATGACGTTACGTCGAAACGGAAGTGACGTATTCAAGTAAACTTTAATATCTTTGAGCTATAATAGTTTTACATTATCTCTGAAAGTTTCATTAAAATCGGTTGGAAACTTTTTGAGTTATGAAGCCGAGAAGGAGTCAGAAAAAAAAAGAAAAAGTATAATAACTAGAGCAAAGCTCGTTGCAAAGCAACGAGTGGGTCTTCCGTTAATGTCGGAAGTAAAGCTGGAAGTTCATGTAAGAAGCAGAGCTCTTAAACCAATAACAAGAGTAACTAAAATAAAAAGATGAAAAAAATCGAATTATTCCTGGTACGACTTAACAAAATCCGAATGATTTTAAGTACGACTTAACAAAAACCTTACTAATTTCAAGTACGACTTAACAAGTTTTTTTTGTACAAGTTAATTTTACTTTGAACATTACGCTATTTTTTTAAATCAAGGACGCGGAATCAAAATTTCTGGAAATATCAATTTTTAAACCCCAATATCTCTAATGCATCGTCCGATTTTAAAACGGCTTTCAGTGTTAGATTAAGCTGAATAAGCTCTACAAAACAGATATTCATTTTTGACTTGATCAAAAAATTCAATTTTTCGAAAAATTTGATTCACTTCCGGTTTTGACCGGAAGTGACAGATTTTCATTTTGAGCCTTATTACAGAGGTAAAACGACAAAATCATAACCATTGAAAATTTCAAGCCTCTATCTTAAAGCATTTTTAGAAACGCTGCGGACAAAATGACTTTCTAAATTTTTTTGTTTAAATGACGTAACGTAAAAACGGAAAGGTCGTTTTCAAAGAAACTTTAGGATCTTAGAGGCATAATAGTTGCACATAATCTCTCAAAGTTTCATCTCAATCGGTTATAAACTTTTTGAGTTATAAAGCCGAAAAGGAGTCAGATACAAAAGATGTCACCTTTGACCTTCCAAACTGTGCTTGTTGCACCATCAAATGTCAGAAACTTAGCAATGTAAAGTTTATTATATTTCTGTGAATATTTCCTATGTAAAATTACAATGAATAAACATGCTATTCCATCTAACTGTGAAATAGTTTCTATGCTATCTGTCCATAGTGAATAGTCAACGAAAGTATTCACCAGCAGCATACAATTTCCCTTTTTTAAACTCGGAACACCTCTGGTATAATCCGATCACAGCATTAAATTCAAAGTCCGATAATTCTAATTTGTTTATCATCAAGAAATTCTGCATCGCCAACAAATAAAGTTTTCTTCAGGATAATAATTAAGATATCTATAGCTATTTACTGACAGAAAGACAGACTAAGACTGTTGTGTTGTGTGAGGATGACAGACAGTTTATTGTCCCCCTCAACAGCAACTATTTCACTTGGCTTCGCCCCATGAAATAGTGGCTGTCTTAGAGGACAATAAACTTGCTATCATCCTCATACCCAGTGAATAGGTATATAATGTCCCATCCACATAAATTTCGAGTTATATAACCTCCCATTTGTAACCTGCAATTTCACAGTGTAAAGTCAACACAACAGTCTTAGCCGCAAGTTTCACCATTCAATTCGCATGTACGTATTAAACATTAGGGGTTTTCATATTGCATACCAATTCCAACAAGGGAGATCCCTCTAATGATGATCATTAAAATTCATTTTATGAATCTTAGCAACACTCATAAGCCTTCAATTGTGCAGCATCTCTTAAGGTGGCTCAAAACACCTTGAAATATTTTCTCAAATCAGCAGAAAATTACTTGATTATGATAGATATCATAATTGATAAGAAGTGTTTAAGTCAAATAGGCAAAAAATATGCAAATTTGGATGAACAATTACATTTTCAAAAATTTAATTCAATAAACAGTAACAAAAGCTCCAGGCGGACTAAAACTCAAACGCTTTAGAAACCCAATACTTTAACCATTAAGCTATGACGGTATACAACCCAATCAAACGATATTAAGAGTTCAACAAAACATTTAAATCGCCATCTTGTGAAGTAGTGTCTTAAAAAGTATAAGTCTAGGTGTAGTGATGTACCTTAATTTTACAAAAATATTAACGGGTACTTTATCCGAATGGTCCCTTGCTACCTTTAACTTAGTACATTTTATGAACAGATGTCTTTGTCTTAGAATAAGAAAGCTAATGCAATTCTGAGAAAAAAGTATACCACATATTGACAATTCCATTGAGGTTTAATAAACATATGGCCATTTAAGTGAACCCACCATTTCCAATTTCTTTTACTCAACACAGATTTACAGGGTTCTCCTTAGTAAAACATCTTTACCTGACCTTTTAGAGGTCAATTGTTGTTCAACCACCTTTAATAAGAAACCTTATTCAATACAACATACATCTACATGATATAATCTTGATAAAAGCATCACATAACTTAGAAATGCCCTTACATGTATACCCACCCCCTATCTTTTGATTTTCATAAAAAGTCATGGTTTGAAATCTTTTACCTAATTTTCTGAAACTTGTGGCAATTTCTATGAGTCATTTCTCACACATATTTGAAAACAATCATCAATGATACTAAAATTTGATCTTTTTATGTTTCTTGAATGATTTGTAGCATTTTAATAATTAAATAGACAAGTATTCCTGCATGTGATTTCTTTTTTCCATGAAAAAAAGTAAGTTAACAATCATATTTATTAAATATCTAATCTATTCTGGTTTCTAGTCTCTTTTTAACCATGATAAAACAGTAAGATCAACAAGTTCAACATCTGCCTTATATAAAATTAAATTCAAACACACCCGGGTAGCTGGAGGCGGCGGAGAATTCCATTAAAAATGTTCAAATTTGACATGTTTTTTTCTACTTTTTTTATGCATATATACCTTAAAGGGATGAAAATAGATTGTTTCTTGCTCATTTCAAAAGTAATTATCATTGCTGGTGTTATTCAAAAGTCAAATGTACATTTACATATCCTACATGTAATCTTATGGAGAAAATTGGAAAGAGTTTGGGTGATTTTTCAACTATGTAAACACATCTAAATATCTTTATAAAATAAAAAATGAAGGAAACATAATTGCATACTTTTATTGAAAAACAAATTTTCACAACAATTATATTTCTTTAAACAGCCTTAATTTTGTTTTTCATAATTTCTTATCAAACATGAACAAACCACAATAGGACATGATGCTTTCTTAAAGTTCCATTATTGTTCATGCATTATCCGATTTAATTTGAATTACCGGTAGATAGTCTGTAGAACACAAGGAATATGCATGTGGGTAGAGGTGACAGGTTAACCTCAAGAGCTGAAACCACAAGAATCAACAGGTAAAAGCCATGTGGTAACAAGAGTCTGCTTTAAGCTGAAATAAAAAAAAAATAAATTAGCTGTGTTAACATACATGTACTTGTAATAGCTGTGTTTACATTAACATATACATAATATTTTTGGAAAAAATACACTGACCATGCAGTGTTATAAGTATGACATATCCAAATATATGACATTAACATTTAGCCAGTACAAAAACAAAAATGTGCATATCAAGTCATAATATCATAACATTAAAATAATTTCTTGGGTATAGACATATCAGATTGAGAGAGAGCGAGAGCAGGAGTGAGCGAGAGAGTTTGTTTTACTTGAAAAGCGACAGCAATATTTCAATTCATAAACTACAAAGGAATATTACCAATCCAAACAGTGTCAAAGTATAAGCTTCTGCTACGTGTATACCATGTTTTGTCAATTCTACTGGGGTTTATTGCGAATAAATTTAGCGAGGGTTTTTTTTTCTTACGAATTACATGTTTTAAAAACAATACTATGTATAATGCGCATAAAAATGAGGGATTAATAATACATGCTCATTTTAAAATTCAATGCACTTTGGATTTCTTTTACAAGATCGAGATATTTTTGTCATAAAATTAAGATGCCCTCTGACAGTTTCATGAGTCTTTGCCAAGATTAAAAGAGAGAGAGAGAGAGAGAGAGAGAGAGAGAGAGAGAGAGAGAGAGAGAGAGAGAGAGAGAGAGAGAGAGAGAGACAGAGAGAGATCTGAGGCACATGCAGTAAAAATTATTTACATACTATGTAGATGTGATATGCATGTAAAGCTTACCTAAAATGAATCAATATGTATAAAAGATAATCTAATCTCTCAAATTACAATGATTCTGTGAAATACTTATATCTTGAGAAGACTGTTTAATAGATATCATGGAACATTGACCTAAATTCTGAGCTTGATATAATATGAAATTTGAGACTTTTCATCTCGCACTCTGTTTTACATGCCTGTTACACAAGCAATAACCATATAGAGAGCGAGACAAAAGGTCTAATTTTAATTAGATTGAATATTTACTTTGTCAAATATATTTATTTAATTAAACACAAGCCTGAGTTTTTTAATTTATAAATTCAGTGAAGGCGATATTGTGAAGATCTGCTATATTTAAATATTTGGGTAAAGTTATCATCATGCATACATGCACTCTAATTACAACATTCTATTCTTGTGTACCTTAGGACTCCCACCGCTTTTAATTTTAAATTCTTCATGCAATTTACTACTGATATCCTTTCTTCACTTGCCTCGGATAGTCTTTTAAACACCATCACCAGTCCCGTAAATTCATGTGGTCCACTTTGTTTACATGTAAAAATGGCGACTCTCGATCTCGATGTAAATTCAACATACTTGATTTCCCGAGGGGTAGCGTGTTTCGGAGAAAGTCTGAGGCAAATAAAGAGGCGATATCAGTAGTAAATTGCATGAAGAATTTAATGGTACTAATTGTTTTCACAGAATTTGCGTATAAATAAGGTAAATCTGTCCAAAACTAGCGCACGTTTTTCTGCGCAATAAATATACATGTACAATTTTTTCAATGGGTGGCCCTGTAGCTCTCCGGTCTGTCATTATTTTTTCCCGGAGAGCTACAGTTCTGCAGCTACCGTGAAAATACACTGGACAGATAATATTCCGAGATTCCGCTGACTCTAACGCCCGCTTTTATATTGTGACGTACTTCAAAAGCGGAGGTTAGAGTCAGAGGAATCTCGGATTAGATTGAAAAGACTAAGTGCAAATACTCTGAAAAGAAAAAGTAAATACGACATATCCTGTATTGAAACATACCTTTATAATCTGTCATACGTTAGTTGAGCTGAAATTTCCACTATCGACGTCTTGCAGGCCTTGCTTTTTTTTAAAATGTAGACACACCGCTATCAGCTGTTTGTTCGCAGTCAAAACATGGCGAGTTGAAATGGGGAATCGTACGATGATTATTTCGATTAAAACTAATAAGACTAATAAAAACTAACAACGTAATTATCGATCGAAATAACTAAATTGTATCGATAAACACTTTAATTAACTAATAAAAACAGAGTCCGGTTTTATGACCTGCACGAATTGTTTTCAGCAGGAGTTACTTTCAGTGTGAATTTTACACTATTTTTTAAACCAAGAACACGGAATCAAAATTTCCGGAAAAATCAATATTTAAACCCCGATATCTCTGCAATGCATCATCCGATTTGAAAAAGAATTTCAGTTTTGTATTAAGCTTTGCAAACTCTACAATATGCATATAATTTTGTGTTTTATATATAGTTTAATTATCAGTACAAATTGTTTTCAGTAGAAATTACTTTCAGTGTGAAATATGCACTATTTTTAAAACCAAAAACACGGAATCAAAATTTCCGGAAAGATCAATTTTTAAACCCCGATATCTCTGAAATGCATCATCCGATTTGAAAACGAGTTTTAGTTTTGCATTTAGCTTTGCAAACTCTACAACATGCATATAATTTTATTATTCGCTCAAAAAAATGAAAATTCCGAAAAATTAGAATCACTTCCGGTTTCGACCGGAAGTTACAAAATATTTTTTTTTGTAAATTTGCCATAAGTAAATCCGCAGATTTACAATCACAGAGAGTTTCAAGTCTTTATAAACAACCGTTTACGAGAAAAGTCCTGGACAAAATCACTTTTTGAAATTTTTAAAAATGACGTAACTAGAAAACGGAAGTGACTTAATGACTGAAAGTTAAAAATCTTCAAGGGACAACTATTTAACATAATCTCTGAAAATTTCTTGCAAATCGGTTGAATAGTTTTTGAGATATAAAGCAAAAAAGAAGTCAGAAGGAAAAACAAGAAGAATAATAATAATAAACTAGAGCAAAGCTCGTTGCAAAGCAACGAGTGGGTCTTCCGTTAATGTCGAAAGTAAAGCTTGAAGTTCCTGTAAGAAGCAGAGCTCTTAAACCAATAACAAGAGTAACAAAAATAAAAAGATGAAAAAAATCGAATTATTCCTGGTACGACTTGACAAAATACGAATGATTTTAAGTTCGACTTAACAAAAACCTTTCCGATTTTAAGAACGACTGAACAAATAAAATCCGAATGTGTTCAGGTACGACTTAGCAATTATTTTTGGTACGAGTTAATTTTACTTTGAACATTACACTATTTTTTAAACCCAGGACGCGGAATCAAAATTTCCGGACATGCCTGCTTTTCCGTTATTAGAATATTTTTTTTAAAAATCAGAATACAACGTATATTCGGACGAAAGATTTTACAGAGAATATGACAAAATGTTTGAAAAACATGAAGTTTTCATTAAAATTTGTGATATACAAAATGTACAGAATTTGCTAAACATTATGCATACCTTGTTTCTTCGATTGCGAAAAACCTTGGTTATAATCTTTTCAATAATAATCGTTGTTCAGTTTTTTTTAGCTAAATCTTATTGTACAGTCTCAGCTTTGAAATATTAAAAGATACTACGTTTTTAATTTCGTATTTAGCTAGATATGTTGTACAAATATTTCTTATTTATTTGGAAAATCTACATTGACTTTTTCTTTAATATTGGTTATAAAACCGGTGTTTTACAGAGTCCATAAAATATATTACATTAATCAAAACCGCATTTTTAGGACATATTGATTTATAGACTGTGTTTTTTCAAAGCGTCTTGTTTGAATTGGTTGTACCTTATTTGAATAATAAGAAATGGTAATTACTAGTATATAAACATTCACGAAACTTGAGCTTAATATTGCTGTACTGGCTACCATCAATGAAGAGGCAACTTGTTGCTAATGCACATCTTTATTCAGTCATTGAAAAACTAGTATGATGATTTGTGACAATGGCATGATGATGTGACTTGATGGGACAACACGTGATGTGACTAGATGTGATTAACTGGAAAAACAAAGAAAAGTTTTGATGCTATGAATAAACAAACAAAACACACTCAACATATGACAAATATCACTCTAGTAAATATATATGCCCCGTGTTCTTGAAATGAATACTTTCACTTATGCTCTAGCAAATTAGCAAATATAACGAAACTCGTACTACTGGCAAATTACACAATTCAAAATCAATGACTATATATGTACGCCTATTGTAGAGTGCACAAAACATTGCATGCAAACAATGAAACCTTAAATTCCGACATATCATATAATAAAAACATGCTATGATACTTTAGCTTTAAATCTATATACACATTCTAGATATATCCCTTGTGCCAACATTCGAACATGTTATTTAAAATGCATCTTCACAGTTGAACACTTTTGTTTACACATTTATACCTATCGTTTATACATAACTTTTTGCACAACACTATACACAAGCAGATTCATGTAAAACTTACCAACTTAGAAGTTTTATCTCGTAGAAACAAACATAGTAAACATTGTAAATCTAAATGGTATTGAGCACAGGAACTAGGGAGAATCTAAACTGCTCGTGTCCCGCGAAAAATCCTAATAACAAAACAGAATCCATAAATCCGGAATATTCTAAAATTCAAACTCAATCCGGAAAAATGTGTATAATGTTAATGCTATAACAATTGCCTTGACAAAAATTGAAAATTGTCCAAATTTGACAAGAATCTTAAGAATATGGTAAAAGTTTGTAAAATCGTGTTTTTAATAAAGTATTCTACTGTAATCATGCCAACTCATGCCAGTATGGATTTTCAAAGAAATAGAAATACACCCTCATGATAACTGTAAAAGGTAGAAAATCTTTTTGTGTGCGCTTCAATTGAATCAGAGATATAAACATGGTCTAAAGTTGTTCCACCCTCTGTTGTGAAAAAATTCACTATCTGCTTAAACCCGTTGTGCTCCATAAAAGTTTGTATAGGGCCAGATAACTTTGTATCTTCGTTGAAATCTCCTACGAAAATGCACATTTTGCATTGTAATCTTACGGTGTCTATTAAAGATTTCAGAGATTGCAAAAATATGGTAACGTTCAATGTAGGTGGCCGATAAACATTCACTATGGCTATGTTTTTTTTCAGCAACTTGACAGCAATGCCTTCAATGTTTTCGATTGAATGATGAATTATCTGACTCTCATTGTTTTCTTTGATATAGAAAGCGACCCCACCTCCTTTTGAATTACGTAATGACCTCGTGTGTTCATCGTTGTTGCTATAAGCTTCTATTCTTGCAAGATGGCGAAATTGAAACCCATTCAAATGTAGATGAGCAGTTTCTTGATCAGATCTTAACCATGTTTCAGTTAAACAAACAATGTCCGCATTTGTGAATCTCCTGTCACATTTCATGTGGTAAAAGTTTTTATTCAGGCTTTGAATGTTATGAAGTACAACTATGGTGCTGTTGGAGTGAACTTCAAATGGTCTGTCAAGTTCCAGTTTTTTCATGTCTTTCATGGCTGATTTCACATCTGGATCAGCGTACAACTTTTTGGCTAACTTTGCTCTGTCGTTTGTTTCTATGAATAATCCATCTTTTGAAGTTACTCTCGTTAATGCAACATAGGCTTGGCCAGGAGCAAATGTTTTGTCAAGGTTGACAACAACTTTTTCAACAGTCATCCCTTGAACCTTGTGAGCTGTACAGGCCCATGATAGCTTTAATGGAAACTGCTGTCTAACAATAGCATTTGATTTCCTTACAAGAATTTCTTCTTGAATTCTTTCAATCAATACCATGTTTCCATTTTTAGTTCGCTTTCCCGTTTTTATACCGACGTTTTGACTGTCAAATATAACAGCTATAGCTGTAACGTTTGTTTTTTCTGCATCTCCGTATTGAAAGTGTGAAATGTATCCCATAACTCCATTGACTAAACCATCTTTGACATCGCAATTTCTCGTCAACATGACACGAGCATTAACTGCGAAGAGTAACGAGCTTGATAAACTGTCAGTTTTGGTTATGCACGGTTTATCTCTAAGGCAGAGTTTTCCTGAGGTTTTATCTTTTTGATAATCTTTTGCATCAATCTGTTTGAAATCTTTGCATTTCTTTTCTAGCATATTCAAATTGTAATTGTTTACCTCATCGTTAGTGGAGTATACGTGAAGAACATCTTCCGGACCATCTCTGATACAATCATTCACTGTGTCAAGTGTTTCATTTGCTAAAGGATCTTCTAAGGTTCTTGTGCGCAGCAAATTCAAAGCTCTTGCAAATGGAACATCATTGCGTTGACGCATAATTTCAGTCAATTCAACTTCTTGAAATAAATCTTGCCAATGGTCAATTGGATATGATGCATTGTCTTTATATAGTCTCTCATCTTTTCTTTGTTTTACTGGTGGTAGTTGGAAGAAATCACCGACTGCAAGCACACTAACGCCTCCAAATGGGTGTTTGCATTTTTTGATTTGCACTAGTCTTTCATGGATGTAGTATAAAAGTCTTTTGTACACCATCGATACTTCATCTATTACAAGAATTTGCAAGTCTGAGAGCTTCATTCTGATTTCACTTAAAGTTTGTTCTTTTAATGGTTCATATGGCAGTGGCAAGAACTTTGTCAAAGAAAAAACACTGTGAATTGTACTGCCACCAATGTTAAATGCAGCTGTGCCGGTAAAAGCTGTCAGCAACACTGATAAAGCCTCTGGTGACGACAATCTTTTAGAGAAAAGGCGTGATGCTTCGAAATTGATAGCTTTCACAATTTGGCTTTTTCCTGTTCCTGCACCTCCTGTTAAAAATATATGGAACGGAGCTGGGTTTTCATTTACTATTTTTCTGACACACCAGTCTCGCACAAAGTAGAACACGTTTTGTTGGATTTGATTCAAGTTTTGTACAATATTCAACATTTCTTCATTAGAGACGCAAAGTTGTTGTACTTGATATAACACATCAGCTTTGTTGAAATCACTGTCAATATCTGGTATATTTTCTACAAGATCTTCGGGGGTTTTCTGTGTTGACTTCATCATGGCACATTCATCTCTATTTTTTTCTGTCTCGGGGCATAGATTTGCCCATGCATCTTCCGGTTCTCCTATGTTTTCATACAACTCTTGAGCTTCATCTATAACACTTTCATTCTGAGCAAAGCGAGCATGATTTGTTTCCACAATTATTTTTACTGCTGTTACAGATCTCGTGCCATGTAACTTCACAAATCCTTTTTCATAAAATGTTTCGTACAAATCAAAAGTTTCCGGTTTTAATTGTGTTTCATGCCGATAGGGAAGAAACAGCTGTAGTCGAGATTGATAAAATTTCTCAGATGTTTTTTCAGCGCTAAATCTTGGATACCTAACAACTGCCTGTTTTGTTCTCGTTCTCTTTTGAACATATCCCTTAGAATTTTGAAGTTCAAAGACATTTTCATTAACCCCTTTTGGAACTTGGGATTTGGCAAGGACGCGATAATCAGAGCAGAACTCGGCTAGACATATGTTGTTAAATATCTTGTTGTCTGGTCGGTTTTCGTACCTTTCGACAATGTTTGTCATGAAAATTTCGTCATCCTCGTCATTTTCGTCGTGTAAATCATCGTTAGCATCCTTTTGTTTTCGCTTCATTTGTGAAAGGGGTTTTGTCATTCGAGTAGGGTTTTCTCCAACTGGTATGAAGATCACTTTCCTTGAAGCTTCTTTCATTCTTAGATTGCAAACTCTGTAGACGGCTTCTTGCGCAGTAACTTCTCTGTGCGTCAAATATGCAGATCCTATTTTTTTTAATGTTTGTTTGGCATCCAGATTTCCTTCTTGGGCTTCAACGTTTGTTTGTTTTAATAACATTCCCATTTCCCTTTCAGATTTAGAGATGTACGAGACGATGTATACGATGCAACTAAAAGGATCCAAAACATATTGTATATCCATATTTGCATCCCAACATTTAAGAAGACATGGGTTGTACTGATTTGTCCACAATTCATTTGGATGCCTTTTGAGGACAACTGTCAGTTTTTCTGACAAAACATTCATTGCATTTTGGTATGTGTCTTGATTCAGAGAAAGATCCTCGAAAATATCTTCTGTTGTCTCATACCCATCACAATCAGTGTGAATCTTATTCCAAACACTCAATAAAATTTCTTTTGCTTGAGACTTGGTAAGATTTGAAGTAGAATTACGTTGGTGCACATCTTGAATTTCTGCAGTTTCATCTTCATCGTCATCATCATGCTTTTCTGTTATGAATGTACGCTGTGAGGGAGGTCTCGGGAAGTTAAATCTACATTCTTTTCCATTTTTCTTGCACGACTTTGAGTGCTTCTTACTGTGTTGTTGAACATCCAGTACAATTTTTCTTAGTTCAGAGTCTTCATTTTCAGTTGGCACAGCACATGTCACGTATCTGTCGATAAATTCTGCCACAGCTTCCTTACCATCAACATCTATTTTTGGTGCGTTTTCCACCCAAAATAAACAATGCATGTGTGGCGAACCTCTTTGTTGAAATTCAACTCTTTGAAAGAAATCGGCTATTTTCCCAATAGGTTCTGACGGTGAATGAATAACATCCCGCTGAAAGATACGAAATCTATGTTCAAACATTCTAGCCACTGTAACGGGATTGCTCCGCAAAATTTCATTTTTTTCGGTCCAGTCTAACAAATCCGGATTTCTTTCATCATTGAGTTGTTTGAGTAAAGAACTTATGGCATCATTCCATCTATATTCTGCTGAAGAAAACGAGCAAAACCATGTTGGAATTCCAAGCTGTCTAAGCATAGCAAATAGATCTTTCTGAGTTGCTGACCAGTATGCTGGTGTACCTCTTATCGGTTGCATAAATCTAATTGCTTCATCGTTCCTCAACAGTTTTGACAGAGTTTCTGGATTTCTAAGCATATCTGAATTGATAACGCTCCCCTTTTCATTTTTGGTGACCGTCTTCCGAACAGAAATCTGCGTTTTTTCAATTACTTGATTTAGTTCTGACATATACTGACTAAAGAAGATGTAGTTTGTATCTTTTGCAAATCTGTTATCTGCATTCATCAGCCTGTTATTGAAATATCGAGCAAGTGTCAATCTTTTATCTCTTTGTTGATCAAATGAGAATTGTCCTGATGGAAAATGGCAAGGGAATGTCTTTGCTTCGTTTCCTTGTTCTTGAAGCATCCGTACTGGATTATTTCCTTCTGCAGGGGCAATATTGAAGACATCATCAAAATAATGGTCCAAAACTTCTTGTGCAATATCTACAGGTTGGAGACAGCTGTCTACAGCTATTTGTATCTGTTCGGAATCTTCATTCGGTGTTTCTCCTTGAACTTGTTCAGTATCTTCATTTGATGTTTGAATTTCATCTCGTTCAGAATTTTCATTTGAAGTTTGAACTTCATCTTGTTCAGAACCTTCTACATTTTCATTACTCTCAATGTCTCTATTGATAAAGATTCCAGCATACCATTTGTTGTTTTGTTTTAAGTAGTCTAGTGCAGTGAGAACATGAGTTGGGTTTATGAATTGATATTCATAATAACTTTTGTAGCTCAGTTTCCTCTTTAATTTTACTCGAAGCAAAAGGTTTTCATCCTCTTTTAGAGGTAAAAATGTTGCTTTCTTCAAATTAGATGGTACACAAACAACAGGACCATGAATATTCTTCTGCCCACCCTTTGGAAGAGCCATGACTTTCATGAAAGGTATATGTAAGGAAATCAAATGCTGTTCCAAATTGTTTAAGCGAGAAAGTTCCTCAGGGACTGGCTCAAGGAACATGTTATTAGCTGATGCTTCTGGAGGGATTTCACCACTCATTATCTTTCGGTGACATGTATAACATATCCACATTGATGAGTTCGCACAATTTTCTGAGCACGACGTTTTACATTGATGCAAAAACGTATCTTTGATACAAGCACCAGCCACTTCTCTCGATTTTTCACTCTTGGAATACACGTCTCTATTGCACATTTGTACTTGATTTTGGAACAACAATCGATGACAACAACAGCATGCAAAATCTGGACCCCGAGCAGTATTTTTTTTGAACAGATTTATAACTTCTTCAAAGTTTTCAAGTTTGATTTTTTTGTTCAACCTACTTTGCTTGGACTTTTGTATCTTCTTTTTCTGAATACCTGGACTAGAGTGGTAATAACGCTTGCTGTTTTCTAGGGACTTCGATCTGAAAGTTTCATCCGTTTCGTATTTCAATGAACTACTGCGAAGGAGTTTTTCTCTGAATTTTTCATCGCATCTATATTTCTGAATACTCGCTTTTTTAACCCTCTCTTTGTGAGCATCATCCAAACGATACTTATTGATACTTCTTTGTTTCACATTTTCTTTGTGTTTTTCATTCAATTCATACTTTTTTGAGCTTCTCATTTTCATTTGTTGTCTATGTTTATCATCGGTATTGTATTTCTGAGTACTTCTAGTTTTGACGTTTTGTCTATGTTCGTCATCAGTTTTGTACTTCAGCCTACTTTTTGTTTTGACTTTCAGTCGATGTACGTCATTGGTTTTGTATTTTAATGTACTTTTTCTTTTGACATTCTGCCTATGAACACTGTCAATTTTGTACTTTTGCTTGCTCTTCTCCACACAGGTAGATCTATATACACTATCTTTCTTGTACTTTAAAACCGCCTTTTGCTTAATTTTCTCTCTGTATGTCGGATCAGTTCGATAGTTAGAGTTTGCTTTGTTCAATACCTTTTTTCTGTGATCAGGGTCATTGTATTGTGCTCGACTTTTGTTCTTACTCATGAGCCTAGCTTTGTCCCGAAATGTCTGATCATTCTGATATTTTGTTTTATTGCTTTCTTTTAATGAGATTCTGAATTTTTCATTCTCTTTGTACTTCAGTGAGGCTTTCCAAAGCTTTTGATTTTTGAAGTCTAAATTTTCGTTGTACTTTTTTCGATACATTTCCCTTTTGTATTGATTTTTTTTATTTCCTTTTTCAATTCTTGATTTTCGACAACTTTTATCTACGTACATGGAGTCGAGTTTGCTTTCGCTTATAACATCAACCATTAACTCACCAACATCAAGGACAACTTCATAATGGTTTTGATTTTGGTGGTTTAAATATAAACCATTTCGTTTTGTTCTGAGAGATGCACAGACATTTTGTCCTGAGAACTTGAGCCAATTGCCATTTGAAAATGTGAAAATATCGACCGATAGCATATGAGCTAATGCAAAAATTTCGATTTCCGTTGCCCAATTCCCTTCTTTCTCCATTGAAGACACGTGGTTTTTGACTGACGCTTCATTAGATCTCAAAAATGATTGAAATTTGTTTTCATTCTTTAGAATGTGATTGCATATTGCGCTGCGAACAACATGATGGTGATTTTCTGTACTCGTTAGACAATATGAGACTGCTCTGAAAAAACAGTTTCCATCTCCAGTGATAGGTATGGTTAAATTAGGGATTCCTAATTCTTTATTTGGTGTTTCAACTGAGGTAACTTCTATCTGAGCATATTGTATTCCTAGCTCAATGCAGAACTCTTCCTTATCACCTATTCTCAGAATAAGCAAACTTTTGTACAGACTGTATGTCTCCTAAACCTACGAAGTAAACAAGGTGTGATTGGAAGGTTTTATGTTTTTTATAAAACTAAACTGTGATCGTACATGTAAACACAACACAAAATAAACGTTAGAAGTCTTTATTTTAAAAGGTGGGAAGCCAAAAGATGTTGAATATTTCTTAAAATAGCATGTCGCCAAAGCGGTATCTTATATTTGCACATTTATAAAAAATGCTATTTATTTCAAAATCTCATTAAAACAACACCAAATCACGATACACATGTATATGACTGTTTTTAAAATGCGATAGGCCACGATAAAGATTTATTCTATTTTTTTCGTAACTCTGCCTGATGTCGTCAAAAAGTGCGTAAGCTACGTTGTCCACTAATGATATGTCATTTCTAATGTTTAATAACCTTTATTTTCAGTGTTATTATAAAAAAAAATCTCATTTTATATTGGTCAATGATATAATATACATACCGATGTTATCTGGATACAAAATATCTTTTGCAGATGTCTGCAATCTGCGTTTTTGATCCGTAGTTTTAAGCATGTAAGCTACGTGATGTTGAAAACGGTTATTAAAGAAAAAGTATTCGTTCAAACCCATGTGCATTTTTAAAATACGTAGTGTGTTGACTATTTCTAAACCAAACATAAACACTCATTTGAACAAAAACTGGTGAGTTTAGGTATTAATCGGCTAATTGTAATTTACGTTTTGTAATCTTCGTTGCCATACTATTGGTAATGCGATATAAAACCGTTAGCGAAGTATTTTTTCGGATTTTATGTGATGATCGGTTTCGTTTTTGCAATTTACAATCATCACCAATTACTTCCTATTACGTCACGTCCTTGAAGTTGTGTTGAAGGGAAATTTCAATGTCGAAAAATTATCAATAACGCGCTCATCCCCATTGTGAGTTTTAAGGTAGGAATTGTTTTATTTTCTATTATATTCAGATTAAAAATACGCCTTGTTACATATGACAACTGTTAAGTCTATCAAAATGGTAAATATATTGTGTTTGAGACCATATACAATATGTGTCATGTATTCTGAAAATGGTAAGCTACGTTCTGAAAATGATTTTATTTCAATGCCATTAAATAATAACAATTCAAGATAAACAATTTCTATGATTACTATGAATATACTTTAAACTAAATGTTCAATTTGTTATAGCAAACCCTTTGATTTGTGCAATATTATAGTTTACGGAACTACATTTTGTCTTGATCACGTAGCTTACTTAAGGTATCAAAACATAAAGACTGCAGATAAAATGGAAAGGGAATAGTTTATTTTAACTCATAATTAAGGTTGAAAATAAGATCCACAATAATGTGTTTATCTCTCGCTTACTATTTAGATAAATACCAAATGTCTATTGTCTAAACGAACCAAAGTAGAGATGATAACGTAAATTACCATTTTACAGAACGTAGCTTACTTTACAAAATGAAGTGATTTTTTGGTATTTGATGATAAAATTTTAGATCAATGTAGAGTTGCATAATAAGATAAATGATTTTTGTATTATTTTTATTCAATTATTCACAAAAAAACAAAAACATTTTCAGTTTTGATTGATTGTGAAAGATATTTCTTAATTTTTAGATTATGGGGAAATCAAAAGCAGAAATACAGAGGGCATATAGGGAAAGAAAGAAGTTACGGGAAGGGGAGGATTATTTTAGGAAAGAAAGGGCTCGTGTTAAAGGCTACTATGTTCCCATAGCAGAGCAATCCAAAAAGAAGGCAAACGATAGACGAAAGAAAGTTAGAGAGGCGGTTCGAAAGCACAGAGAAAACAAGAAGCTAAAACTTAACATAGAATCTCTTCAGGACCCAGAGGTAACGTCAACAACTGTGGCTTCAACCAATTCTATGATTGTTAAACTTCCTGGTATTGATCAACGAAATCGCACCAGACGTAGGATAAGTCGAGCTACAGCAAAATGCAGAAGGACAATTGAAAAGCTTAATGAGGAAAACAGAAACCTGAATCGCAGAGTTAAGACAATATCTAAACGATATCAGCGCCTTTTGACCAAAACCAAAAATGCTAAAACCGAAGAATCGGTCAACTTGGCGACTGGAAAGCAAGTCCTGACACCCAGGAAACGGACCTCTACAGAGATAAGGGAAGAGGGTTTGACGCCAAGAAAAATGCCAAAAAACATTCAGCGGAGGCTGCTTTTAGCAAATGTTTTAACAGATGAACTGAAAGGCGCATGGAAAGAAAATGGAATCAAAGGAAAGCAGTTAATTTCAAGGATAGTCTCGGGAAAATTGTTGAAGAAGTACAGAATGAGAAAATGTGTTGGCGGTAGCATCACAAAACAAGTATTTTGCACGAAAAGAATCAACAGTTTACCAAAGATTCAGAAAAAAGTACACGCAAGAGAAACCCTGCGTAGGAGAGTTATTGAATTCCTAGAAAGGGACGACAACAGTCGTATGATGCCAGGAAAGAACGACAAGAAGAAAGCTGAAAACGGACACGTGCAAAAACGAGTTTTGAATGATAGTATGGCATGCTTGCATATGAAATTTGCAGCAGAAACATCTGAAAAAATATCACTTGCCACATTTTGTCGTTTAAGGCCTAATTATATTTGTTTGACAAAATTCATTTCCAGAAATACGTGTTTATGCCAAAAACATCAGAACATGGCACTGGCTTTGAAGAACATGAAATCTGTGGGAGCTAAAGTCCCGTCAAGCCCTGACGAGTTTGCCAGACAATTAAAGGAAAATAACATCAACGTTAATGAAATTTGTTCTGAGATAAACGTTGAAATGGTCAAGTATGAACAGTGGAAGAAAGTTGAAATGTCGGACGGGAAAAAGAGAACAAAGATCATAGAAAAAGAGATAACAAAAGAAGAATTCATATCTGCCATACAGATTCAAATTGTTGAATTCCAAGAACACGTTGCAAGGGTGAAACTCCAATACAAAGCTCTGCACAATCTAAAGGAGAAATTACCTCAGGGACACGCCATCGTCCAGATGGATTTTGCTGAAAATTTTACTTGCACGTCTGCAGATGAAGTACAGAGCGCATACTGGAATTCATCTGCAGTTACTCTCCACCCAGTAGTTACTTACTACAGAGCAGAGGATGGAACACTGACACACGATAATTATGTTTTCGTGTCGGATGATTTAGCCCATAATTTTGGAACAGTGTTCGCAATTCTAGATCAGCTGATGCCAAAGATGAAAATGAAAGTCCCACTGCTGAAAACTGTTCATTACTGGACAGACAGCCCTAGTTCTCAGTATCGAAATAAGAGTTCCTTTTACATCGTTTCTGACCACGAAAATGTGTTTGGAGTAAATGCTGTCTGGAACTTCTTCGAATCAGGGCACGGCAAAGGTCCGTGCGACGGCATTGGCGGAACATCCAAGCGAACAGCTGATCTTGCCATTAAGCAGGGGAAAATTACTGTCCAAGATGCGTGTGATTATTTTGATAAAGTACAGCAATACCACACCAGTGCCGAATATGTATTTGTAAAGTCAGAAGATTGCACAACTAAGCGCGAATCATTGACAGAAATTAACCGCAACCTGCAGCCAGTGAAAGGAACAATGCAAATCCATTGTGTGATTGGAGTGGAGAAAGGCATAATAGCGACATCAACAACTTCTTGTTACTGTTCCGACTGCCTTGAGGCAAAGTACCACAATACGTCAGAAGCTTGTTTGTTAAAAAAGTCAATTCAAAGAAATATAGCATGTGATTCAGTTGAGAATGAAACTGCAAATGAAACTGAGCCCGAACATTTAGACGGAGGAAATGTTTTGACAACAGAAGACAACATTGTTGATGAGAGTGGATTGGGAAATCGGTCTTTGACGCTTGAATTGAAGGTTGGCAATTACGTTGCCGCTTTCTACGATAAGGACTGGTTTATCGGAAAGATTCTTGAAATTGACGAAGAAGATGACGAACTTCTCATTACCTTTTTGCAACCATGTAAGAAAACATTACCAGGAACGCGACCATTATACAAATGGCCTGCCAATCATGATGAGTTATGGGTAAAGACAAATGAAATTTTGTGCAACATCTCTGAACCTAGTAAGCATGGCAGAAGTGGCAGAAGTTTTGAAATATCACAGGAAGATTTTGAAACAGCCACAGAAATTTTTGCGTTGAAAATGATGACAAAATAGACTTTCTTGTGTGAAATTTGCCGATTGTAACGTAGATTACTGAACAAAACAGAAAAACAATCGTATGAATATTACTACATGTTAATTGACATAAAACGTAACATCATGTCTAATTGTCAACGTGTACATGTATATATATTTCGTGGCTGGTGTTTTCTTGGTTAAAAGTTTGAGACGTTATTATTGTCGAAATGGAATGTGTAATTTACGTTATGAAATTCATTTGTTAAAACAAGAATGGAAAATTAACATTTTAAACAAAATAAATATTTATCTTCAATACTTGATTGAAATATTCCGCTGTTAAAGTAATTTAATAAAAAAAAACTTGTATTTTTGTACTTGTAATCTACGTTATCTTTAATGTAATCTACGTGGTAAAGATCATGTTTGCCGTTTCTATTTTAACTCAAGCGTCTGTAGCCTGACGTTTTATGAGTGTTATTTAAAAGGTTTTGAATGAATATTTCATTGCTTTATTTTTCAGTTTGGCTGCAATTTGAAATTTTGTTATTATTTTGAAATTGAACAAAAAAGCAATTTTCATCATTAAAATTTAAACTTGTACTTTGAGTCGTTTTTGTGTTTTTTCAGAATCACATAAAACATAAAAATTTGTCAATTATTTTGAAGAGAGCAATTCAGTTTTTCATAAAAACAGGTAAAGCTTCATTTAAATAGATTTTAATAAGATTTGTTGTGGATATTGTGTGAATGGAATTGTGACAACGTAAATTACACGTAGTTTTAAGGAGTGTAACTTGCATGGTCGTAACTTTTACGTGCGTTATCCCCGAGTGGTAAAAATTCTCTAACATAAAGACAAAATACCAGGGTACAGAATAAAACCAAAATCATGACAATAAATGGATAATATTATTTCTTCAACTTTCTATCTGAAAAAGTCCGCTTATTCTGAGAATAGGTGTTTAAAGCATTTGATAGGGGACAAAATCGAAATCGGTTTTCTTCATTACGAATAAATACAATTGCATCATCATCACTATCACCATCGCAATCTGTTGTATTCTCACATTCATTTTCACCACTTTGCTCTGTAGAAGTACAACAAACTTTCTTTTCTTCTTCCAACTTTTTTGCACGGCATATTGCCCCTGTTATATTGCATTCAACAATGCTCGAAAACCCCATGGAAATGGCAAGCTTCTGAATATGTTCTAATAATTGCTCTACATTTTGGAACAAAAGTCTTGTACTTTTCCCACTACAACTAAATAAGCCTTGTGGTGATCTTGAATGGGAGTCAAATGTAAAATAAAATCCATTTGTTTTTCCAATAAGAAATGTATTTCCCCCAAAGCACACAAAACACCCATTTGATTCTAGCAAAGTAATTTGTAACGCCTCATATAGATGGTATGCATTGAAGTCAGCATAGCATGGTTCATGACCCGACAAATTTATAATACTTGCTAACGTTGAATTCGTTGTGAATTCAAATGCCCTGTTGAAACACTCAAAGTACTGGGGTAATTCATCTACCAATAAATATCTACTATGCATCGAAGAACTTCTCTGCAAAAATGTGTACAACTCATCACCTGTTGCTAGTATCTTGTTCATATCCTGTGTAGTCCAAAGTTTGCTGCTTTTAAATTGTTCAAAAGCTAGACCAGCTAAACTGTTTGCAACACATTGAGTACCTGCATTGTCACCAAACATGGGATGTGCCTGATGGAATGAACCTTGAACAGATGTCTGAAAATTTGTGTCATTTACATTACAGTCAATTTCATGCATTTGAGTACATTCACTATTTTGAACAAAGTATCTCTGATGATTGTCAACATTCTCATATACAGTTTCATGTGCATGTCTCATAACGTTTTCATTCATGTAACTATTTTCAGCTATGTCAATCTCATTCTCATTCAAAATTTCATCTGCATGTTTTACTTCCTTTTTTTCCATGTCACAAGACAAGTTTACATTGACCAAGTCAGTACTATTTTTACGTTCAGAAGCCGTTTTTAACACTGTCTTTATTTCCTCATCTTTTGATATACTGCTAGACCCTCTTAGCACAGAAGAGTCCAGCTGCGCCTGACCTGCTGGGCAAGGCTTAAAGCCTTCATCATGCCCAGGTACCCTCGTTGGAGTACAAACCCACGCTGGGGAGTCAGTGGACGGTGCCTTTGTCACGTTTTTGACAAACAGACGACTTCCCCGAGGAGATGGCAACCTCGGGGCAGGTGGATGCATTTTCACTCGAGGCGAGGCCTGCATCCTGGCCAGGGGTTTTTCCTCTTTAGGTGGAAACCCCATCAAACCAAACCCTGGAAGATTACCAGGGGGAGCTGACACAGCTCCGTCCATTGACCCGCAAGGGACAACAGACTCTGTGGTCTCATTTGGTGGTGTGACGGCAGAGGAGCAAGCATTCTGTTGTCTTTTCAGTCTCTTTCTCAGCTTGTCTTTCTGGCGACTACGCTTATCATCAATCCTTGCTCTCTTTGGCATCTAAAATTATATTTTAAAAAAATCAAAATTTCTATTGTTGTCTCCCCTTATGAGATGATTGGAAAATGGAATAAATTTAATTAAAGCTAGAGCAATTACCATAAGAAAATATCTCAACATTTGGGATTGCCATTTGTTTCATATTGAAATACAGTTAAACCTCATTATCTTGACCTAGATAGGATTGGTTAATATCTTCGAGATATCTGAGTATTCGAGATATTAAGGGTAAAATACTTAAAGTTTAAGTGTTTGGGACTAAAACATCACTTCGAAATATCCATTGTATTGGAGATATTGGTGTTCGAGATACCGAAGTTCGACTTAATGCCTTGTACATAATGTCCACAGGTTTTTGCTTTTTTCTTCTTTCTCATGTACTTAACATATAGGGCCTACATATGAATATCAATTTCAACAAGAGACATCACTTGATAATCATTAAAAACAAGATATGTGTGAGCAAATGCTCACTAGTGATAACCCCACTCTGATGTGAATATGCAAAATAAGCAAAGTTGACATTTAACAGTGGTTGTCATCCGATTTGTACTTAAATACCGATATATCCTATGATATAAACAAATGGTGTGCTAAAATTTATCTTAAACATAAACAATAAATAGTTGCTGAGAAATCTTTGATGAAAAAATACATCTCACAATATGGCATGCCTAAACAAATAGTGTGTTAAAATTTCAAACTCCTGCAATAAATAATAGCCGAGATATCTTTGATAAAAATTTACCCGGTAGACTAAAATTAACAGTGGTTATTTAACAGGATGTTGACGTCCAATTGCAACAAATATATATCCCACCGTATGGCATGCCTAAACAAATAGTGTATTCAAATTTCAAGCATCTGCGATAATTGCTGAGAAAAATGCGACATAAATTTTTGTTACGGATGGACAGACAGACAGACAGAAACAGAAGGGTATAACAGTATACCCTCTTCTCTGTTGGAGAGAGGGTATAATTATATCATGAATTTTAACAATAACAACCTTCAAGTACAGCAACTCTCAATTTTACAAAAATATTGACAGGTACTTTATCTCAAACTGCCCCTTGCTACCTTCATATTACAGTAACATTCTCTGAAAAGTCATCTTGTCTTAAATTTAAAAAGCTTATGCTATTCTGAGAAAAAGTGTACCCCATTTTGCCTATTCCATTGATATTTAAGAAAAATATGGTTATTTATGTGAACCCACTATTTCCACTTCCCTCAATTTAACACAGATAAGATTCATAGGACTCTCCATAAATAAAGCATCTTTATCCAATCTTTTAGCAGTCAATTGTTGTTCAACCTCCTTAAATAGGAAATCTTATTTCAATACTACATACATGTACATGATATTATCATGATAAAAGCATCACATCACTTTGAAATAACCTTACAATTTTACCCACCTCCATCTTTTGATTTTCATAAGCATTAGTTTGAACACTTAAATCTAATTAAGGTAGCTCCATACTCGTAAAATTCTCTGAGGAAAGTTGAAAAACTGAACTGATTTCGACTTAATAGACTTAAATGTCATCAATTGTTAGAAAAAATTTACATGTCATCACACTTTTTGAGATGCCACATAAACATAAACTAATAAAAGCATATTTTAGCATCAGAAAACTGTAAATTTTTTTGTCAAAAGTAAAATCTTGTAGGCAGAAATTTGTTTTTCTTGTTTAATTTTAATGTCAACGTTATCAGAAAACAAAAATTACAAAAATATTTTAAAATTAATCATTGGAATAAGAAAAACTATAGCATTTAGACATACAACTGAGAGAAAAGTCAGAAAAAGAGTTATTTCCCCTTTGCATAGATAAAATATATAAAATTGGAAATTTAGTATAAAATTAAGTGCGAAAATATCTTGAACCTACCAATAATTCTAATTACATCCATGTGATTATATTCACATAAAATAAATAAAACTATCTTGCACAATATTTAAAGAATTCAAAGTTTTACAAAAAAGTGTGACATCAAAGAACACTGGATCTACTTTAATATAATGAAACTAGCGTTGCAATTTCCTTGAGTCATGTCTCATATATATTTGAAAACAACCATCACTGATATTGAAAATTGATCTTTTTTGGTAAATGGATAATTTGTTGCATTTTTATTTACAAAAAAACATGCTGCCCTACATGCGATTTCTTGTTTTCATGAAAAAGTAAGCTTATGATCATATTTAGTGGATATCTTATCTATTTTGGTTTCTAGTTTGCTTTTAACTTTGCTAAAATAGTAAGACCTACAAGTGTGACACCAAAACTCCTGTCCCAGTGGCCATGAAATTCATAATTTTGGAGAGGGCTTTAGTGAAAAGATAATTTTAGATAATAAGTGTGCATGACCAGATACATTGACAAGAGGCCCAGGGGCCACATCGCTCACCTGAGCAACAATTGCCTTAATTCTGACCAAATTAGCATTGCAGTATCAAAATATCTTGACAACTGAGTACAGTAGATCTTGCTAAAAAAAAAAATTGAAAATCTGCCAATTTTTATCCACCTCTTATTTTTGTGGTAAATACTTAGCCCCTTTTGTTGTTGTACCTGTAAGAAGATTTTTCTCTATTCCTATATACCCCCCCCCCCCCCCATTTCGTGGCCCCACTTTTCTCTAGGGAATCATGGTTTCATCAAACTTAAATCTGCATAACCTGTGCTTTCACACTAAGTGCTGAGTTTTGGACCAAAAACTTTCCCAGAATATTTTTAAAGTTTTTCTCTATATATTCCTATGTAAAAATTCAAATCGCCAACACAGTCCCGCCCTACCACTAGGGACTGTGATTTTGCAAACTTGAATTTACACTACCTGTGGATGCCTCTATACACAAGCTTAAGCTTTTCTGGCCAAATAGTCTTTAAAAAGAAGATTTTTAAAGATTTTCTCTATATATTCCTAAGTAAAAATTCATCCCCCATTGTGGCCTCACCCTACCCCTGGACTATTAATAAACAAACTTGAATCTATATGATCTGGGGATCCTCCACTCAAATTTGGGCTTTCCTGGCCTAATAGTTTTGAGAAGAAGACTTTTTCTCTATACATATATAAAAATTTATCTCCCATTGTGGCCCCGCCCTACCCCCAGGGACCATGATTTGAACAAACTTGAATCTACATTATCTGAGGATTGTTACACGAAATTTTGAGCTTTCTTGGCCAAAAAGTTTTTAAAAGAAACTTTTTTAAAGATTTTCTCTATATATTCCTATGTAAAACATGATCCCCTTATTGTGGCCCCACCCTACTGCCGGGGACCATGATTTGAACAAACTTGAATCTACACTATCTGAGGATGTTTCCACTCAAAGCTGAGCTTTCCTGGCCTAATAGTTTTTGAGAAAAAGATTTTTTAAAGATTTTCTCTATTTATTCCCATGTAAAACTTGATCCCCCAATTGTGGCCCCACCCTACCCCCGGGGATCATGATTTGAACAAACTTGAATCTACACTATCTGAGGATGCTTCCACTCAAAGCTGAGCTTTCCTGGCCTCATGGTTTTTTTGAGAAGATTTTTAAAGATGTTCTCTATATATTCCCATGTAAAACTTGACTCCCCAATTGTGGCCCCACCCTACCCCTGTGGACCATGATTTGAACAAAGTTGAATCTCCACTTCCTGAGGATGCTTCCACTCAAAGTTGAGCTTTTCTGGCCTAATAATTTTTGAGAAGAAGATTTTTAAAGATTGTCTCTATATATTCCTATGTAAAACTTGATCCCCCAATTGTGGCCCCACCCTACCCCCGGGGACCATGATTTGAACAAACTTGAATCCACACTACCTGAGGATGCTTCCATTTTAATTTGAGCTATTCTGGCCTGATAGTTTTTGAGAAGAAGATTTTTAAAAATTTTCTCTATATATTCCTATGAAAAACTTGATCCCCAAATTGTGGCCCCTCCCTACCCCCCGGGACCATGATTTGAACAAACTTGAATCTACACTACCTGACGATGCCTCCACACAAGTTTAAGCTTTTCAGGCCGAATAATTTTTGAGAAGAAGATTTTTGAAAAATACCAACAAATTTTCAATAATTCTCAATTATCTCCCCTTTAAAGAGGGTGTGGCACTTCATTTGAACACACTTGAATCCCCTTCACCTAGTGGTGCTTTGTACCAAATTTGGTTGAAATCTGCCCAGTGGTTCTTGAGAAGAAGATGAAAATGTAAAAAAGTTAACAACGACGACAACGACAACGACGACAACGACAGACAACGGACAAATTGTGATCAGAAAAGCTCACTTGAGCCTTTGGCTCAGGTGAGCTAAAAAACTAGAAGACTCTTATGATACAAAACAAAATATTTGTGAGCCAATGCTCACTAGTAATACCTGTGCTTTGATGTAATTATACAAATAAGCAAAGAAGACATTTTTAAAACAGGAAGTTAATCAATTTGTTGAATCCCACCATATGGCATGCCTAAACAAACTAGATGTGTCGAAACTCCACAAATGCCACCGTAAACAACCAAAATTTCAACTGCCAAATTTAGTATAACGTTTGATTACAGAAAAACTAAAAAAATCCCTTAAAATTACTCATTCTGTTTTAAGTTCACTAAGCATAAATCTTTCATAAATCATTGGACTGAAAGTAAATTAGAACTAGACCTGTAATTTCTATAAAAAAAAAAATTAACCTTTAACATATAAATATCAACTTTAAAAGTTGCATCACTTCAAAAGTTAGAGAGCACACACTAAGAATATTCCATATACCGGTAGTTCAAGAGGCATAAATCTATCAAAAATCAACGGACCAAAACAAAATCTACTCAAGCTGTTTTTTTGCCAATCATAAATCTACATATATATATATATTAACTTTACATGTGCATTCCTTCAAAAGTTGGAGAGCGGAAACTGGGAATTTCTCTTTTTTTTCAAAGAGGCACAACTCTGTTTAAAAATCATCCAAGCACCCAAATTTGAACTGAACCTGTAAATTCAATCACATATTAAAAATTTCAATTATTCACGATGTGTAATAGAACAGGTGGCATGAGCTGGCTCCAACCTAGGACCTTTCAATTCTAAAACCGACATTCCAGCAACTGAGCTAAAGGGTTAACCCACTAGCTAATAATAGTAGTGAGCCTATTATATATACCTAATTTAATTTTAAACACTTTAACATTCTTCCCCCTTTTCTTAATAAAAATCTATCATTTAGAAATGTCACACAAGAAACTCTCAACAACTCTACATCAGTTTTTTTGTTGAGTGCTACAAATGTAATAGAAAAAAAGGCTCGAAACCAGAATTCTTCAGTTTAAAAACCAATGTAGCAGAAGGCTAAACCTCTAGCTCAAGTGCTAATAGGAGTGTAGAAGTTCTGAGCCAATTATATGAAAATATACAGACTAATACAGATGAATTAATGCTAAGAAATTTATCTAAGAATTATTTTTTGGGGGGTAAATTTAGGTGTATAATAATATAAAACAAAAGAAAAGGTGTCAATGTGACAGGAAACCTTTCTTTTGTGTGATCAATATCCATTATAATCAATTAGTCAACCCTTAATTAATTAACACCACAGAACCCACAATTTTATTTATTACAATTCAATCCTTTCCCTTTGTGTATTATTCCTTTTGTCTTGTGCGAGTACGCTGTTCTATCTCTGCCTCAGAGCTATCCAATTGAGTGTTAATCCTATCAGGTTTATCATTCTATTTATCAGATTTTTCCATTTATCCTATCGTGTTTATTGTATCATGCCTTTTCATTGAATATAATTTTATTTTGAAGTTACAAGAGACTCATTGTGCTGTATAGTATAATTTATAGAACACATAATGTACATTTCGATCACAGTTTTATTCAAATCTATACACCATAATCTAAAAAAAAAATTACATGTAAATCATATCTATAAGCAATGTAAATGACAATGAATGTAAACTATTGTATTCTTAGGGACAAGTATTTACCTGAATGTTGAATGTATTAAACCGTACATCGAGTGTACTGCTTAAGGTATTCAATGTATAACGACCACATTTTGTACCTAATAAATGAATGGTCCGATATTCTTAATCATGATATCATTTTGAAGGTGTTATCAAATATAAATACTCCACCAAAGGAATTTTCAAAATTTTTATTATGGCCCAACAAATTACACCTTGAATTCTGCATTGAAGTCTATAGGCAATGTATGTTTTATTAAGATATTGTAAAAAGTAACTTAAAATTAGTAAAATTCTTTTGGTTAATACATGCATAAACTTTCTATTTATTTAAATATGAAATAAAATGAATCATTTACCGCAGATATTTTGACGAAACAAAATTTTTCTTTTTTTCATCAAAGGGAAATAACTCTTTAAAAAAATTCAAAGTGCAAAATGACCGGCTCCTTATATGTTGTCTGTCATGTGAATTTGGTTCATTTCACTTTCATAGTTATCAAGCAACACATATCTAACTAGTTTAAAATGCTTCAAAATTGTTTAATATTCCTTCATTATACATTGAATACCTTAAGCATTAACTTGCATGTAATTCAAATTGTTAATTTATGAATTTGTTTTTGATAGAAAGAAAATTACTTAAGCCAAATAAAAAAATATCACTCGACCGTCCCTATTTTTCTGTTAGAAAGTGAAGTCTCCTTAAAACAGACAAAATGGTCATTGAAAACAGGCACGTTGAGTGCACAGGACCTAAAAACACTGGTTGCTGTCCACCTTAGAAAGGTGGCCTCTTAATTGAATTAAAAATATTCATAATAGTGAAAAACGAAACGAACAACATTGAAACTTCCCAATTATGGGCAGTGGCTGCTGATTAAAGGTGGCTGTAACAGCAAGTGCCACTGATGTAGAACATTAGAACAAATGCATTGAAAAAAATGAATTTCTTTAATTTCTCTACCCAGTAAGGGTGCAACAATAAACCGTGAGAGGGTATATCACTGTAAAAGTATGTCATGATACAGTAGGCTATACCGCGGTTCTGTAATTCGATCCGGAATATATTTATCCGTCCGATTCGGTTTGAAAATTATATTTTAAAAATGATTTCGGTGTTGAAAAACGTGCTTCGCATTATTTAATTTTGCCCCCAGCTACAGTGCATCCCATAAATCTTTGATATAGTTACATTTAGGGTTTTGTAGAATAAACGAAATTGGTTAACGAAGTTCCCAAATTGAGTGTTTCTACATGCAAGTACTATTTTGCAGACCTTTTCCTAAAAACAAACGACATGTGTATTGCACCTCGTATAAAACGGCAATTATCCATGCATTTGTCTGTTGTCGCAAGAAATTAATGCCACATTCCTAGATGTGCAAAAATGTAATCAAAATTAAAGGTTACCATAGTCATTAAATATTTTGCCTTCAGAAAATTCATTACAACTATAATAAGAGCATATATAAGTAATTTAATTGTTGTCAGTGTTAAAATAATGGTATTGATGCCAACATTACATTTTTACCTTATGCAAATCATGTTTACATTCTAATATATACATAGCTGATTAAGAAAAATATGTGGAAAAAATTATGTAACAAAGAGTTGGAGATTAAACAATATGCGTAATTGTTCAAATGTTGATTTGTTATTCTTAAAAGCACATCAAAAGTATCAGAATATGTATCATGTCACATTGTCTGTATCGTGATATGTATCGTAACGTGAGGCAAGTGTATCATTGCACCTGTACTACCCAGTCATAAATTTATTTAATTAACTAACAATAATTTAAAATAACAACTAAAACCTCAAGTAATGATAAAGGTTTGGCTATTCCAGTGTATTCATATCAAATAGTATTAGGGTTGGTCGGGAAATACCAGTGCTGGGTAAATACCGGTATTTCCCGTTCTGGTAAATACTACTGATTTTCACTAAACTGGGGAATACTGAGAAATACAAATTTGTATTCCTTATTTCTTTAATTTGCTCAATGTCAATTGTATGTTTGAGATATAAGATATTAACTATCAATAAGCATCAAAACACAATTTAGCATACTTTGCCATTTCACTGTCAGTTTATGAATCTTAAATTCACCAGATCACCTATTCCCAAAGACTTCAATAGTTGCTAGAGTACAAATTTTAGTCCAGCTTTTTGAACCCCTAGTTTAGTGATTTACATATTAATAATTCAAAGCACAAAATAAACTGTTATAATTACTGCAGGTGTTAAAAGAAACAATTTAATAATCACACATGTTGTTTTAATAAATAATTGACTCTTGACAGTTTTGAGCTCCTGTTTTGGGGAGATATATACTATGAGTGGGGTTAATTGGCTTCTCAAATGTGTTGCATACTAAGGTAGATTTGCAAATGTTTCCTTATATGAACCTATAGAATATACAGTGAAAACATTTAATTCTGAGTAAAAATGATTACCCACAGGCTCATCATTAAAAGTTGCATCAATATTGTAAACATAAAAGCATGGTTATATTTATAATTTTGAACAATTTAACCATTCTTAGCTGTAAATATAAGTAACAAACAGCAATGTTAAAAAGTTCACCAAGACATGAAATTGGTTGGTAAATGAAAAAATGTTCTGACAGGATGTAGTCAGGTGACCAATGAAGTTCAGACAAGTGATATTTGTAATGTGTTGTTTATCTTTTAAATTGTTTTCAAAGAATCTTTGTTTTAAGAAAAACCAGGTCATTACAACCAGATTCGATCACCCGGGACAAAATCCAAATTTCCGTAATAGTTGCGTGTCTGTGTTATCCCACATGGATATTTATTTTCTGTTTTATGAAATGGTATCATCAGAAATGTGCATGTGTAACAAATTCAGGTGACATTTTCCTATTCAACTTTCATTATATATATAGTATATCAGCCTCTTAATAACTCCTATGGATAATTAATATGTTAATATAATTTCACAATTATTTTATTTCTATCAGTTGATTGTAAGATACTGGATTTTTTAATGGGCAAACTGAAAATCAACAATCGTCGATAAATTCCAAAATACGCATTGTTGTGAAACAATATTTGCAGCGAATACAAATATACCGCTCCGTAACATATCCTGAAAATTTAATTCACATTAGTTAATTATTATCGACGGAAATTGAAAAATCTCGATCTGCCGCGGCTTTTATTTTGCCCTGGCCCGCGTTTGCCTACCCATTTTACCATGAACAGGAACGATAACTCTTGTTTTTAAAACTAAAAAATTATTAAAGCTAAATTGCGACCGATTCTATAGATTTCGTAGGCTTAAAAATTCCTGTTTTACAAACAAAGCACGACAATCTTAGGGAAACAATAATTTTGGTCTTACAAAACAATGGCCGTTGTACGACGAACACGTGACCTGTTACAAAACAAAAACAAAACTTACGACTTTCAAGTAAACTGCGCTGGTAAACAACAAAGCGGCATCCAAATGTTATGGTGCAAAATTTTACTTTCTGTTTTTTAACTTCTCTCCCCGTCACATTACATTCTTTCGTAAATGGTGGATCAGCTACATAAGTACATTCGATCTAACAAGTAAACAACAGCAAGAAAACTTCTCTTTTGACCTTCACCTTTGCATCATTTGTTAACTCGTACGATAAACATGTCGATTTAATGTTCAGTCTCCCAGATTTTCAAAAGTAACGTTTGTACAGACACGTATATGTAGCATCGTTGTTTTTTTAAAATGTGTAGTTGTGTGTGTGTGGGGGGGGGGGGGGGGGGCAGACTAATAAAAAAAAAAGAGGGGGGAGGGGGGTACAACTACAACTTTTCATAAAACGTGAAAATTCTAATTTCCATTTTTTTTTAATTTAGACAATTATAGAAAAATGTTTGCTGAGAGAAAAAAAGGGGGCACCCCCCCCCCCCCCCCACGATGTTACGTGCCTGGGTTTTAATTCAACAATTAAATATAGTTCTAATTTTCAATACCATTTAAAAATTCTGTATGTTAATATTTACAATAACAATAAAATCAATTTTAATTATCGACAACTGTCAATTTGTATGCGAGATAACATAATAGTACACTGTAAAAAACATTTCTTTGTAATGTGGCTAACGTACATGCAGCAATTTTGAAAGTTTCATTGAAATCTGTCTCGTAAATATAAACACATTTTGTTCTACAAGTGTTCAAGACCATTGTTAACTGTTCTAGACATATCTGAACAACTGTGTATTAGGGACTGACTCATAAACTCATTAACGTGGCCACTAACAAAAAAAGGTAGCATTTAGTTTAAAATATTATTTTGAGCAACTTTTCCTCTACACTAGCTGCTTTTTAAAGGGTTGACCGTCTGTACTGTGTGCTTGTTGCACAGGCATCACATGTCTGAGACTTACTGACCCCCTCCCCCCTCGAACCGTTCATGCCACTAACTAATGTTAATCATTAAAATTCATTTCATGAATCTTAGCAACACTCATAAGCCTTCAAGTACAACAACTCTCAATTTTACAAAAATATTCACAGGTAGTTTATCTGAAACTGTTCTTTGCTACCTTTAACTTAGTACATTTTGTACAACAACATTATATAAAAATATGTTTTGGCTTACAATAAGAAAGCTAATGCAATTCTTAGAAAAAGGATACCACATATTGCCAATTCCATTGAGGTTTAAGAAAAATATGGCCATTTAAGTGAACCCGTGCACCATTTTCACTTTCCTCATTTAACACAGACTCATTGGGTTATCCATAGTAAAAAATCTTTACCCAACATTTTAGAGGTCAATTGTTGTTCAACCTATTTTAATAAGTAATCTATTCAGTACTACATACATCTACAAGATATTATCATGAAAAAAGCATTATATCACTTAGAAATGCCCTTACATGTATACCCTCCCCCATCTTTTGATTTTAATAAAAAATCATGGTTTGAAATCTTTTACCTAATTTTATAAAACTTGTGGCAATTTCTTTGAGTTATTTCTCACACATATTTGAAAACAATCAATTGCAATGATACTAAGAATTGATCTTTTTTTGTTTACTGGATGATTATTGTGCTGCATGTCATTTCTTATTTCCATGAAAAAAAGTAAGCTAACAGTCATATTTTGAGAATATCTAATCAATTCTGGTTTCTAGTCTCCTTTTATTCATGCTGAACAGTAAGACCTTAGGTATACAAGTTTGACAATTTCTTACATTAAAATTAAATTTAAACAAACCTGGGTAGCTGGAGACGGATGAAAACTCCATGATAAATGTTCAAATTTGACATGTTTTTCTGCATTTGCATAATTATATACATTTAAAATGTAAAAATATGCTATTTCTTGTTCATTTCAAAAGTAATTATCATAGCAGTTGTTATATCCTGGTCAAATGTACATTTACATATCCTACATGTAATCTTAAAGGAGAAAATTAGAAACAGAGATGATATTTCAATTAAACACATCTAAATATCATTATAAAATACAAAATTAAGGAAACATAATTGCATACTTTTATTGAGAAACCAATTTTCACAACTAACAAATAAAAATTGTAAATTTCTTTAAACAGCCTTAATCTTGTTTGTCATAATTTCTTGTCAAACACAACAAGCATGATGCTATCTTAAAGTTCCATTATTGTTCACGCTTTATCGTATTGAATTTGAATTACCGGTAAAAAGTCTGTAAAACACAAGGAATCATGCATGTGGGTAAAGTTGAACGGGTAACCTCATGAGCTGAATCCACAAGAATGAACAAGTAAAAGCCATGTAGTCGCCATGTGGGAACAAGAGTCTTTTTGGGCTGAAATTTTAAAAAATCAATTAGCTGTGTTAACATACTAATAAAAGCTGTGTTTACATTAACATATGCAGAGACAGAGAGAGAAGTGAGGAGACAGACAGAGACACAAAGAGAGAGAGATTTACTCATTGTACGACTGCGACAGTCAATATTTCAATTCGAAAACTACAAATAAATATCACACATCCAAACAGCATCAGATTATAAGCTTCTGCTCTACCAAGTTTTGTCAATTCTACTGTTTTTTGGGGGGAATGAATTTAGCGAGAAATCAATTCTATGCATAATGCACATAAAATTTCATGAACTTTTTTACAAAGCTTTGTTATTCCGCTGAACATAGGGGGAAAAAATGTGCAATTGATATTATACGCTTATTTCAAAATTCAATGAACTGTTCATTTTTTTTCTACCTGACAGAGATATTTCTGTTACAAAATTAAATTGCTCTCTGACGCTTTGCCAAGATTCAAAGCACAAGAGAGAGAGAGAGAGAGAGAGAGAGAGAGAGAGAGAGAGAGAGAGAGATCTGGGCACAGTATCAATTATATCTGTCTTAATTTAAATTGTTTACATACAATGTAGATGTGATATGCATGAAAAATTACTCAAGAATGAAACAATATGTAAAAGAGATAAACTACACTAATTACAGCATTCTTCGTTTGTGTACCTTGGGGCCCCCAACCCTTTCAAAAGCACTGTTTTACAGGTTATGGTATGTAATTCAATACACATAGACATACCGGTATACATATATATAGTGAAATAACAAATAAAAATTCCAATCAGCGATGTGTAAAACAAAAACGTGCAAGTACACTTAACTAGATGAGATTTCACTGACTCTAATCCCCGCTTTTATATCGTGACGCACGTCACAACATAAAAGCAGAGGTTACGAGACTGGGAGTCAGAGGAATCTCGGGTTAGACTAAAAAGTGCAATTATTTTGAAAAGAAAAAGTCAACAGGACATAACCAATATTAAAACATACCTTTATAATCTCCCAAAGGAAAGTTGAGATGCATTTTCCACTATCGAAGTTTTGCAAGCCATGTTTCATATGAAAATGTGGACACTTTACTGTCAGCTGTTCACAATCAAAACAAGGCGCGTGGACGTGGTGATCGTACGATATTTATTTCGATCAAAACAAACATGTTTGTGTTTGATATGCAGAGAACAAATTAACTTGTATAACTTGCATTTATGCATTTATTTTGTGAGTAAAATTATAATAAATAGGTGAATTGAAATATTTACAAACTCTTCATTCAATTATACATGTGTACGTGTTGTTCTATTATACAACAACTGTCTGACGAGCATGGCTTATATTGCACTTACGCTTATTTCAAGTCTCAGCAAAGTCTTTCTTAACTACCGTAATGACTTTCAATAGCTTTTCGCTGTTTAAATCGGGAACAGTGTGTTACTCCTGCTTCTTTTTTATTATGATTCAGATAAAAAAAAGTCGCTATTTTCTAAACTGGTATCACATATTCAACGTACTTATCAATCAAATTAACGATATCATTTCAATGCCCACGCTGATTAACTTTAATTTTTTTCAAATCAGATTTCTGTTTTATGATCAGCAGGCAATTTTCGAATTCGTTTGGAACGAGTTATTTTGACGTTGAGCTTAAGACTATTTTCTGAACCAAAAAACGCGGAATCAAAATTTCCGGAAAAATCAATTTTTGAACCCTGATATCTCTGCAATGCGTCATCCGAGTTTAAAACGGATTTCAGTTTAGTATTAAGCATGAAAAACACTATAAATAGCATCAACTTTTTAAGTTAACACAAAAAATTGAAAATTTCGAAAATTTTGAAATACTCCCAGTTTGGACCGGAAGTGACGGAAGGTGAATTCCAGCCTTATGTCCCAATAAAAATGATCAATGTATGAACACAGAAAATTTTAAGTCTCTATCTTAAAGCGTTTTTGAAAAACGCCCTGGACAAAATCACTTTTTAAAAGTTTTAAAATTGACGTAACGTAAAAACGGAAGTGAGGCTGTAATGGAAACTTACACATCTTTAAGGGACGATAATGTCACGTAACCTCTGAAAGTTTCATTGAAATCGGTTGAAAACTTTTTAAGATATGAAGCTTCAAAAAAGTCAGAAAAATAAAGAAAAAGAATAATAATAATAATAATAATAAAAAGAAACAATAGAATAACAAGAGGGTCTTCCGTTGGAAACGGAAGACCCTAAAAACTAGAGCAAAGCTCGTTGCAAAGCAACGAGTGGGTCTTCCGTTAATGTCAGAAGTAAAGCTGGAAGTTCCTGTCAGAAGCAGAGCTCTTAAACCAACAACAAGAGTAACGAAAATAAAAAGATGAAAAAATCGAATTATTCCTGGTATGACTTAACAAAATACGAATGATTTTAAGTACCACTTAACAATAACATTTCCTATTTCAAGAACGACTTAACAAAAAAAAATCCGAATGTGTTCAAGTACGACTTAACAATTATTTTTGGTACGAGTTAATTTTACTTTGAATATTACGCTATTTTTTAAACCAAGGAAGCGGAATCAAAATTTCCGGAAAAATCAATTTTTAAACCCCGATACCTCTATTATGCATCGTCCGATTTTAAAACGGCTTTCAGTGTTAGATTCAGCTTAATAAGCTCTACAAAACACATATTCGTTTTTGATTTGATCAGAAAATTCATTTTTTCGAAAAATTTGTTTCACTTCCGGTTTCGACCGGAAGTGACAAAATAATTTTTTCTGTATATTTGCCATAAGTCAATCCCCAGATTTACAATCACAGAAAATTTCAAGTCTTTATAAACAACCGTTTACGAGAAAAGTGCTGGACAAAATCACTTTTTGAAAATTTTAAAAATGATGTAACTAGAAACCGGAAGTGACTTAATGACTAAAAGTTTGAAGGCTTCAAGGGACAAAAAACTAAAATAATCCCTGAAAATTTCTTGCAAATTGGTTGAATAGTTTTTGAGATATGAAGCAAAAAAGAAGTCAGAAGGAAAAACAAGAAGAATAATAATAATAAAACTAGAGCAAAGCTCGTTGCAAAGCAACGAGTGGGTCTTCCGTTAATGTTGGAAGTAAAGCTGGAAGTTCCTGTAAGAAGCAGAGCTCTTAAACCAATTACAAGAGTAACTAAATTAAAAAGATGAAAAAAATCGAATATTCCTGGTACGACTTAACAAAACACGAATGATTTTAAGTACGACTTAACAAAAACCTTTCCGATTTCAAGAACGACTTAACCAAAAAAAATCCGAATGTGTTCAAGTACGACTTAACAATTATTTTTGGTACGAGTTAATTTTACTTTGAACATTACACTATTTTTTAAACCAAGGACGCGGAATTAAAATTTCCGGAAAAATCAATTTTTAAACCCCGATATCTCTGTAATGCGTCGTTCGATTTTCAAACGGATTTCAGATTTGAATTCACCATGGCAAGTTCTATAAGACTGTAGTATTGTCTTATTTTGTTCAAAAAAATGAAAATTTCCAAAAATTGGAACTGCTTCCGGTTTTGAGCAAAATTGATGAAGAAATTTTTAAACCCCCCAGTACATTATAGAATTGATACATCTATCATCAGTAAAAATTTCAAAGCGATATCTTTAAAGTTAACGGAGATTTCTTCCGGACAAAATCACTTTTTTTAAATTTAAAAATGGCCGCCAAATTTGAATGGAAGTGACGTAAATGCTGAAACTTTACCAGCTTTGAGGCACGGTAACTTTACAAAAGCTCTGAAACTTTCATTGAAATCGGATGAAAACTTTTTGAGATATAAAGCCGAGAAGGAGTCAGAAAAAAAATAAAAAATAAAATAATAATAAAAAGAAACCGAAGAAAAACAAGAGGGTCTTCCGTTGGAAACGGAAGACCCTAAAAAAACAATAGAATAACAAGAGGGTCTTCCGTTGAAAACGGAAGACCCTAAAAACAATAGAATAACAAGAGGGTCTTCCGTTGAAAACGGAAGACCCTAATAAGAAACAGTACGAAAACAATAAGGTCTTCCGTTGGAAACGGAAGACCTTAATTAGGAAAGAAAAACGTTATACCGGTGCATCGGTGGCTTGAATCCATATACTAGTACCTCTGTGTAGTAGGTCTCCGTACAACTATTAAGCCAACAGTTCGTTGAAACACCTTTCATATAAAAGTTACAGATATGAAACAATTAAAACAAAATTCCGGATAATTTAGAGCTATCGAACATTTCCGAGGATCAAAAAGAGGCAGAGAAAACAATAGAGCAAGCCTAGGTATGTAAAAGAAGTACTTTAGCATTATGATTCTTGCATTGTGACCAGACACAAACACTTTAAAGATTTTCAGGAAGAATAGAAAAAGTTTTTTAATTTATTGTTTCTCTTCTAGATCTTAGATTGGATGGTCCGGGAATGATAAATATTCGGATTTACTTTGACTGAAGAACTATTTACCCTTGTTAAAATAAAAAGAAATGCATCAAAATGATCAGCATTATTCTTTTTTCAAGAGAAATAGAAAGATTTGAGTTCATATATATATATATATATATATATATATATATATATATAGCGCAAAAAGGGTTATGACTTAAAAAAGTCATCCACAGCAGAAAGTTTTAGGAGAAAACAGCTAAAGAATATTATATATGTAAGGGAGGAGTTTATGAACAAGATAAACAAGAAGATACAATATGCAACAATACAAATATAAAACAACAACTCTTGTTGTGATATCAAACTTTCTAAGCTTCAAAAACATTTTGATATGTCAGAACTTGTTGAAATAAAGAGGAACATCAAGAAAAAATAAAAGAAAAACATGGAAAGCAAGAATACTACAGTACATGAAAGTATTAAACTTAGAAAAGTAAAAAAAAAGAAAAAGTTATCAATGTTGTTTCATTCCTGGAAGAAATATATAGTGCTATGTATGACTTTTGTTTGATAGACATCATTATCAGGGACCCGAAAAACATCTTGTCTAACAGAGACAGTGCTAATATGATGTTGGAATATAACTGCGATACAAAGAAAATTCGATCAGACAGAAATTGGAAAAAATCGTTAATCTAAACAGTCAAGTACTGTTACCGGGGTAAATTTATTTTATATAAAAGATAAACCAATAGAAGTTTTGGAAGGAATTAACGAAATATTTTTGTTTCTATGCAAGCGGATGACATTAAAATGAAATATGATTTTTTAAAAATAGAAATGCCTCTTCAAAAGCAAATGATGCATGCTTGACAGACAGTGGTGCTGCGTTTTTCACTAACTTTTACGAATAAATCGATTAAACTACTTTTTCTATGGACACGTCTGATAATGCATCTTTGTTACATGTATTCAGTGCAGCTCTATCGATACTTTATGGGATTTATCACGCGACTCGCGTTCTAACATAATCTTAAGTGACATGAAAGATGGTCACATTTCCTCTGGGATCGGATTGAGGAATAATGAAGGTAACTCACACAGAACGAAATAAGATATCCATCTTCCATGTCACTTTCTAATACTACACTGTGGATAGGAAACAATGAGTAATCTGTCAAAGACTTTATGTCCTCAAATATGAAACAACCTAGAAACTGTTTAATTCTCAAACTTGCATTTCTAAACCAGAAGATCCACTTTCAATATTGGTTTTTCTATTGTGAATTATTTTAAAAGATTGATATGGTTAATTTAAAAATGCAAGAACATTTAATAAAAATTTGTAACTTATGTTTATTCTTATATCAGAATGCGCACCGTTGTCCTTATAACCAAACAATTCAGTTTTAGTTGAATAATTTTGACATTTCAAACTATGAATTCTTATAAGGTTTTCTCACGTTATGTTTTTTATTCTTCTTTTTTTTCTTTTATCTCGGGGTGAATTTTTAGAGTCTTCCGTTTCCAACGGAAGACCCTCTTGTTTTTCTTCGGTTTCTTTTTATTATTTTTTTTTTCTGACTCCTTTTCGGTTTTATATCTCAAAAAGCTTTCATCCGATTTCAATGAAATTTTCAGCACTTTTGTAAAGTTACTGTGCCTCAAAGATGTTAAAGTTTCAGCATTTACCTCACTTCAGTTCAAATTTGGCGGCCATTTTTAATTAAAAAAAAGTGATTTTGTCCGGAAGAAATCTCCGTAAACTTAAAAGATATCGCTTTGAAATTTTTATTGATGATAGATGTATCAATTCTATAATGTACTGGGGGGTTAAATTTTTATTCATCAATTTTGCTCAAAACCGGAGGAAGTTCCAATTTTTGGAAATTTTCATTTTTTTTAACAAAATAATACAATACTACAGTATTATAGAATTTGCTAAGGGTGAATTCAAATCTGAAATCTGTTTTAAAATCGGACGATGCCTTGCAGAGATATTGGGGATTAAAAATCGATTTTTTCGGAAATTTTGATTATGTGTTCTAGGTTTAAAAAATAGCGTAATGTTCAAAGTGAAATTAACTCATACCAAAAATAATTCGATTTTTGTTAAGTCTTACTTTGACACGTTCGGGTTTTTTTTTGTTAGGTCATTTTTGAAATCGTAAAGGTTTTTGTTAATTCGTCCTCCGAATCATTCGGATTTTGTTAAGTCGTACCAAGAACTATTCGATTTTTTAAAAAAAAGTTTGTTTAAGTTACCATTGTTATTGGTTTAAGAACTATGCTTCTTACAGGAACATCTAGATTTACCCACTCGTTGCTTTGCAACGAGCTTTGCTCTAGTTTGTTATAAGGGTAATCCAAACAATTTTGATTTTATGTAATTGGTAATTAAAAGTTATGGTATGTCTAAAAACTCCCAGAACTTGAAATGCTTGTTATTGCTACTCCTCTTAAACAATAAGAGATGGAGACTTAAATTTTTTATCAATGTCGTCAGTACAATTAGAGGTTTTACAATGTATTTATACCGGAAGGATCTGAGGCCCCCTTCTAGCACTTAATGCCCCTGAAACGTTTTAAATTTTTATAAAATCACTTCCAACTTTTTATTGTTTTTCATGGAGATCTTGGATAGAAGTGTCTACCTTGGCTAAACAGAATGACGTAAAGGTCAAAGGTCTAGGTCATTTGTAAATTTGTTAATTAATTTTCATCTTTTGAAACACAGGATTAAAGAAAGGGTTTCTATAGTTTGCTGGATTGTGCAATAAGGTATTCTATTTGGTCCGCCGGGTATCACATCAAGTCTTGCGGTAACTCAAGTGTGGAAGTCGTATTTACTGTTAACCCATTCATATTGTACAAAGATAGGTAGCATTTAGAACACGCTCTTCTATTGTTAGGTTTTCTGTTATATGCTTCTGTAAAGAATACTCATATGGCGATCACATCATTTTTGTTCAAAGTAAGTGAAAAAAAAATTAGAAAAGTAATTCAAAAGATGTTCACAATAAAAATCGGGCAATTCTTTAAGCTGTGGCTTGAAATATAAAAAAAAAAAAAATCAGTAAAAAATCAATTATGGCTTTGAGGTTTTCCCATTTTCTGGTACAACACATATCACAGGTACAATTATTTTTGTATCCGAGTTGATGAGTTAATGAATAATCAATGAATCGAATAGTGGATGAATAAAATTTTCCTTAAAGCGGGCTAATGGCTAGGTTAGGTAGCTCCTGGGAGCAGTTGACCACCTATTACCAAGCTAAGAGCAAGTCCTGGGACAGTTGCATCAAAGACCTGAGAAACCCTGCCATGTTGCAAATTATCCGCCATACAAACAGTTTTGTTAAGGTATTTGTCCGCCTGACGACTTGCAACCCAAAACTCTTCGAAGGGGTGAGCATAGGAAGAGTACAAGTCTAAGGTAAGCCATAACCAGGAATTGGGAAGGGTGTACAGGGGCAACTGGGAGCATGGACAAGGAATGTGTTTTACAGGGTTATCCATAAATTCTGATACTTTTTTAAATGCCCATTACAGTTAAGAAAAAAAAAATTACAACTCAGTGGAACATATTGTATGAATATACAAGTAATACAATTTTACACCATGGAGGTAAAGGTTCCGTTCTTGTGTTTTATATAGTAGAGCAGGGAAATTTCTATGGTTTATTTGAAGGGTTTTTTTTTCGTTTTGGAGAAACAAAAATATAGTATTTTAGACAAATTGCTATTGCATCCTATTTTACAATTCTGTTTGGTTTCTCCACACACTTCTTTCAATTAACAGCTTTTATATTTAAGATTTTAAGGTTTTATTTATTAATTTAATCATTTAATAACATAAATTAAAAGATCCCCAAACAAGGTTATAAGTAATGTCACCATCTGGGCTAAGTCCTAAAAGAAATGAAACGAAAAATGACAATAATAAGCTGTCAACCATCTCAAATATCGTTAATTGAAAAACAAATTTAAAGCAGAGCAACCCGGACCTCTAAAAAAAGAGGTCGGATCAGGTGCCTAGGAGGAGTATGCATCCTCTGCCATTTGGTTGCACCCGCCGTGTGCTTATTGTCAAGACCATAAAAACGGAAGAGACCGTAGTCAGCCCGGTGTATAAATAATGGTCTAACAATTAAGGAAAACGTCAGTCAGCATTTGTTCTAATGAAACACTCTACATGCTGATTGTATGTCATTGTATCGACCATAGAACTTGCGTAAGATGATTTTAATCGAGGGTCTTGATATTCGTGTTCCAACAACTTGTTTTTAAGTAGCATGCCTTGTTTAATAAATTGTTTGTATGTAGAGCGCATAATGAAAAAGCTGAGAGACATACACCCCATAAACAGGTGAACATGGTATATTGCTACATAAGGAAAGGAAGTTGACGATGAAAAATTAAAATCATCACTTTTTCATGCAGTTGTGTTATTAGGCTACCATTAACGGCTTTTCTAGTTAAATATTCAAATATGAAACAGATGTATCGGAATCTGTGGTATCTTATATTTTAAGTTCACCGGGGTATATTGAATTACCATAAGAGTAAAAGGAACAGTTGTTAATGGAGAAAACGTCATCAAAATATCTAAATGTGGAGTTGAAGGCCACAGCGAGAGATGTTTTCTTTTCTTGCGCTAGCTTTTGAATGAATTCTGCTTCATACGAATTTAAAAATAGGTTAGCAAATAGAGAAACAAATTTTATGCCCATTGGAACACCGACTGATTGTTGGAAGACCTGGTCTCCAAAAACTACATATATGTTGTCTATCAGAACTCCAAACATCTTTTTTTATGTCGACTTTAGAGTACTTGTGTGTGGGTTTTTACCAAAACATTTTGTTAGATTTCCAATGACAAGGTAAGAAAATTTGTGAGTTCTATTTTTATTAAAGAAACAACTGTCGATGATATCAAAAAGCCTAGATTTTCATTTGACATGGGGAATGGTTGTGTATCATGCTTAAACATACGAAGGTTGATCCAAAAGTATATCACAGAAGCGATAAAATCGTGAAAAATCCGCTTAATGCGAAAAAATAGTGTGCTTTTAGATATTAAATTCAGATTTGAAAATTTTAATGCATTATCATGCTATAAACATCAATATCTTATGAAGTGTTCAACGAAATTTAATTAAAATTTTACTTCAAATTAGAATTTTGATATGAAAACTTTTGATGTATTATTTTATACAATACAGCGCCAGTGTGAAACGCGGTGCGTAGTGTGACATTACTTTTGGATCAACCCTTGTATATACAGGTTCATGTTCACTATCAGGTTTATCAGGTTCAAATTTAATGACTTATTCAACATTGCTGTTGCACTTTATGGTCATCAAAGATTAAATTAATAAAATAAAATTGAATTAATTGGGGTACAAATTATTTGGATTTCTTAATAACAACACACTTAAAATGTTATGAAATTATGTTGATATAGCTTGTTATATTGACAATTTATGAATAGATCTTTAATTTTTTTAACATGCTTAATCATACAACTAAAATATTTTTATCTCAAAAAATATTTTTCTTCTTATAAAACAATTTTTAATCAAATACAATTTCAGTTATTCAAATCATCACGATTTTACAAATGAACGTGCATAGAAAAGAAAAGTAAAGCCATGTAATGCCGGCATTACACTAGATTTTTGGAAGTAATACATTACATTACCATTACCTGTAATGCTAAGATTGTGGCTGGCATTACACATTACAAGCATTAATTTAAAATATGTAATGCATTGCAATGTATTACTATTACATTAAGCATTACCCCAAGCCTGGTGACCTCAAAGTTAATATTTCTTTAGAGATTTTAAGTATCCACGTCTGATACAAACCGCTTGAATTGAAATTGAAACCCATTTCAAAGACAATGTTGTTACATGCCTTGTCAGCACGGACCAGTGCATACTGATCGTGCAATCTATCTATTCACTTCTGCTTTATTGAAAACAGAAGGATAAATGGTGGCCTCTCAGTCGTTTAATACGAGGTTTTGATATGCATCTGATGCTTTTAACCCACTCTGAACTTATTTCATTTTGGTTTAACACATACAACCAGTTTTGAGGTGTTTAGGATACTTTTCTCATGCTTTTAACTACTATTTACAATTATATGATTTTGCATGTGATTGAACACACTTGTTTGCCTTTTCAGCCAGGGATGGGGTCAATTACTTTGAAATGTAATTTCATTACTTTCAAATACATCAACAATTTTGTCAATTACTTGCAATAACAATCACGTTAATTTTTTTCAAATGGAATTAATACTATTAATTATTTTGGCAAATATAATAAAATACATTTTAATTACTTGTAATATAATGAGAACAAATACATGTATAAACAGCATAAAACTTTATTCATGGTAATGTTTTTAAAGGTTTGCATTTATTGTAATTATCATTTAAAGATTTTGCTTTAAAATATATATATAAACTTTATAATGGGTATTAAATTCAGTGTCATTGGGTTCATGTTTGATTCTAAACAGTGATATGACGGAAAGAGAAAGTCTAAAGGATATCAAGGATTGATAGAAGTAAATTTATCATTCATAGTAGATTGACTGCCAGTGGAATCACTTCATCATTGTTTTGCAACGAATAAAATATAGCTAATTTTAGTTATAGTCTTCAGGTTTTTATTTTGAATATCGACTGAAGATATACCTTTAACGTTAATTTTATTCATTACCATGGCACTCCCGTTCAGACCACATCGCCTATTAACTGTAAAGGAAGCATTTGTCAATTATCTGAAACTTTGATTTATCACATAATAATGAGCAATTAAGTTCCTTTCCAAATATTTGCAACAAACGCAATTTTTATAGCCAATTAAAACATTTTAAAATTAGGTTGGGATATCCTTTAAAACAACAATATTCTTTTTAAATATCCATTTTTTAATATTGCTTACTGAGAGAAAAATTTTAAAACGTCATCAATAATCGATATAAAAGATCATTTTTTTTAATTGTGTGTCAAAACTCTACAACAGCAAATATTTCGAATAAAAGTGAACAATGAAATATGCTTTTTTTAGTTTCCATGCAATAGAATACTAAAAGATTAATTTACATTGACTTATTGTGACTTTAAATCAAGAAAGACAACTTTTGCTTGTTACTACGGGCCGTCAGAAGGCGGACCGTTATTTGATATACATTAAGATATTGTAACTGCGTTTCGGCGGGATAGTTTTATTTTTTATAGAATTAATATCAGGCTAATATAAATAAATAAAAGTAAATTTGTATGTAGAAATGTTGTATGTCTTTAAAAAAATTTTTTGGTCTAAATCGTAAATATAGTGTATGTCATAGACGGTGGTGTTGGGTGCGTTTTTATCGAGAATATATTCTATTCGGAAAATTTCGGAGTTTTTCATTCTTTTCAAGACAATGTATCGAGATAGGTATACGGAACATACTTAAGACCTGAAACAGTAAAGACCTGAATTACATGAAATTTTATATAAATGATATATAAATGATATATTTCTGCGTCAAATAAAATAATTTTATATGTGTATTTATTATATTTCCATGTTAAATGTGGTCGAAAAATATCATGAAATGACATCCCTATCAATTATTTACACAAAAAAAATATGAAATACCTGAAAATTTGAAATGACCTGCAAATATGAGCTGACTTTATCATTTATTTTAAATTCTTTTGAGAACCTCATGCAATTACTTAACAATGATTATCTTTATAAAGTGAAGTATAGATAAGATTTCTTATTCCATAGAGGAAAAAAAATACCCGCCTTATTTTTTACCTTTAAAGTCGTGCAGTTTCTACCGGATGAGCATGATCTTATATATGTACCTTTAGAATAGATCAATTTTTATTTTATCATGTGGTCCCTTGAAATCACATACACTAAATTAAATGCATTAAGTTTTAATTCAATACAATGCAACAAAAATAAAAAAGGTTTGAAATACATAATCTCCAAGAGAATAATGATGAGCTGAACTTTGTAATTGAACAATGAACAAAATGAATGTGTTCGCCATTACTTCATAATATGGCAATGGTCATACAATTACCGTTAGAAATGCTTACAGTAACGAACTCGATTCTTAATAATAAAAGTAAAATGTTAAACTTCAAAACTTAATATTAAAATTAACCGTCAAAATTAGTACAACCAAATCGTTATATTCTTTTTTATGGTGTGTTTTTGTGTAAATAACCAATGATGATTCATACAACATTCATATTTTTTGCAGCCCCTTTGATACTTGCGTCAATATGTTTTCTTGTCCTTTTTTAAAACATAAACATGTATTAAATATAGTTATCGTTACTTAGTTCTTTGTCAACAACAAATCGAAAGAGAGAGAGAGAGAGAGAGAGAGAGAGAGAGAGAGAGAGAGATGCACCGATTGTTTGTAGTATTATTTTGAAAAAAAGGAGTATCTGATTTTATACAAAATGTGAAGAAAATTGTACATAACATAAATAATGTGCAAATAAAAAATGAAAGCAAAATTGGAAATAGTTGTGGCAATCATCTATTTATCAAAGACCTTAAACTAGTATCGTATATCAGGTTTTTCCATGCCATGTTTTTTTTCCGCGATTAAGAACCTAGAACGGTATATAAAATTTACGCGAATCGAATTTTCACTATTTCGAAGTCATAGTGAAAATAAAATTCTCGATTGTTTAAACCTGTGAAGTAGGAGGGAAAAAAGTATCTAAATTGTCACTCTTAATAATGTATCATTCGGATAATACAACTATTACACGATTTTCTCAATGTAAAACAATTACCGATAATTATTTTTGGAGACGCAGACAGTTTTAGATTAATAGATCATGTACCGTTACATACACCATTAGCTCATTAGATATCGGTTTAAAGTGACCGTTTGAATCAGCAGTCAATGGATTATTAAATAAACAACGAGGCTTGTAGCACACCTAGCTGTTATTTGTCGCTTGTCCTCCGATCCCGCTATATTTACCTCTTACTAAACTTACTGAACACAGTTCACGGGTACTGAAACTCATCCGTTTACTTTATAAGGAAAGAGAAAACTCTATTACAAGAACAAAACTTTGTATCAAATTTACGCTGATTTATTTTCCGCCATTCCGAAATCGTCGCGAATTTAACAAAGCGGAAAAGAGCCTAATATACGGTATATTTCAAACAATACTTTTTGAAATTGATTTTTTATAAGTTGGCAGAAAATATCCACAATACATAAAAACTTATAACAACGGGGAGGCCGTATAGATGCATACCTACTACTTCTCCCTGCTGGGAAAAGTAGCACGCTTGGTTGACCGAAATCTTGCTACGTGTACTTACATAATTCAACAAAATTGAGTTGTATAATTAAATTCAAATTCAACACACACACACACACACACACACACACACACACACACACACACACACATATATATATATATATATATATATATATATATATATATATATATATATATATATATATATATATATATATATATATGCCAACTTTTTATATAATGGCTAATCCCACAATTTCTTAAACATATTTCAATCAGTCTAAAAGTTAAACTCTTTAAACTGCATTCAAAAGAAAATGTAAAGAAACCTTTTTATTTTTCGACCAGGTGTTATTCATAATTCTATTACTTAAAATAATTATATATACATGTATGTGAAAATAATAAAAGTTGCTTTGAATAAAGTTTATTTATTGTTGAAGCTATGCACAATGTGCCATCAAGAAATAGAACGTTTGCGCTTATTTGACTTTTGATTAGTTGTGCATTTCTTCCTGAATCTCGTTGACAGTCAACTCAAACGCATCTAGAAAAGACAAGAAAGATTGTTTTCTCTCTTTAGTTTCTGCAGTAAGCTCTGGTAACCCCGAGGCAGAATAATCAAAGATGCACTCTTGATCATCACCACACACCTCCACTGCATCCGCCGGGAGATCGGTAGGTGTCTCAAAGGCAGGAATAAAGGTAGAATTTTGGTAATTGCTGTACGTAGTCCCATCTTTGTAAGTTAACAGTGACGCCTCCTCAGTTATCCTCCCTGAAATTACATTGAAATGCTGATTTAAAACTACTTTTGAGAAAGTGAAATATAAATGTAAATGTAAAGTGGTATTACATTTTAATCCAAAATTCTGATAAATTTCTTCCGAAGTTGAAGTTGGTTGTAAGATATCATCCGATGGAGTTCGTAAATCGTTGCTTTGTTCACCATCAAAATCGCCCAATAGTCCTCTTAAATGCTCTAAAACAGTAAGACAGCTGTCTATCAAATTGTGTATCCAACAAAAATTGAGATTTGATCCATTTTACAATTAAATGATTGATCGTCCATTTAAGAGTGTATAAGGACTTTAAAGATTTAATCAATTTTTGAGAACTTGCCTGTTAATGAACTGTTCCCAACCACTGGTATTATGTTCAGCACATTGGAACTTGCCGTTGTTTGAAATGCTATTCCAATGGTTGTAAATGATATAAGATGACTCTTTTTTGTAGCACCCGAATGATTAATGTCAGGTGTGATTTGGAGCAAAGACACACCTTAAAAGCGGGAAAAAATATTTTTAAAAACGTGTGCCTATTTTAAAGACACAAACCCGCATACAAGAACGAAACGTAAAGTTATAAATTTTTACGAAAATTTTATTTGCATTAAAATATTACCTTTAAAATGGTAAGAAAGTGTTTCATCAAAAGCTAAGACTTCACCATTTACTAACGGGTGATACTAAAACAAGTCCCACGGAGAAAACAAGTCCCACGTAAGTCCCACGGCAAATGCGGCTATATATCGATATAATTATGATTGATTATGATTAAATGTGTTAAAATAATATTAATTCACACAACAAAATATTTTTATAAGTTTTTATTACGGATTTATCGACGAAAAATCAAAGATGTTGGTAAAGATAGATAACTCGTACGTAGAATTCACACGGCAGCAGAAGAAATCTGTATATCCGCCGTTTATTGATGGATAATTCAAATTTTCTTTAACAAAATAAAATTTAATAGCAATAAAAAAAAATGACTTTATATTCATTAAATAACACAAGCTAAGTAAAAGTTGGGTAAGTAGACAACTCCTATGCCGAATGCATTCGCCGCCGAGAAAAGAGCACACCTGCCGCTTACCTGATGGGCGATCTTAATGTTTTATTTTTATTTTCTAACTTAAACAATGATCATATTAATATTGATAAAAAAAATACCACATTTATTGATTAACACTCACTAAATTAGTAAAAATCATGAAAGTAAAAAAAAAAAAATTTACGCAGAATCCATAATCTGAACAACTAATTGCTAATTTTTTTATTTTTTTTTATTTTTTTTTTTTTTTTGTATGTTAGTCTTTTATTTCATTGTACTAAAAATGCATAGATAAAATTATTAATTTCTTTACGCAAATGTAGAAAAAAAAGCGCGAATGACTTAAAAATAAAGGGAAAACTCTAACACAGAATTCTTATACTACTGTGGATTTAAAATGCACGCCTGTCATTTATAGTTATGTCATTTTATTTGTAAATTATTTCAGATGGCATTTAACATTTTGCCTTATGATTATGTTCAGAAGAGAAGTTTACTTTTTGCTGTGATTAATTTATTATATTACATGAAGTTGGGTGATACGAGTTTTATATAGTCCGTATATCACTCCTTTTAAGTTTGACCCAGTTCTGTTCTCTCTAAGAACTGTCATGTTGTAAATTTTGAATTTACTGGGTGGGTTTAAATACAAAATTTACACATGTTGTAAATTTTGTATTTACACCCACCCAGTAAATTCAAAATTTACAACATGATAGAACCATGCGTTCATTCAGAGTATTTTTTGGGGGGTAGGGGGTATTCAGGTTTGTCGGGGGGAGGGGGTCGAGGCATATTTTTGGTCATTTTACGATTAAAATTTACGAAATTTGTTTTTTTTCCGGGGGCAGGGGGATTCCACACCATCCTCTGAATCCCATCTAGATCAGCTCATGAAAAGTCTGTTAGTGGTGAAAATCTTCCTAAAAGTCAAAGAAAAAATCTTGCATCTACTCCAAAAAAAAAAGATGAATGATGACTGAAATAAATATTTGATGGAAGTTCATGAGTTAAACTAACATATACATATATTGTTATTAAATTGTTATTGTCAGCAAGAACATTCTAGTCTACGGCAGCTTACCGTTCACGAGACTGTTCCACGATCTTTGGGTCTAAAGACCAACTCTGTTTTAAAAGTTTTTTCTACATAATGAATGAAAAATCGTGTTTCATAAATAGAAACCAGCAGAGATCGTCATATTTTTCGAAACCCTTATGATAAAAGAGAAGGCTTTGAAAACATGTATAAACATTTCATATGACATCACAATAACTTAAGAGGGTCATTTTATGAAAGTTTTTTAAGTTGAAGAATTTCTGACCGTTTTATCGCCGAACTTGGACGAACAACGCTTGAAAAATAAGTCAAAAACGTTTGTTACCGTATATCAGTTTTTTTCCGCAAATCAGACCCTAAAACGGTACATAAAATGTACGCGAATCAAATTTTCAATATATCGAAGTCACATTAAAAATATAATTTACGATTGTTTAAACATGTGAGGTTAGAGGGGAAAATTATCTAAATAGTCGCTCTTTCGGACAATGAAACCAAATAAACGATTTCCTTAAGGTGAAATATTTTCAGAGACGCAAACAGTCATAGATAAATAGATCATGTACCGTTACATATACCAGTAGCTCAGTTATAATTAGACATCAGTTTACGCAAGGAAAGCGACCGTTTTAATTAACTTGTCAATGGATTATTAAATAAACAACGAGGCTTACAAATCTATTATCTGGCGCTTGTGATCCCGCAATTTGTACCTCTAACTAAACTAACTGAACAGTTTACTGTACTTTTACCTACCTGTTTACTATATCAGGAAAGAGAGAACTCCATTACAAAAACAAGACTTTGTATCAAAGAACAAGTGAACTTAAGCTATAGAGAATGGGCCCTTTTTCAGTGCCGTTTATATGTAGAAAATATCATCAAATTGCTTTTTTCTCATAATAGTTAAGCACTCATGGATACTTCTGATTTAAATGCACGCTTAAATTTACCAAAATTAGAATACAATTTAAAAAATTGAGGATTTTTAAATGCCTATAGATAATCTAAATCCGGAAAAATCGAACCGAACCTACTTGAATTGTGTCTATTTAAATCAGAGGGAGGAGACATTTAAATCAACATTGCTCTGTTGGTGGATCGATTGGCGCGTTTGCTGAATTATACTTTATGCATTATTTTACGTCTGAAAAAAAAATCTGAAGCTTTGAAGTTGCATATTACCATAGTGACAAACAAATATTCCTGACCATACAAAGATGAAGGAAAGCGATCTAAAACGTGTCAATGTTTTACAGTGAGCATATTTGACAAACGTTTACCTGGATAGAAACCACGTGATTGTTTGAAATAATTTATTCCATGCGTGAGTTCAAACATGGGTCACGCAGGTAATAGATTTCGCTTGCTATAGGAAAAACCTTGAAATTTTCATACGTTTTTCATTTTTTAGGTACCAGCCTAACCGAGTACAATCTTCTTACTTTCACAGGAGTTTACTAAATGTATAATGCGTATATTGTCTTTTCCATAAGTTTGTACTCGGTTAGGCTGACAGTAAACAAAGGCTTTAAAATGAATGCCTGTCCTCGATTTACTATACAAAATCACGAATGTCTGCTGACCCCTACTATGTTTTAAAGCTTCGTGCTTTTCATAAACAATAATTTCAGCGCTAAAACTTGTTAATTCTTATGGAATAGATATCAATAGATAATGTTAAGGAAAAAAATATGCTTAATTTGATTCTTCATTTTTTCACTTTTCACCGGGGCCCATAAGTGCACTCGTCCTTTACGTTGATTTATTTTCCGCGATTCGGAAATCGACGCAAACAAAACAGAAATTGGATACACGCGGAAAAAACCAGATATACGGTATATTTATGGACATCTTGGAGCACCGGGCCGTCATTTAATTTGGTGTGCACGCAGGAAAATCTCCGTGGAGACCAAAGGGTTCTTATATGAATGCTACTATTTTTTTTTATAGGAAAAACGTTTACAACTTGAATCACAGAGGTTTAAAGATGGAAAAACTGTTTTTTTTTTAGCCCTTGCAGCACCCCCCCCCCCCCTACAGCCGGGATCTTGCACTTATATATTTCGCTTATTTAAAGTCGAAACTGCGTAGACAAAATTTTTTGGACCTAAATGATCTACGATATGCCACAAAAGGCATTATACAAAAGCTTGACAAATAATGGTATGAACGTGCATTTTATAAATCGGTTAAATGTCTTAAAAAGTGTGTGGAACTGAAAGGTGTTTACTTTGAAAAAGAGTAACATGTTTGACTTACAGTTGTTTGACGTCACCTGACTTCGTGGAAATATGAAATTTTGCTCCGTAAATCTAATTCACGCAAAGTAAAAATCGCTGTATCTTTTGGGAAAAAAATTTAAATTCATATGATTTTTTGCATACTTATTTTCAAATGGTAGTCATTTAATAAAACATACGCCATCCTACAAAGTTCACAGTAATTTTGCCGTAAATCACTGTCCACGAAGTTTTCTAACAACTCTCGTACGTACAGTTGATTAAAAACTAAGGTAATGAAAAAAATCATACCCATTAATATAGGTAAGTATTCGACAAGGGTAATTTAAGCGTACACATGTACATTCCTTCAAGCTTGTGTGTTTCGTATAGACTAGTTCTTAAATCTTTCACTGTATTATAATTTATCATAAAAGCCTCAGTGACAGGCATAATAATTTTTTTTATTAATATGATCATTATATAAAACATTAAAATAACCCATCAGGTAAGCGGCAGGAGTGCCCTTTTCTCGGCGGGCGAATGCATTCTGCGTATGAGTTGTCTACTTACCTGATTTTTTTACTTAGTTTTTTTAATTAATGAATATAAGTCAACTTTTTACTGCTATTAGATTTTATTTTGTTGGAGAAAATTAAAATTATCCATCAATTAAACGGCGGGCATATAGATTTCTTCTGCTGCCGTATGAATTCTACGTACGAGTTATCTACCTTTACCAACATCTTTGATTTTTTGTCGTTAAATCCGTAATAAAAGCTTATAAAAATATTTTGTTGTGTGAATTAATATTTTTTTATCACATTTAATCATAATCAATCATAATTATATCGATATATAGCCGCATTTGCCGTGGGACTTACGTGGGACTTGCGTGGGACTTGTTTTCCCCGTGGGACTTGTTTTAGTATCAGCGTTTACTAACAGTTTAACAATAGTTGTGGAGTCGAGACGGACTTCAACGACGGCTGAGTTACTTAGATGTTGAGATACAAAAGATGTACAATCGCTTGCGTCCTTAAGATTTCCTTAAAGATAGGGACAACATACTGTAAATATATCGATGGATTAATGATTATCAATGGCTTACTTATGTCAAAAAGCACATTTAGTAATGTTGTAAATACCATTGTTATCACGGAATTGTTCAAATCGGATCTGGCTTTGGAAACTGTCGTCATTAGTTTTTAAATAGACAAATTCGCCTATACCATTAAAAGCGTATGCGTAACCATCAAGTGTAGTTAAATGGGGATCTCCAACAGTAAGAGCTGGAATATCAAAACACCATCATAGTAATATAAAACGTCTCCGTTGTGACATGTATATCGTACGATTACACGTCAACAGAACAAAAGATAATTGACTGCAAGAACTCCTTCAACATTATATTTACCTGGTCTAGGTGGTTTATAATGTACACATGTGCTTTTTTGTCTGCGTTGTATGTAACGAGGACAAGTGGACGAGAACCTTGAAGATTTGGGTTTAATACCCTGCAAATAATGTTTGGAATATCGACAACAATATAAGAAAGGAAGTACATCGAAGTAAAAGTTAGCGATGAAAGGTTGGACGTCCTGGCCTCCTAGATAATGATACCGCTGAAGAGTTCCACCTTCGCCGTAACAAGAATCTATAAGCTTGTCGTCATTGTCGTAACAACACATATTGTCCATTCCATTCGGTCTGTAATTGTAAATGGACTGACATTGAATATTCTACTAGTAACTTTAGTTTTAATATTAAAGGGTACCTGCAGTGCCGGTCAATTTTTGATATAATGGAGATCTATGTGTAAAAACAGCATCCTGAAAATTTTACATCGATCGCATAAGTAGTTTTCGAGATATTTGGGGAAAACCCGATTTCACACCTGAACGAGTTTTGAATCAAGCTGTTTTGGCGCGAGATGAACTGTGACGTCACGGGGTCAACGCCGCTGTATGAGAAACAGGAATATCGTATGAAAACTGTTCGTTTTCTTGCATTGTTTAATCGATATATGAATATTTTTTTCTGTTATTTTGTTTCCGTATCAACCCTGGATGACTAATTATACTGTCGTTTGAGTTTAACCCGTATTTTATCGAACAAAAATGCCGAATTTGGACAATTGTTTGCTTCATGAATTTCGTCAAATGTGTAACACATTTTACATATAAATGCACACCATATGTAGCAAAATGACAATTAATCAAAGCATTATTGTTATACGAAACATATTTTGTTAATATTGTCATTCTTTCGAATGATTTCTCAGTGACATTATTAACTGGTTATAATAATAATATTGATGATACATAATGATATTTCGTAAAAGGTAACTCGGGGTCTATTCTCGTATAAGGCATAACATTACAAATGATGTCGCCCGATTTTTCAATAATATTGATATCGGACCAATAACAATCAAAATAGTATGCATTCTTTAACAAACAAACACGGGATTATAAACGGATAAGGCGAAAGTCCAAGATGGCTGCATGCATGATTATGTCTGTCTCGTATTCTTTTAAAAATACGATAATGGAATTTAATTTTACATTTATTTACATCCTTTGGGAAAATGTTCCAGTTTATTTAGATTTCATAATGATTCGTTGTCAGTATTACAATTTAAGCTATACGGAGTTATAAAGCGTTTAATTGCTGACCATAGCGCTCGAAAAAAAGTTGCACTTTATTAAATAACAAATTATAAATCCGAAATAATTACTTGATCACATAAAAAAGGTTTCAATTGCAGAATTGTAAATTTTTGTCATTATTTAAGTGATAAGATAAGTAACAATAAAGGCATTTACTTTGAACATTAGTTTTACTATTCAATAGTATCATGCATGCTTCTTTAATCACTGATTGTCGGACTATACACATGTTTTAGCTGACGAATGCTTGATTTTACACAGTCTAATTTATTTTTCTGTTTTATCTTTTAACAATTGAGTAGCTAATTATACACAAATCAATTTACCAGTCTAGAGGTGTGAAACCCTCTCTTTGTTCACCAGACTCGTGTACCTTGTGTATACATACCCCAGATACAGGTGTGTCTGGAGCAGTGGCTTCGTTAGTTTACCTGTTTACCTGTGTCATTATCTCGGATCACTCGTGTGTGAAAGGATATTATGTAATCAATAAAATGAATAATGAACATAAATTTGCCCATGTAAGCGTTTTAAGATATCGTATTCATCGGTAAAAAGGCGACGCGAATAACAAATTTTAAAATCGTTTAAAAAGAAATCAGATTGTAATAAAATAATAACGGATACAAATTTCTAGATCTACAATACTTAAATTTACAAAATACGTCAAATATCAGACCTATATCAATCATTTTGGCTGAAAAATCGAATTTAATTTGTATAGCTTTGTAAGGAAATTTCCGTCGTGTTGACCTCATGACGTCACTTCCGCTGAAGCCTCGTTATCGCCTAATTCTGTTTTCTCTTGATTAGATTTCCCAAAGCAGGTACAAATAGCCACTTTGAAGGGGCGTAACTTCATTATTTTTGCACCGATTTCGATGCGGTTTTTTGCATTAAATTTTGGTAAATAAACTCTTTAACATATGTTTCACATCGGCTGGGCTGCAGGTACCCTTTAAGCTTTGTTTTTTTTTCACAAGTTTTTTTTTAAATACACACCCAAAGCTGAGCAAATGCACACAATGTTTCGCATCCTTTCTGTACAAACAGTTGCCAGTTTGTTGAATAAACATGTTGCAACTTGGATCTGGCTGAAATCTTACACCATCCAGCAAAGCTTGGTCCAATGTACACGGACAGGGCTGAACACGATTTCGTAGCAATGGTGGAAACTTAAAATCTTTTTTGAACCAGTCCACACACGATAAGTGAGCTTCTTCTTGCTGAAGAGCTAACGGATATACATCAGACCAAATTCCTCTTCTAGGCCTGAAAATTGTGAATTGTTTTATTTGAAAAATTTCAAAATAAAATCAATTCTATAAACAGATAAAAATGAAAGACATTTTGTGCCGTTTACGCTTTGCTTCTAAATATGCACAGTTTTCTATAAAGAAACGTAATGTTTTAGAATTATACCAGTTTTATTTTTTCCCCATAGACAATAACAAAGATCTTGGTACAGGCCAAACATTGATTTAAACTTTTTTAAAATCTAAAAGTATTTTTAATAATTAATCTTCATAGAGATTTTAAGTGCTCTTACTGATCATTTTTCACGGTTGCAGATGTCACCATAATGGCCAAGACATATTTTTGTTCTTCCAAATAGATTTCCGCCCATTCTGCTGAACGTTCCACTCCTTCTTGCAGAAGTTGACTCTCCCATGACAGATGACCATCAGTGTCCTCCTGAGATATGGACGACATAAAGATGGTTAACTTGAGTACAGCAAATAATAGGAAACCACCTAACATGTATAAGAAGATACTCACAATCAAGGAAAAGAGATAAATGTCGACCATATCATTGTTCTGCAGTTCGGCCGCGTCCCTATCCCAGGAAATATTGTGATATCCAGAAAACCAATCTTCTGGGTCTTGTCTGAAGACTCGTTGCTTGCTGTCAGCTATATTAACTAAAATGAACATTCGTTCAAAACACTTTAAAGAGTCTCTGTACTGGCGAGAAACTGCTCGATGGCGTTTTAATTCCACGGAAAAAAGTAAGCATTATTAGTACCACTCGTGATGATTTCAACTTTCCGCTATAGAAAAAAAATTTCTTTACATTCATCAATGGGATTAAAATTATAAATTCTGCATTTTTTTGGTTGAAAATATGTTAACTTTTTATATTGATTACCTACTCTAATTTTTCCTATCATATCGGTTAAAAAGTTCATTAACAAAATTTTACACATATCATCTTGAAATAAACAACCGTTAACAGAGTTTCTAGTTCCTATCTGTTTACTTTATGAATTATTATCTATTATTGAGGGTATTTAAACTTATAAAACAGACTTGCTGCAATTTAAAGAAGTCCGAGTATCGCACTAAGTCATAATACGGATTTTACAATATTGGTTCGACTTTTACAAAGCGTTTTTGATACCCGGTATTGATTTTGCTCTACATCGCTGTTGTAAACAATGGCAATAATAAGCAATTAGAACGGTAATATATGTATTCTATGAGAGATACAAATGATTAATGTTGAGAAACTCGATTCTGTTAAAGTAAAATGAAATCGAAGTTTCTGATTAACCAGGATCTCAGGTATGCTTACATCTTCTATGTTTTGACCCCCCCCCCGAATTTTTCTTTTTTCTTTTACTAAAACTGGTTTAAATTTAGAGACAGAAGCAATTTCGAATTTAATCAATCGTCAATTAATTAATGTTTAAATGATATCTAACATTGTTGACAGATCTGGGCAGAAAACTGTAGCAAAATGTGATTTTTACGGATTTTTTTCGTCAGGGTCTACTTGGTTTAGAGCTTATAGCGTGAAAAGTAATCCGTCAACATATAATTTTTTTTTACCAAATCTTTTTTCTAAGATTTCAATCTATAGAATAAACACCATGAATTTAAGTTTGAGTCCATAAAATAGTAAAAAAAAATTACCAAACGCGATACTAGTATTGCATTTTTTGTATTCTATTTTGATACATCAGGGCCCGGTTTTTCGAAAGGTGGTTAAATTTAACACTGTGTTAAGGATAACGACGTGTTAAATCCTAATCAAGTGATTAGCTAACGCAGTGGTTAAATTCTGTCGATCAAAAGTAATTTAACGCATTGGTTAGCTAACACTGTGTTAACTGAGTTAACCACTTGGTAATCACTTGGTTACCCATAATTCATTTCTACTTCCTATATATGAAGAAAAAAGAAGATTTTGCTTTGGAATTTCATAAGTTTGAATTTAGTGAAATATTATTAATATAATTATATGTTGATCATCTATATCATTTCCAGGGTTCCATCCTATAACGTCTGCAATTTTCCAAATCCTTTCTTTTCTTGCTGTCTATATAACACTGTTGAAGTACAATGTAATAGCTTCAAAATACCATAATTATAAATTCCTTTCAAAATTTCACCTTTGGACAGGAAGGAGCTAAAGGACCTTTTTTTTTTTTTACACCTTCTATTCAATGATAACTGCATTTGTTTCCATGTAAACTTAATTTGAAAGAAAAATATGCTTTAAAAAAAAGGGTAATTATATCAGAGGCTTCCTAGTATCAATGCATATTTTTATACGAGGACATTATAGACAAAAACATACAAAATAAATGTATCAAATATTTTATCTTACATGGGTAATTAATGACTAACATTTGTCATTAAGAAACAACTTACAATATAACATTTACACCTAAAAACTGTGGTAAACAAAACTTGAGTCATCTATGTGTAACATTCTGTGTATACTTCAAAGTTAGTTTATTTATTAGGTATTTCATATTTGGATGAAAATCTCAACTTTTATATTATAAAAGTACAAATATAAAGTTATCAACTTACTGTTTTACATGAGAGAGAGAGAGAGAAAGAAAGAGATCGAGAAGAGAGAGAGAGAGAGAGAATGCAAAGGCTTACATTTGTATTGTTTTACATACTTTAATAATTATCATTTCCAGTTTATGGTACATGTACTTTAAACAATTTCATAATAAAAACATGTTGGACATGTTAATAGGAGAGAGAGAGAGAGAGAGAGAGAGAGAGAGAGAAAGAGAGAGAGAGAGAAAATATGTCAATTCTTTTACTAATGTGTATTATGATTTAAGCTTATTAGAATGTAGACATTAGATTAACTGTCACAATAATTGTTCTCCTTCTCTTGGGGCATGGTGTTTGAGGCTTAGAGAGGTTGGTTGTCGTCAAATACTCATCTTTCTCAGTGTCTCCAAGTCCTCTACAATAAAAACAATGCAGACAGTTAATTCCCGTATCATGTTTAGTCTTGATGCATATGAATGCTCTGTTATATATTGTTTGTGAAATACCATGATAATTTGAAAAATTGTCACTACAACTAAAAATACCCAACCTTCAGTGAAAAAAAGGTTACCGTAATAGAATCACACCTTATGTGAACAAAAGAATTAACCTCTCTATTTCACTTTTGGTCTGGATGTATGCATGTTGGGTTAAATTTCTCCACGGCTGCAGTGTGTGGGCCTCATGAGATATGGCTTTGGCCATGTTCTCTGTCTTTCAAATCTTCAAATTAATAATTCTTATATTTAAAAATACAGAACAAATTATTTTTTTTAATTATAAAGATACTTAAAAATTGTCAGAAATATATTTATTAATAATGTAAAATACATATGAAATATATACACTTAAAATATGTGCATTATGATAGGGATCTGCCCAGTGAAATGAAATAAATAAGGTCAAATTTAAATATCAATTAATTTAATAAATCAATAAAACTATATAGAGTTTTAAAAATTAAAAATGCTTCAAAAGATTTTAATGCCATTATTCTTAAGAAATTTAATTTAAAAAAAAACAGGCATGCAGCATTGTTTTTGAAAGTGGTACAGGGGGCAGGCTCATCCAAAAAATCTTGACAAGCAAAAAAAAAACAATCATGATCCACCACTTGCATTTTGTCAAAAGGGAGATAAATCTTAATATGCAGTAACCAACATTGAAAATAAAATTATGCTAACATGTTCACTCAATATTTATCTATCAAGAAACTAAGAAAAGTTTCTCATTGATGTTTTAAAAATTCAAGGAAAAATTGTACAATGTTTTTGTACTTACAGTACCCATTTCACTATAAATTTTGGAATTTTTTGTTGAATGTGTTAAGTGACAACAACAATATAACCAATGTGAAGGTCAAAAAAGGAAAAAACTGTACCTTTTTCAATGCAGCCTTTTCCAATGAAGGGATCCTTTAACATGAGGGGTATGAACCATGTGCAAAATCCCTCTTCCATAAATATATCACACAGATTACTGCAACTTTTCATGTCAAGCCGGTTGCTTTTCCGTATTTTATACACGGTTCATATGTAAGATGTTTTAAACTTTAATTTTTTTTTAAAATGCTTCCTCGACCATCTTTTTCAGTTGAATGGCAAAAAAATTACACCGGCAGCCATATTTAATCACTGTGTTTAATCTTTAACCAAGGTACTGGGGGTGGATTAAAGTTAACACAGAGTTAACACTTGGTTAAACTCTAACACAATTTTGAAAAACGTTTAACAATGTGGTTAACTTTAACACCAAGTTTAACACAGAGTTAACACAGTGTTAGAGTTAACCACCTTTCGAAAAACCGGGCCCAGGTCCATAAAGCGTACTTACAACAATTTGCGCAAAATTATTGATGAGATATGGCTTAAATAAATATTTATACTCTATTTTGTATGTTCAGTTCTAATTTTCCCAAAATTGGTAATTATTTTTAGGAAAAACGGACGTCTGGCAAATTTCATAATTGTCAATAATTTTCGCAAATTCGCAAACGGTACACCCGTCTGAGAGGTGATAACAAACAAACTAGCATGTAAACATACATATTTTCTTTTGTATATGTTTTGCTAGAATGTATATTTATCATTTAAAGCTAAGCTTTTAATGATTGAGCCCATTTAGTGCCGAGTATAGGACTACCTTAAGATTAGTTTAGACATTTTGCGAAAATGTAATTCTGATACTGAACTAGAAAACGCAATGAGCACTTTCTTTAAAACATTAAACGGGATTATACAAATCTACCCCACTATATTAAAATAATAGACTCGAATTTTTGGGCTTAAATACCGAAAAATCGGAATAGTATTCCTTTTGTTTTATATATATTAAACATCATTGGAACTTGAAGATTACCAATTTGTTTTCTTTTTCTCAATCAAGCTTCGCTAATTAATAATCAACGAAAATTCCTTAAAAAATTCGAAAATCAACTTTTTTGGATTTTACAATCTTGCGCATGCGCATTACATTCGCGCTAAATCACGGGAGGCTCTTTAGTTTATGTTTTCACAAATCATATTTGCATGGATAACTCAGAAACGATATTACAAATACGTGTAAATTTTCATTGAAAATTTGATAAATAATCCGTTCATTAGAGAAAATACGGGAGATAGCTTTAAATCAGTGCATTTAATATGAAAAATTCCATGAGTTTTGAATATCACCTTGGTGTGTAAATTTGAAGCGAGTTAAAAAACGTTGGTGAAAAAGTGTTGAAATTTTCATTAATACGAATTAGATTTTTAGATGAAAGGTATTTACAGCCTCAAAATAGTTTGTTAAGAATATTTGACTGTTATTTTCAATGCAGCTTCATTAATTTCTCCAAAATCGTATCGGAGCAATTTTGCAATTTTTAACCTCAATATGGGTATATGGCAGGCATTTTAACTGTAGTGAAGCTCTGTCCCGAGACACAGTTAAATTATTCTAACTAAGCAGAATGTAGTGAAATTAATAGCAATATTTAAATGTCAACAATACGGCGTGACGATGTATCTATTTCGTAAATGTGCGATATGTTATATGCAATTTCAACCCGTGAACACACGGGTCAAAGTCTAGTAGACCTTAAAATTTTACATAAAGTAAAAGTATATTTAGTTTTTCCGGCCATATCGAGACTAATCAAGAGATTTGGATACCTTTTTGAATGTAGAATTCATTTGTCGTACGTATGAAAAGTTCTAAACATTAAAATGATTTTGTTTATATCCCATTTCTTAGCATGTCTTAGAATATTATAGAAGAGTGACTGTTCCATTATATGTAAAAGCAAGAACGTTCCACATCAATACATGTATATATTGACATATTGATATCCTATGTAAACATTTCTGTTCAACAAATACAATTTTTATAGTAATTTTCTTATATTTAAATGTGAATATAGTCAATATCAAAGAGGTGTTAATTATATCAGGTGTGGAAATAATGGTAAATACATACGGACTATGTAAGAGTATTGAAGTGTCCTTGTGATGGTCTGATCCTGGTCCTTAATTTCTACGTCTATAATGATTTCCCCTGTAGTGTTGAAGGCAGGGGTGATGCAGACTATGCTGAGCAAAGATTCCCTTTCGCACACATACTTAGACGATCCAGAAAAACTAGCCATTATTGTTGCGCTTGGGTCAATACATGGGGTACTTATGGTAATATGTTGACCTCCCAACATAGGCCCAGAGTTAGGGTTGATCGCCTGATTTTCTCTAACTGATCAAAATGCATTTTAAAAAATACTTATTATATATCACTTATTATCTCAATTTCACTTTAATTTCATAATAAACGTTTGAAATGAGGAGAGCTGTTTTAGTTAAAATATTTCGATAAAAACTATCTAAACAGAAATATTTTTTGTTTCATACCATTGGCTATGTTTGAATCAAAATTGTCTAGCCTTTCATGAAATAAAAGAAAATTATATGGGGTTCTTACGCTCCACTGCGCATGGTTGTATAACTTCCGTTTTGTCGACTCCAAATATAAATACACCTGGAATTCCCACATTCGACATTTCGTCAATGTTCACGACATCCGGAGTTAACCCAACATTTACTTTGAAAAACCGTACCTCATCGCCTGCATTGAATCCAACATGTGACACATCATGAGTTTAAGAGAGCATTGAGAAAAACATATTTTTTTTTTATTTTTATCACGTACATAACAAAGTATAGAGATATGTATTGTCAACAAGTATGACATTTAGTGTAATATAAAACGAAATAAAACATTTCTACCAGAATGATCTACGAATATATCAATATATTATACAAATCAATTTATACTTGAGCCGGAAATCCACCCAATCCTGCAGTTCCACCAGAGCCTCTTCCTGTTGTCCACTCTATATTAACATAATTGAACATCACAATAGAATGATGTCCATTTGATATTACCACTGCTTGAAAATTATTTCTCTAAAAATTCAAAATATAATAGTTTGAAGTATCAAGACTTATATGTTAAAAATGTTAACGCTCAGTTTGAAACGAAAATTTTTTCTGATTACCAGGCATCCTGACTGAGACCTACACCCATAATAGTGTACGTTTTGCCAGGTTGCAATGATAATCCAAGATGCTTGAAAGTCCCTGAATCTGGGAAAATAGGTATTGACGTCACTTGTAGCTCGTCGTTTTATGGTTTCATTCGTTGTGATTCTGTACCAAACTGTCCCATTGCCATATAAAGGATTGGTATCAGCATCATCCCAGAAAGGACTTATCATACTTATATTGATTGGAAAATTTTCAGGGTGGTCACCATCATAACTGCTAGTTAGCACAATAAATCCATTCTCGCACAACTGCAAGTATTTCAATATTGGTTAAATCTACTCCATTTATAGTTAAAATATGTACTTACGTTATAATTTTTACTGTACCTTTGTTTTGTACAGAAGAATCCATATATTTCTATACCATTATGAAACTTTACAAAATTGTTCGGCTAAGAAAAACACTAATAACAAGAGGACCATTGGGCCACATCGCTCACCTGAGCAACAATGGCTTTATATGGCTGTACAAAGGATATTGTGCCATATGGCCCCTCGGTAGAAAAACCAAAAAAGAATACCATAAAATAAACTGTATCCAAATTGTACACTTATTTTCCTACACTTAATCTTTGACATTGTACCCTTATGAAACACCATTTTTACCAAAAATAAGATCCTAAGTAAGATATAAAACTAAATTCTAGGTAGGGGTACACTGTTAACTCGAATTCCCTTTATTTTAGTTCTGCTCCCTCACTTTATAAAACGACCAATTTATATATGAGAATATGCATATATATTGGTGCATATTTATCTTCAACTACATTGTACTAGCTAGTTATTGTATTTTTATTTTAAAAATTCCTACATATCAAAGAAGAAAATTGTACCTCAAGGCGCTCAAATTAAGAACATTCAAAAATTTGATTGGCATTTTAAACGATTATTGTTTACCAGGCGTGAACTCGTGCGACGTTGTATAACCTTAGTCACTTGATCGATAAATACATTTGAATGAAAAATGTTATCATGTGATATGTTAAAAAGCTATTACATGTATAATCAATGCATAGGCGTCGGAACTGGGTGGAGGGCGGGATCCCCCACCCCCCACTTGTTTGGCAAAGTTAGACATTTTGCTTGTCAAGATTTCTGATTAGGTCTAGCCCCCCCCCCCCCCCCCCATGAGTCTCAGACTGCAATGTATTGACAGGCATATCACATCCTTTATTTTCATCTTTATTCAAAATCAACATTAACAAATGGCTACAAATCAAGATGATTTTCCGCTGTAATTTTTTCCTTACGAATAGCGATAATACATTTATCCCAGTAACAGTAATGTTTTAAACTGTTTTAAAGAGGTCGTTTATAATTAATTGTGTCTGAAAAACCAACAAAGTTGGTGGAGAATCATCGTATGAGGAGGGGGCCCCAAAAAGTTGTTACAGCATATCATCCTTGTAATTTTTCTGTACAAGTATTTAACGTTTAGTGAGACATTTCTAGTGTTAAATCAAAATTTCAGCGTCAACCGTAGAATTATAAGCAAGATACAGAACTTACAATTCTGCTTGGTTTGAGTCAATCTTTTGTTCACAAGAGTTAATTACATTCAACTTAAGATTTTTAAACTTCGTATTTCCTATTCAGAATGAACAAAAGCATGGCCTCAGTTCTGTGAGCAAAGCTCTCTGTATCTTTCTTATAATTCGAAACTTGACACAGCTGAATATGGTTTGTAAAGAGAAAATTGTAAACAAAACAGAAGAAACATGCACTAAAACAAAGGGCACAATTTATTTTTCATAATGTATATAAACATATATATTTCTAGCAGCAAAAACAATCTTTGTTTAGACTGAAAATGCACAGCATCTTAACAAAACACGTTGCATTATAATCAACCATTACGTAGAGATCGTACTGAATAACCAATAGAATGTATAGTATTAATGATATGTTGTTAGTGTATCAGATTTTGCTCATTTTGCGCAGGTAAACAATTAACTGTCTGATTTACTGAAGTCTATATTTGATTCAATACGTAAAAATTCCAAAATACAGGCGATATTTCCCCTCAAGTTAAAAAACATAAACGAAATTCAAAACAATGTAAAACCACGGTCACGATTGAAAATGTCAACGCATCGAAAGATTTAACCTCAATTCACTTCACGAAATCGGCATAAATATGTTTTGCATGTTTCAAGTATCCCTTCGTACGTAAACTGTTGCACAACAAGCAAATTCATCTTTGTCAGTTTGACCTGTTTGTCATGCGTCAACATTCAAACATGGCTGCTTTATACAAAGAACTTTCGTTTTCGATATGGAATACCGAACCCGAAGTTATAAACTGATTGACAGCGATTAACTCTATTTTTATTTTCGTAAATTACTCAAAATTGAAACAGAATGCGCCGACAATTTTTGCAATTTATATTTTCCTTTCCATAAGGATTCTTTATGCAAAATTACATGGAATTTGACTCAGTAGTTCTTGAGAAGAAGATTTTTTAAAATGCACCCCCCTTTTTCTAAAGTTTTAAGGTTTTCTCCGTTTTAAAAAAAGATCGGTCTTTCATTTCTGCAATTTATAATCACATTTTAATAAGGATGCTTTGTGCCAAATTTGGTTGAAACTGGTCGAGTGGTTTTAGAGAAGAAGTTCAAAATGTGAAAAGTTTACAGACGGACAGACAGACGGACGGACAGACGGACGACGGACAAAATGTGATCAGAATAGCTCACTTGAGCTTTCAGCTCAGGTGAGCTAAAAAGGGTATATGATTTTCTGACGGCTAAAGCTTCAACATATTTGCATGATTTAAAAAACATAATTTATGATATCAAATTATTGTTCATGGAATCTATTCAAATGCCATAACCTCATCAATAGTCTGTAGATAAGTTGTATTTTGTGACTTCTTCAACTATGATCCGTACAATACTAGACTGTGACTTATACATGCCCTGGGTTTCTGTCTTTTGATGTTGTAAAGTTGTCAAGATTATAAATAAAATCAATCAAACTTATTTTGACGTTTTGAGAAGTTCTTAATTACTCATTGCACAGTATTTTTTTTTTCTTATATGACACTGTTTTATGGTCTAATTGTTTAACTGAAAAATACATCGTGTACATCGTATCTTTGAATTGTTATCATTAAAATGAGTTAGTAATCAGCAATTGACATCGATTTTACCGAAGAATTTTTTATGAGACCGTTTTAGTTTAAGGTTTTATAAGGTGAAGATAAGAATCAAAGTTTATTAAAAATATGAATATATTCTCTTAACCTTTACAGAGAATTCATCTTCTCAATGTGATTAATATAAACTTAAAATAGTCACGACCACAGAGCCCTTTTGAATTATACTCTGAAACGTCTAAGTACTTTTTTATTGTGCAACCACAAAGATTTAAATAGAATATACTCACAGAACAATTGTGTCTATCAACATTGAAGAATGCAAAACTCGTTGGAAACTCGATTGATTGTGAAACTGCATCATCCCTTCTTGGCAACTTTGAATCTCCATTTTCGTCCCCAAATGGATAAAAGTCATCAACTGATATAGATAGATATGTTGAAAAGACACCGGAATAAAAAAAACCATATGAGGCAAAGATTCTTCATGGCGTTAGAATTGTTAAAACAAAGTGCACTATAGTTTATATACATGTTAAAAAGTGACTGACAAGTGAAACTTCCAATCATAATTGTCCACGCGACAAGGCGGCATTTGTACATAATTATTCACAATCAAAATTGAGTTATCAGTCTCAATAGTATTTTTTAAGAAAAAATAACATTACAGTGTCCGTCTGTATCACGGCTGCCAGCCATTATCCGCTGGCCTTTACACAAATCAGGAGTTGTATTACGTGGTAGATGTTCCGTTAATTCGATGTGAGTAATAAAGCTAATAAATTTGGCAGGGTTTTAGTCGTTCTGTTGAAATCGTTTGTCAGTGAATCCTCTGATCGGAATTGATCTTTATCTAAGTCAATGACATGAGTAAGAGTTACTGTGTGCAGGGAAATATTCTCTTACCCACCCCCACCCCCTCGCCCCTTTTGCACTTCCACCTTAAAATTTACTGAATGAAATAAAGTATTCTTAAGTTAATTTCAGAAAGATGAATACATACCTACCTCCTTTAACAACTTAAAACAGTTAATCAAGGTCTGGTATATTGATGAAGATTGTTTTATGATGTTTCTTGCAAAGAAAAAACATAATTCTATTACTTAAATTAGATGTAATTACCAGGAATGACAAATTTTTTTATCGAGCCACAGGTCAATCGGTCGGAAGAATTGTAACTATTTGAATTTGTAATCACCAAAATACTTGCATATTATAAAGTGGTTTCTTTAAATTTTTCATTTAACAATTCGCCAGATATTTATATTCGAACAGTTGAATGTAAACTGGAAAGAGGTATTTAAAATTCAGAAAATAGTCAGTATATATGAATTATATAACACTGTTAAAAAACATGCTTTTTGGGAGTTGATTTTAATCAACTCTCCTATGCAGTCACACAGACAAACCAAAAGTGAAACAGTGTTTGGACCTCAGCACAAATCATTGCAGCTGACAAGACTTAGTTCTTGAAAATAATTGATGAATTCGATGTCATGTATGTTAAGCATTGTTTTTCAAGGAAACTAATAATAAATACCTTCAACATAGTCAGATTTTAAATAGTACGAACAATTTAAATATTTTTGTAGTCGTATGTATTCCTACGCCAGAGTTCAATATAGTCTCGTCCAACTCGACGCTCGGCTGTCTCCGTAAATTCTTGTCGGAGATTTACGGTGTCAGCCGAGCGTTTGGTTGAACGAGACTAGAGTTCAATAATGCTTGGATCCATACAATTTTCGAGAAATATTTCTACTACTGATACATAGTTTGATTGAATTAATTTTATCTTTAAATATTATTTAACATGATTCATATGGGGGTTTCTCGACATTCTTGTCGAAAAAGTCCAAAACTCCATATTATAAAAATGTGCGTAATTCAAATTAGAAACTATATGTACTTGTCATGCAAAATAACATATCATTGGTTTTAAAATAAATAAACATCGACAAAATCAACTCCTGTCAGTTCTTCAGTACTTTGATTTTTCCTTTTGTCAGGTTCAGCAATAGAATATAACATCACTTTAAGTACAATTACAATAATTATAGGTACATGTACATAAATTTATTATGAAAAAATACATCATTTTTTCAACATACTAGTGTCATGAATTAAAAGCATTTACAGCTGCTTGGTCCGATCTTTCATCACATTATATACATCTTGTAAAGAAGATATTGAAAAATAGAAACATCAATTTATCTGATATTTTTTTTTTACAAATATTGTCCAAAACATAGTGCATTTAACATATCATCGATTTTTAACCTTTAAATATGTTCAATACTTGAAATATTTTGACTTAAACAGACGTATACCTATCAAAACCTCTAGATAGTGTCATTTTGTGGATTTTCAAGGCATTTTCTTTTATAGACTCGGTCTGTGCTTATATTTTTCTCAAAGTCTTAAAATGATCTATAGAAAAACAAACCGATCTCGATCTCAGTCAACAAAACCGTGAAAAGATGACCTACTATATACACTAAAAAAATCATTTTGTATACCAACAATTGAAATTTTTGAAAAAATAACACAATTTTGTAAATTCGTGGTTAAGGACACAAATAGTATTTCAACAGCCTACCATATACTTTGTTGTGATTGAAATGTACTCTTCTGAAACCAAAAGATGTAGAGGCTTTAAACTTTACCAATGTCTTCAGTACACATAGAGGGTTCTTCATTCTTTCATACCGAAAGGATCTGAGGCCCCCTTCTAGTAGTTATTGCCCCTGAAAGTATTTAAATTTCTATAAAATCACTTACAACTTTTTTATTATTTGTCATAGAGACTTCGGACCACAAAGGATGAAAGTCCTTACCTTGGCCGATCAAAATGACAAAAAGGTCAAAGGTCAAGGTCATTTGGAAATTCGTTAATTAATGAGTTTTCATATATCTTTTGTTTAGGGTGATAGAGAAAAAAAAATTTCAAGGATGTAGTAGGACATCTTAAGATAATCTAAAATAAGCCTTTTTGCTCTTACCTTTAAATGATTAAAGAGTTATTGCCCCTATTGTAAAAATGCTTGTTATTGCTACTCCTCTAAAACCAAAAGAGATAGAGGCTTTAAACTTTACCAATGTCTTCAGTACATATAGAGGGCTTTTAGTAGTAGTTATTGCCCCTGAAAGTATTTAAATTTCTATAAAATCACCTAAAACTTTTTTATTATTTGTCATAGAGACTTCGGACCACTAAGGATGAAAGTCCTTACCTTTGCCGATCAAAATGACATAAAGGTCAAGGTCATTTGGAAATTCGTTAATTAATGAGTTTTCATGTATTTTTTGTTTAGGGTGATAGAAAAAAAATTTTCATGGATGTAGTAGGACATCTTAAGATAATCTAAAATAAGGCCCCTTTGCTCCTACCTTTAAATAATTAAAGAGTTAATGCCCCTATTGTAAAAAATGTTTGTAATTGCTACTCCTCTGAAACCAAAAGAGATATAGACTTTAAACGTACCAATGTCTTCAGTACATATAGAGGGCTTTTAGTAGTAGTTATTGCCCCAGAAAGTATCTAAATTTCTATAAAATCACTTCCAACTTTTTTATTATTTGTCACAGAGACTTCGGACCACTTGAGATGGAAGTGTCTTCCTTGGCCACACTCAATGACATAAAAGTCATTGGTCAAGGTAATTTGGAAATTCATTAATTAATGATTTTTTAGATCTCTTTTGTTTAGGATGGTACATAATACTTTTTCATGAATGTAGACATTTTAAAATGTAACCCTTCAGCCCCTACCTTGAAACAATTATAGAGTTATTGCCCCTATTGTATAAAATGCTTGTTATTGCTTTTTCTCATAAACCGTTAGAGGTAGAGACATCAAACTTTTACTAATGTAATCAGTACATTTAGGGGCTTCTTCAATCAATTCAATGGCCCGAGGCCACCTTCTAGCTGTAATCGACCCTGAAAGTTTCTTAAGTTTACACCTCCAACTTTTAAACCTTACATTGTAGGGCCATCAAGCACTTTAAATTGAACATCTTCCTGTCAATATGACATAAAGGTCAAAGATCAAGGTCAAAAATTTGTTTTTGCATGTATAGATTGATGATTTTTTTCATAAAGTAATACAGAACATGATTTATTAGTTATATTGAAACAAACCATAAAAATAATGAGGTGAAAGACCTCTAATTGTTCGAGAACAATTAATCTACTAGTGTACTTAATTTTCCTGATAAAGCAAATTTTTTTGTGCAGCAAATGATAGAAGAAGGCCTCAGAGCCTTTCATTATGAATAGATTGGAAAAAGCTTCTTAGTGTACTTCAGAAAATGGTACAAGATCCAAGTTTGATCTCTTATGGTTTCAGAGGAGTACCAATAAAATACATTTCTTTCTTAAAGGACAATAACTCTGGAAGATTTAAGAACAAAGGGTCATTTAATATCATACATTTAAATGACTAAATTACATAAAGTTTAATTGTTCAGATAAATATATTAACAAAAGAGTAATTCGGAGTAAACTAGGGGGAAAACAATAATAAAAAAACCTAAGATCGAAAATAGAGATGGAAAGATCGAAAAAAAAAATCAATAGGAGAAATATATATTAAACAGTTTCATTTTGTGTAAAACAAAGTGATATCTCCTTTTTCTCAATTTGATAGTTAAATCAAAATCTGCCAAATTCCGCAAGAAGAAATTCTTTCACAAAAATTTCTGATATTTTCTGCATTTTTTTTCATCACTTTAAAGTAACATTCTTTTAAGCATTTAATATCAGTTCAATCATCAGTGATGCTAATGTCAGGGTTTGCTTACTTTCTTCTCATATAGTTACAATAAAGTACACTCATATAGGTTCAATAAAGTACACTAATATACAATAAAGTACACTTATATATGGACAATAAAGTACACTCATAAAGGTACAATAAAGTACATGTACTCAAGCAGTTTGGAGATAAATGATTACATCCTAAATAGAGTAAAATAGCATTGACAATTTTTGCAGTGTGATAAATTTTAAATCTAAGCATTGTCTTTTTTAAAAAGTATTAAAAGTGCATTAAAGTTAACACCATATCAACACATTTTAACTTTTCATTCTACATGCGTTATGCATGGACTTAAAAATTTGATTAATAGTCATACTGGGGACATCAACCCGCTTTGAAAACAATAATTAAAAATCAAACATTCCTGACTTTGTATTTATTTAGAGGGAAAATTAGACTAAAGTTTTAGATGAATATTCAAATACTGCGGAATATGAGTTACCGTCATTAGGAAGGGCACACTGAAGTCAAACTACGATCATATTATAATATAAATTGAAAGGTTGAAAGACCTAATAAAGCGATCAAGGGGTTGAATATATTATCATAAACTGTCCTATTATGACTAAACTGAGTGATACCGCCATTTTCTCGATTTGATAATTCAATCAAAATTATGTCTTATTTGGCGAAAAAAAAATGTTTCTTTTTCGAAAAATTTCGATCTTTATTAAAAGTGCTTTACATAAAGAATTCAACATTATGAAGACCCAAGCCCGCTTTAAAAACAACAATTATGCATCACGCAATCTCGACTACGTATATAGTTAGTTGAAAGTATGATAAAGGTGTTTATATTTTTCTTATGATATTGATGAATATAATATATAGTTTACTGCCATCCGAAACGGAAAGGGAATAACCAAAGATACAGTTAAACTACTGTATTATTATATTTAATTCAAATGTATAACATTAAGAAGGTTAACGTCTATCAATTTTTCGAATTCAAATTAAAGGAATCTATACTTATTAATTAAGACTTTTTGTAAATAAACTACAAAATGCCTGCACAAGAGTAACTGCTTTTGCCTTTGGTACGATGTTTGTAGTCTATAATCGAATGTTACGTTAAAAGTAATTATTGTAAAATTAATTAAAACATACTTTTAATGACGATTAACAAGCCAAAAATAGCAAAAATTAGAGTAAAATAGTTGACTCGCTTTGGTTGATAAAAGTCAGGAGTAGGTTGCATCAAATTATACTATTGCAATGAAAAATATTGAATGAATACGTAAAGAGTAAATATATTTACTAGGAACCTTATAATATACATATAAGTTAAGATATGACAAATGTTGAGTAAATAAAATTAGCCAATTCGTTTCTTAAATGCGCGATTTTAGTTTTGATATCTATTTGCATGCATAATAAGACCTCTGGCGAGAGAATGGGATTGAACTTTCCAGAACGTAGTAACCAAGGACGCAGGTTGACTGTTTAACGTAAGGCGAAAAGTGCAGGACATCATGTGTCGGTCATCTTGCGTCGCGGGCAGATAACTTAGATCGTACTCCGATAAATACAAAAAAAGTTTATAAAGAAAATGGAACAATTTGATCTGATTTGTTGTGATGGAAAGAACTTTCCCAAACTGGATGCCCAGAGACGGATTGACTAATTAACTTCATGCTGAAAAATGAAGGGCGAGTTAGCCATCGGACAGATACTTTGAATCTAACACATGCAAATAAATGTGCATACACTAGCGTTTTTTTTATACCACAACAGACTGGTAGTAAACCTTGGATAGTTATTTGCCAATAATGAACAGCTTGTGTTCTACGTGTATATCGATAATTGATGTATGCGTAAAACGGTGAAGTTTTATAGGGACGATGACCCCCCTTCACCCTATTTTTTTTCAAAACAGACTTTTATCTGACATTATAATAATAAATTCAATATTTACATTAATTTTATGATTACAAAACAAATACAAAACAATTTTAGTAACATTAATTATGTTAAAAGTTTGACCTTAAGAACCAAATTTAGAGAGATATGCACTAAATATCCACTTACTGATTTGATTTAGGCTGCGACTGACAGAATTAAGGCAACGTTCATGTATATATTATTCACGCTCTTCAAAATATCCAGCCATGCAATTGCTTTTTTAATTTCAATATTAGAGATATGTTTATAAAGCAATTTCAAAAAAGTATATGCAAAAATGAATATGAATAAATAAATATGGTTAAACATAGTAAGCACTGTATCATATTAATGTGTAAAGTATTCATTTCCGCCCTTGCGCGGGGTTTCATCTAGTAATCAAATAATAATGCAAAAAATGAAAACAAAAGCAAAAATCAATTTAAAAATAAAGCAAGAGAATTACATGTACAGACATCAAAGCATTACATTCAAAAAGTAGTCCTAAAATTCATATATTAAGCACAATTTTATAAGGAAAAGAAAACCCAAAGATTTCCCTCGCTATTTTTCGTTTCATTCTCTAAAACTATTGCCCATCACAACCAATTGGTGAATCCAAAGATTGTGCATGTTTTTGAAGACATCGATTGTGCGCTATTTTAGTTTTGATGTGTTCTATAAAAATGATTGATTTTATTTGTAATATATTGATGGCCTGCGAAATTTGTTGTAAATCATATAAAAATTTTAAAACTATTCCGGTTATATTTCATATCTTTATGACCTCATGAATGTTGTTATAATGTAATTGTAATGTGTTGTTTTATTCAATTATCCCGTTTTTGTTATACATGAATGCTAGCTGAGAAAGATGAAATGTGAACTTTCATTGTATTTACCATGAAAAGCCATTGGTCCATTATATGAGCATTAGTTCGTTCGATCGACAGTGCTCATCTATTTTATTGATATTCATATATTTTAACTTTTTGATTGGTTTTTTCATTTCAAATAAACTATTTTGCCAATCACACACAAGATTTCGAATATAGCACTAAAAATACAGGCATATTGATGCGGCCGTTGTAATCATAAAATACTATTGGATTGCGATTTGTATTTACTATAAATGATTCTAGTTTGATGTTTTTATATTGCAGCATCGCACACTGATTATATATATACATCTTCCTTGTACAAACACATTTGTCCTTCAGTATTTTAATTGTTCATAACCTCCTTTGCAGATTTTTTGTAGTCTTTGATTATATATACCTTCAACAAATACCTCCCACAAATATAATTCGCTATTAACTATTGGATCATTTGCAGACACAGAAAAAATGGTCAGTATTTTATCATTTTTTCCTTTTTTACTCTCGCCTTGATATCTGATGTACCCAAAAGAAACGGTTAGCTTATATTTTCAAAGAAGACCAAGCAAAAGTAAGCCACACGTTTTATGATCCATACAATTATATTACGGGATTGAATGATAATTAGCTATTTGTTTCCAAAAATAAGCTATTTGTACAGACAAATAAGTTAATTGATCTAGGAGAAACATTGTCTCAAAGAGAGAGAGAGAGAGAGAGAGAGAGAGAAAGAGAGAGAGAGAATTACTCATCAGCTCCTGCAAGATGAGTAATGTTTGGAACATTAAATCCCCACTACTGTCTTCCCTTAATGCCCTTTTCCGCCTATTCCTGCTGTTTAATTTATTTCCCCTCCGTCATGAAATCACTTTCAATAAAGTGAGCTATACCTAGTCAACATTTGCACTTTGTTATAATACTTTTTATCATATTTTATGAAACATTGTTACTATACTTTAAACTACTTAAAACATTTACAGCTCAAACTGATGTATGTTGTATAAGGAATGAAAAAAACCATCATGCAAAACAATCAATGATAAGGATCAAAAATGACAATAACAACCGGTCAACCACCTCAAAAATCCATAAAACGAAATACAAATTCCAAGCAGAGCTACACGGACCTCTAAACAGAAAGAGGAAGGATCGGGTGCCTAGGAGGAGTGAGCATCTTCTGCTGGCCGGGCGCACCCGCTGTGTGCTCCTTGTCACAGTTCATAATCGAGGTAAACGTCAGAATGGGGAAAATGTCACAATAGGGAAAAACCGAAACGTTGATGGTTTGGTTTGTTTGTGATGGTAAAAATACAAACTTTGAGCAAACACGGACCCCCATATTTTTATCGAAAAACAAGAGGCCCATGGAATATATTGCTCACATGAGCAACGATGATCATGATATAATCAGCTTATTAGAGTAGTAATCGAAAATATTTGGAACTAAATATTTCTTTGTTAAGAATTTGACTCCCTATTGGGCCCACCTTTTCTCTGGATGTCATGATGTTAACAATTTTGAATTTAAACTTGTCTACTTGAGGATGCTTTGACTGAAGTTTCTGCTTAGATTCTAATGTTAAATGTCATTGGGAAGGGAAAATGGAAGTCAAATTACTATATTTTCAATGTTTATTAAAAGTGCATTATATAAAGAATTCAACATTAGTCATTGTGGAGACACAAACCCGCTTTAAAAACAACAATTATTAATCACACAATCTCGACAACGTTTATAGTTGGTTGAGAGTATAAGTAAGATGTTTATATTTTCTTTTAATCTTGATGAATATGATATACAGTTTTCTCTCATTCGGAACGGAAAGTGAACAACCTAGATATAGTCAAACCACCGTATTATTGTATTTTGTTCAAAGTATAACATTAAGAAGGTTCACGTCTTTCAACTTTTCGAACTCAAAGAAAAGGAATCAATTCTTATAAATTAAAAATTTTTGCAAATAAATTTCAAAAAGCTGCACCAGAGTAACTGTTTACACCTCTGGTATTCCAACACGTTTGAGATGAGCTATAATTGAATTTAATCTAAGTAATTATTGTGCAAATAATGAAAAAAAAGCTACTTTTATTTTCGATTAACAAGTCCTATATAGCAAAAATAAGAGTAAGGTGGCGGACACGCTTTCGTTAATCCAAGTCAAGGGTAGTTTGCATCAAAATTTATGCTTGCATTGAACTCATATTGAATGATTACGCAAAGAGTGAATACATTTGCTGGAAACTTATTTATAGTATACATATAAGTTAAGATTTGACAAATGTTGAGTACATAAAATGAGCTAATTTGTTTCTTGAATGCACGATTTTAGTTTTGATATTTATTTGCATGCGTAACACAACCTCTGGCGAGAGAATGGGATAGAACTCTCCAGGACGTAGTAACCAAGAACGCGGGTTGACTAATTAAACTAAGGCAAAAGTGCAGGACACCATGCATATGTGTCGTTCATCATGCGTCGCGGGTAGATACCTTTGATCGTACTCCAATAAATACAAAAGAAGTTTTTAAATAAAATGGAACAATTTTATCTGATTTTAGTTTTGATGGAAAGAACTTTCACAAACGGGATGCCCAGAAACGTGTTGACTGATTAACTTTCTAGCAGAAAGTGTTAAGCGAGTTAAACGTCGGGCAGTTACTTTGAATCTGACACATTTGGTTTATAATATGCAAATACATATGCATACACTAGCGTTTTTATATTTTCATACATTTTTATACCACGACATATTGGTAGTAAATCTTGAACATTAATTTGTAAATAATGAACAGCTTGTGTTCTGCGTGTATAATTACGTATCAATAAATGATGTATGTGTAAAACAGTGAAGTTTAATGGGGATAATGGGGATTACCCTCCCCCAACTCTCACCCCCCAAAAAAATGTTTAATTTTTTTTTCAAAACAGACCTTTATCTGACATTATAATATTGAAAAAAAAACTATAGTAACGCAAATTACAAAACAAATACAAATTATAGTAATACAAATTATATGAAAGTTTGAACTTTAGAACCAAATATAGAGATCTGCACTAGATACGCACCCACTGGTTTGATTTGAAATCTTTAAAAATAGTTTATATTTTTCCGTCAGCTGCAACTGACAGAAATAAGCCCAAATTCATGTTATTATTATCCGCTTCAGTCTGCCAGTTCCTCAAAATATCCAGCCATGCAATTTGGATTTTTTTTAGTTTAAATTTAAAGAATAAGTGACTTTAGCAATTTTAAAAGAAAGCATATACAAAAATGAAAATTAGCAAAACATTTAACAAAAAATTAACAAAAAATATGGTTCGACATTGTAAGCACTGTAATGTGTTAAGTGTTAATTCCCGCGCTTGCGCAGGATTTCATGTAGTAATTATATAATAAATAAATACAAAAAATGAAAACAAAAGCAAAATTCATTTTATAAATAAAGTAAGAGAATTACATGTACAGACATTTAAAGCATTACATTCAAAAAGTAAACTTAAAATTCATATATTTAGAGCAATTTCATAAAGAAAAGAATAACTAAAGATTTTCCTCGCTGTATTGCGTCTACTCTCCTTAGGATTTAACAATTTGTTGTAATGGCAGGGTTTTGATTTCAAATTAAGAATCTACACGATATAAGGGGCTTGTATATATAGTATCTGTATCAATATAGCGTTGAGAATTAGATGTGAAAAAGAGTTTACCCTTTTTTCTCTTATACTCTATTTGACTGTTTAACCTGCTCCTGGGTAAGACTATTTGTTCAAGGTCATTGTTTGAACATATAGGCTTCGTTCAAATCGTTAACTAAGCAGCTTTTAGGCAGTGATTTTTGTTTAAGGCACTCATTTTTTCATCGCCCTCTTTTATGAGATATCTCTAAATTTTAACCTGTGCAAGCGAAGTTTAATCGGGTTTGATTACATGTTTTTGGATATTAAGTATTTCCGAAAGTGCCCAGTCTTCCACTTTCCTTCAAGACAAATTTTCCATCAGCATATAAAGGCGGAAATCATGGAAGAGAGAGCCTCTCCTATGGTTTGGATGGTGTTCACACCCCCTCCCGGATATTCTTTTCATATGGTAAAATAGTAAATGTTTATGCAAATTTGGGATAGTTTCTATTTTTTAAACAAGTTTTTCAAACTTAAAAAAGATCAAAATATATTTCATGAGTGTGGCTACACCATTGCAATAGTGTTAAAGAATGAATGCTGTGTAATACGATTGATTTTATGCTTTATATATATAAAAATATATAATATAAATATATATATAAATCGATTTTTTTTTATAAAGTAACATGTTATGACTCAATCTCCATCACAAACAATTCGTGAATCGAAAGAGTGTGCATGTTTTTAAAGACACCGATGGTGCACTGTCTTAGTTTTTTATGTGTTCTATAAAAATAATTTTATTCGTAATATATTGATGGACAGAAAGATCTGTGGTAAATAAGATACATTTTTAAAACCGTTAGATACATATCCGCTAAATTTAACCATTTACTAAAATTCCTATAAAGTGAATGTTAAGATCTTGGTGAAATTCAAATCTATTCTGGTTATATTTGATATTTTTAGCATCCCTGGAATGTTGTTGTAATGTAATTATAATGTGTTGTTTTATTTATTAAACCCGTTTTGTTATACATGTATGCTCGTTGAGAAAGATAAAGGGCAACTTTTCATTGTTGTTACCATAACATGATTATCGTTAATGGGTTTTTTTGTTCCTGTTTTTGTTTGTAATGCATTGACATGTACAGTCGGTGTTACCTCCTTTTCTTTCCATGGACAAAGTTAGATACATATTTTTGGTGATTTTATCGAGCCATAGAAACAGCAAAATACTTCAAACCATGAAAAGTCAAAATATTACTATTGGTCTCACTTATATGAGCATTCAATCGCTTGATCGACCGTGCTCATTTATTGTATTGACATCTTTATTTTAACTGATCAATTGGTTGTTTAATTTCAAAGAAATCTTTTTTTGCAAATCACACACAAGATTTCTAATAGCACTAAAATACTGACATGTTGCAAATATTTGCCTTTTGTTTGAAAGCATTTGATGCGACCGTGGTAATCATAAAATACCATGAGATTGCAATTGGCCAGCTCCTGCATCATGAGTATTGTTTTGAGCATTAATGACCATCTGTTGTCTCTCCTTAATGTCCTTTTCTGCCTATTACTGCTGATTAATTTATTTCCTCTCCATCATAAAAGCACTTTCAATAAAGTGAGCTATATCTAGTCAACATTTGCATATTGTTATAATACTTTTTACCATATTTATTAAACGTTGTTTGATATAGTTTTTTTCTTTATACTTTCTTTATGGATCCCCAATGTAAGCGCAACCTACTCCTCAAAATTTTGATTTTAACGAATTGATATCTAAATTATCTGAAGCTGCTTTCACTAAAGTTACAGCTTTTTTTAGGCAAATGGTTTTCGGAGAAAGATTTTAAAAAATTTTCTCTATATATTCATATGTAAAGATTTGCCCCCCCCCCCCCCCGTTGTGACGACATCTTATCCCCAGGGATTTACAATTTAACAATCACAATTTAATCGGACTTGAAGCTACCATACCTGAGGAATCTTCCAAACAAATTTCAGTTTTTTCTGCCCAATAGGTTTTGAGAAGATTTTTTAATATTTGTCTCTATATATTCCTATGTGAAAGTTCAACCGCCCATTGTGGCCCCACCCTTCCTCTAGGGATCATGATTTGGACAACTTTAAATCTACACTCCATGAGGATGCTTCCACGCAAGTTCCAGTTTCCTGTCTAATTTGTTTCTGGGAAAACTATTTTTAAAGATTTACTCTATATATTATTTGTAAAGAATTTGACCCTCCACTGGGTCCCACTTTTCCTCTGGAGGTCATGATTTTAACAACTTTGAATTTACAATAATGCCGATGTTTCCACATAAGTTTCAGAGTTTCTGGCTAACTGGTTCTTGAGAAGATTTTTGAATATTTTTCAAAAATTCTCAATAATTCCTAATTATCTCCCCTTGCAAATTTTTCACAACCTTGAAATTTCGTTTGCCTAGCGGTGATTTGTGCCAAGTTTGTTTGAAATCGGCCCGGTGGTTATGGAGAAGATGTTAAAAATATGAAAACTTACGGACAGATTGACAGACGGACGACAGACAAAATGTGATCAGAAAAGCTCACTTGAGCTTTCAGCTTAGTTGACTAAAAACCTTTTAAATTTTAAGCATTTATTTAAAAATCCCTTTTTTCAATCTGAACTATTTTCCAACTTATTTTGAATAGAAGTGATGCGCTGGCCAGGTGAACATTCTATTCAAAAGACTATAAATAGAATGCTTAACAATAGAAACAAGAGGCCCATGGGCTACATCACTCACCTGAACAACAGTTCCTTGTATCATTTTATATTAGTTTTCTAAACATTTTACCAATATATTTCTAAGTTAAACTTTACACATCTCTTGGGACTCCAATATTAGGGGTCACATTTTTAACAATTCAGAATCTACACTATTTGAGGATTCCTGTATAATATCACAAATTGAAAGATTTGTAAACATTTTCCCTAAATATTTCTATGTTAAACTTTGAATCCCTCTTGGGGCCTCAGTAATAGTCCAGCCATCACGATTTTAACAATATAGAATCTACATTATTTGAGGATGCTTGCATAGTAATATCAGTAATATCAGAAATTGTAGTATTGTTACAGTAGTTCTTGAGAAGAAGATGTTTAAAAATTTTCCCTATATATTCCTATGTTAAACTTTAAACCAATCATGGGGCCCCAGTATTGGTCCGGGGGACATGATTTTAACAATTTATGATCTCCATCATTTGAGGATACTTGCATAGTAATCATCGGGCCCCAATATTGGACCGGGGGTCATGATTTTAACAATTTATAATCTACATCATTTGAGGATGTTTGCATAGTAATATCACAAATTGTAGTATTGTAGTTCTTGAGAAGAAGATGTTTAAAATATTTCCCTATATATTTCTATGTTAAACTTTGAAACCCTTTTTTGGCCCCCAGTGTTGGACCGGCTATCATGATTTTTACAATTTAGAATCTTCATTATATATACAAGCTTTGGTGTAAATATTGGAATTTCTGGTTCAGTGGTTCTTAAGAAGAAGATTTTAAAACATGCAACCTTTTTTCACTGTTTTGCAATTATCTCCCTTTTAAAAATGGATTTGCCCTTTATTTAAAAAGAAGATGGGTGAATAAAGCGTGTAAAATGTCATATGAGGAATGATTAGATACTGCAAAATTAAAATATCATTAAATCTGATACTTTTAAAAAAAAAAATAATTAAAAACAATGTATATTGAACGTAACATCGGTTTGTAACCCTTAAATATTTTAAATACTTGCAATAGGTTGATTTAAACTGGCGTATGCGTGTCAAAACCTCCAAATAGTGTCATTTTTATAACTTCAATGCCTTTTCTTGTATAGAGTGGGTCTGAGCTCCATATTTTTGTCATAGTGTAAATGCGGTTTAATGAAATTTGAACCGATTTTAATCAACAAAAATGTTGAGAGATGACCCACTATACTTTAAAAATGTCATTTTGTAGCCCAACAATTGAACAATCTAGAAAAATAATACAAGTCCGTAAATGCATAGCCAACGTCTCATATAGCATTTAAACAGCGGACTTTGTTGTGAATGAAATGGCTCAGTGGTTAGAGCACCAGACATTAGTCAACATTACAGAACTTAGATTTTTAGGTTGTGGGTTCGATACCACCAAAACTATTAAAGGATATATTTTTTTTATCGTTTTAAAATATTTCAAACTGAATATAGTTAGAAATTACCCTTTTGTAAACTTGTATTATAACATGTAAATTTATTTAATTGACAAAATGCTAAATCTGAAATTGTATTTTACGACTAAATTAAATGGGCAGTTGCGCCATCTTATTCCCCCATCTTCTTTAGAACCCCCATAAGAATGCTTTGTACCAAGTTTGGTTAGATTTGGTCCAGTGGTTCTAGAGAAGAAAAAAATGTGAAACGTTTACAGATGGAAGGACGGACGGACGGTTCAGGTGAGCTAAAAAGGTATTTTAGATTATAGCTGATTTTCGTACAATTTTAAAAGGTTGAATGTAAAATAAATCAATTTACACTTGGTTAACTACAGGAATTTGATATGATGCCCTCTGTAATTCGCCGTAAAAAACAATTTCAATAAAATTGGTAAAATGCTTACCCTATCTAAAATGAAATTCATTTTCACTATATGTTAAATGTTTCGTGGCGTTATAATTATAAAAAAAAAACTGTGCGTTTCCCCAGCTATTATATATGCTTGCTTTACAAGCATGATCATTTTCAGTTAATCAATTTCTTTTAACGTACTTATAATTTTGATTTGTAATGTATGATGCATTTAATGTATTTAATGTAAGTGTATTTGGTTTTTTGGTAATTCCCCCCAGAAGATAAAGAAATCAAAACGAACCCCCCCCCCCCCCCCACACACACACACACAATATGTTATTACTGTGGTATTTGTTTTGATCAATGTCTTTATTGTAATGTAGGAATGTTTATGAAAGTTTGCAAAGATAGAATATTAGTGAAGAGCAAGATATTCATAAATCTCAGAAAAAAAGGATCTTAAAACAAAAGATAATATAAAGAACAGTAGCAAAACAGATATAAGTATAGAAACACACGATAGGGTTTATGATCTCTATATAAGTATAGAAACACATGATAGCGGTTTATGATTTATAAAGTCCATACAACTTAAAAAAGTTTAAATATATACAAGATGATATAAAGATATTCAAAACAAATTTCGTTTGGAAATCGATTATTTATAAAAAAAAAAAAAATAAAATAAATAATAATAAAATGAAGATCATTTTTTTAAGTTCTTGTATTTTTGGTAAAATCAATATGTTTTTAAATTTTTTAAGGCTATCTAATGTTTCAAACCTCAAAACATTGACAAACTGTCATTATTTTAAACAAAAAAAGTCAAACCCTCAGTCATGTCATGTCCTATGCTAAACGTTTGTTCAAAACGGCTTTGATATTCAAAGATTTTAACAAAAGATACTAATTTCATTAAAAGTGACACCGACTTATTAGCCTAATCAACTTTCTGTGATTTTTTTTTTCAAATCCAAATAAGTTTGATTTGAAATGAAGATCAAGACACTGAAGTATATTTTTTTAAAAATAGATCCAACAGCACAATTGTCTGAGGATTCTAAAGTAAAACGTACTGAAGTATATGTAAACCCTTCATTTATGCAGAATATGTATACAATTAAAAGAGTTTATACATGTATGTCGATTTTATTTTAAATTTTTACAATGATCTATACTTAAATCCATTGCTTGTAAATTTTTGCTGGTAATTAATGTGTTTGTACATTTATACATAACAATGTTTTTAATGTTTTAAAAAATGATATAAAAACTGCAAGGTGGTATATCTATAATAATTAATCTTGTAAGATTTACATGTAATTCTGAATCTTATAGGTACATATCTAGAGTATTAAATTTTTGTATATCACTTGATAAATAGTTCATGTATCTACATGTTTATTCGTTTGTAATTTTACATAGAAAATATTCACGGAGGTGTTATAGTTCTATGATATGACTCCTCTCTCTCTCTCTCTCTCTCTCTCTCTCTCTCTCTCTCTCTCTCTCTCTCTCTCTCTCTCTGTTTATCTTCCTGTAAACATGTTGTTTTCCGGAGGAAAGAGATTATTGTTGAAATGGACAGGCATGATCAATTCTGATATATATTAGTTGATTTATTTCTATCAGTCTAAAAAACAAATTAGCAGAGAAGTCAAAACTCGCCTGGTAAATATTTTAAGAAAGTATACGTCTTCAACTTTCGCAAGTTGATTAAATAAAGAATCAACACTGTTCTGTTGAAAAAAAGATAAATAAATTAATACAGCACGCGAACGTTAGAAGTCAATTTTTAAACCAATCGGAATGAACTGACTTTTTATTTGTCTCACTCGTTATCTCTTAACCTACGAGATATACAAGTACAATGTATACTGTATTGTAAATCTGTTTTGTTCTTATCGACTTTTATTTATTGTGAACATTTAAAAATAAAGATATTTATAGACAGTTTTTAGGTCACCTGAGTCACTCAGATGACCTATGGCAATTGGTCTTTGTCCGTCGTCGTGCGTCGCAAAATATGCACAAAAAAAAGCCAAATTTCAAAAATCATCTTCTCTACCCCCCCCCCCCCCCATACATGGAAGGAAAAAATTGAATGCATAGTTATGATGTTCATAATGCCCTCTACCAAAATTGTGTATTTCGTGGCCCCTGGGTCAGGGTTTCGCGTTACAGGGTGGGGCCAATTAGGCCATATATTAAAATGTATTAAATCTTAGAAAATCTTCTCTACTTATAGAATCTTAATGCATGGTTATGATATCCATGGACTCTTCTATCAAAATTTTAAATTCCATGTCTCACAATGTAGGGATATGAATCTAGGGCGGGGCCAAAACACTCATATAGTGTATAGGGTAGGGATTCTTAAAGTAGGGTACAAGGTCATTTAGTGTTAATGTATATAAAATGTTTAAAAACCGTCTACTGGACACAGAATAAAAACGAAATGCTTTTTTTAAAATATAAAGCTGTCATCTTTATTAATATTTTATGTCACCTAGATATAAGGCAATGGTTATGGCTGGGAAGGGGGAGGAGTATTTGTCTTTTTATTTTATTCTGCTCATAAATTCCAATGAAAGAAATGAGTTAATTCACATGTTTTAGAAAAGAGAAAGAATGAAGCTGTCTATCAAAGTTGTCAATAAAATATTGTGAAAGCGTTTGAAAAGAGTTCAGGGCAGTTAATGGAGTTATCTTTCCTTGATTCTTCATAATAGAGTTATCTTACATTCATTAATTAATCATTGAATAATATATAATTAAGAAAGAGTTATGCTAGTATACTAGCCACCTTGTTTTAATTTTTGTATGAAAACATATACGCATAAAATCTATCATGCAAGTTAAGCGTTACTGGAAATATATTGTTCAGAACTTTGCACCTTTTTAATATAAGGTTTTTCGCTACATGTATATTATAGGGTTCAGAGTCCTTTTTGAAAGATTTGAAACTGGGAGGAGGCTGTCATTACGATATTATAATTTTCTACTCCAAAAGGAAACTCAATTAAAAGCATATGTGAGACTCCTCGACAAGTTTGTGTATGGGTTATGGTACTCAGGTGACCGCTAAGTTTTTTACTTTGACACATGGTTTTAATCGGTTTTTATACAAATATTTGAAGAAATAGTCTAAATTTAATAAAACTGGTTTAAACTACAGTTTACAATTTGTCCAAAGTTGAATTCTCAAATGAGTTTTAAACAGTGTGTAAAGTGTAGCTGCACACCGGATAGAATTTAAATACTAGTAGTACAACATACCGTGTGTTCCAACGATATGTGATTTATGGTTTGGAAACCAAACTTATTTTTATGTAACAACCATTAAGGCTATTTGGAACCTTGATTGAGTTCTGTAAACATATCATTATTTGCCGTTACTTTACTTACTTACTTAAGCCTATCGTTCCGTGGGGTACATGGACCATCAACAACAGTCCTCCAACGAAAACGTTTCTGGCCTGCTCTAGCGGCGCTGTTCCAGGTCATATCTAGTGCCTGTAGCTCTGTCTCTGCATCTCGCCTTCAGGAGCTTCTTGGACGTCCCCTTTTCCTTTCGTCGTGTGGGTTCCAGGTAAGGGCTTGGCGTGTACTGCTGGATTGTGGTTTCCTCAAGGCGTGTCACTTCCGGAGTCTTATTTGTATTTCCATTGCTTCTTGTCCTGCTTTTCACCACAGGTCTTCATTTGAGATCCTCTCAGGCCATCTGATGTCGAAGATGCGCCTGAAACAGGTGTTGTAGAAGGTCTGGATTCTCTGCATGGATGTTTTTGTTGTCCTCCAGGTCTCTGCTCCATATAGTAATATGGACTTAACGTTGGGGTGAAGGATCCGCAGCTTGGTGGTAATGCGGATGTTCTTAGAGGACCATATGTTTTTTTTAGCATGGAGAATGCAGTCCTTGCCTTGCAAATTCTTGACTTGATGTCAGAGTCTGTGACACCCAGTCTGCCCACTATATTCCCAAGATAGATGAAGGACTCGACTTCTTTGATAGAAATACCATCTACTGTAACTGGTATCTGGGCAGTGGTGTTTATTTTCATCAATTCTGTTTTCTTCAGGTTGATCTTTAGTCCAATTCCTTCTGATGTAGTTGCCAGGCGAGTTGTCTTGTCCTACATCTGATTATGGTTGTGTGAGAGGAGAGCCAGGTCATCAGCAAAGTCTAGGTCGTCAAGTTGTGTCAGGAGTGCCCACTGTATTCCATTCCTCTTGTCTGATGTAGCAGTCTTCAGAAACCAATCGATGACACGGAGGAAGAGAAATGGCGACAGCAAATATCCTTGACGAACTCCTGTACTGACTTCAAAACTGTCAGACAGCTGGCCAGCATGGGTAACTCTGCATTTCCTGCCTTGGTATGTGGTACGAATTTGGGAGACAAGTTTCTTGGGTACTCTATAGTGCCTCAGTATCTTACAGAGAGTCTCTTTGTCCACACTGTCGAACGCTTTCTCATAATCAATGAAGTTGATATAAAGTGGGAACTTCCACTCCAGTGATTGTTCAATTATGATAAGAAGGCTAGCTATCTGGTCAGCACACGATCTGTTGCTTCTGAATCCAGCCTGCTGGTTTTGGGTCGACTGCCTTGCTCATTCTCTCCAGAAGTATCCTGTTGCAATTAAAGACCTTGCCTGGCACTGACAAGAGCATAATTTACCAGTAGTTACTGCACTCCCTTAGGTCTCCTTTCTTTGTCAGTTTGATAATTATGCCTTCTTTCCATTCCTTCGGAATACGCTCTTCCTCCGAGATCTTCTTGAAGAGGCTATATACAGGATGTTAACAGATGTTTCAGTATCAGCTTTGATGGCTTCTGCTGGAATCTCATCAGGCCCTGCCGCTTTCCGTTCTTGAGCATGTTGATTGCCCTCCTGACACTGTTCTTGTTGGAATGAATTCACAGTTGATCGGAAGATCAGTGTCGGCTGGCTGTATGTTCGTAGGTCTTTCAGGTGCTGATCTATTTAAAAGCTCCTCAAAGATTTCTACCCATTTCTTCAGTTGTTCATCAGTTGTCGCGAGAGGATTTTTATTTTTGTCCTTTACTGGTTTGCTTGTTGGAGAGCTTCTTGGTGACCTATCTAGTTACCTCAAGTTTCCCTGTCCTGCTGCCTCTTTGGCTTGTTTGGCTAGATTGTCAATTATGATCACGTTTATCTTTCCTAATGCTTTTTTTTACTTCCTTGTATGTAGGTGTGTATTTTCCTGAGCTTTTGCTGCCCTTGTCCGGTTGTTCAGTGCCGCTTTCTTTTCCTTCCTCACATCTAACTTGTTCAATGTGTCTGCGGATATCCACTCTTTGTGCTGAGTCTTTCTTCTTCCAAGGACTTCTTCACATGTGCCACGCCACATCTCGCTGATATGCTCCCATGTTGGTATCAGTGCTTTCTAATGATCTTGTATTGGTTGGAATCTGTTAGACAAGCTGAGGTGGAATGCTGTCCTCACTTTCTTGGTTTTGAGGAGACTGACATTGTACTTTTTCATATGGTTTGTTGTGTTACTGAACTTCTTGAGGCGGAGTCTAACTGCTGTCATTAGTAGATGGTGGTCTAATGGAATATCTGCTGCTCTCATCACTCTGACATCATTCCATGCTCTACCGGATTTCTTGTTTATGCGGATGTGGTCGATCTGATTCTCTGTGACGTGGTCTGGTGATATCCATGTGGCCTTGTGAATCCGTTTGTGAGGGAAGATGCTTCCTCATATATTTGCCGTTATGGGGTCTTTTTTATTTAACGTAGAATCATAAAAAGCTAAGATAAGAATTCATCTCGATGTGTAATTGCATGATGACAAATGCGTTATTCAATCTATTTAATTATGCGTATGACAGATTTATTTTATTTAATACCGTAATGCTGTTTAACTCTATCTGATTCAAATGCACCTTTTCTAAAAACAAAACTTTAACATTTACTTGTAGGTTGTATTTTTGAAAACTATTTTCTTCTTGGGAAGCCGGAAATGTATGCATGGTTTTTTTTTTCTTTCAGGAAAAAAAAAGATAACACTTCACTTGGGTCCATTTTTTCATTTATTTTAACTTGTAACCAAGCTAATCAAAAAGGCTTTAAATGTGTTCAAAATACTCAATGACGAAAGATAAATTCATTAATTGTGCCTTATATTCATTAAGTATACAATGTGAGCTAGCAGTTTTAAACACGCACTAATTAAACATTCCAGCAAAAATTCGATAATCTTTGACATGACGGTATATATACATACATGTACGTACATGGCGCCGTGTGCGATATATAAAATTGTTTGAACATATCAGTGATGATTTATTTATTTGGTTAGTGTCTCTACGATTGTGCTCTCCTATCTGATAAAATATGTGGCCCTGGATTTTGTTCAGTACCTGAAATACACATTTAAACAAGGTCAAACGGGTGCACACAATCATGCCAATAGTAATTTAATCTGTCCTCAAATGGTGTCATTAAATCTCCACGAATGTACTTAGTCCTTAAACTGTTTTGAAGACTTGTTTTCAATGCATAAGTCCCCTGGACATTCCTTTAATAATCTCTTAATTTTTCATAACACATACATGTACACCGCCCTTCTCTCTCTCTCTCTCTCTCTCTCTCTCTCTCTCTAATAAGAAAAATACAGTTAATGGCATAAATCATTTAATAACAAGATATAAACAGAACAGTTGATTTGTCATGACTTAATGTCCAACAAAAAAAATATCCATTAGATTGGATTTACTTAGGACAATGGATAGATTTCTATGCATTTCATTAAAAGCATTTCATCTCTAACTAAGTTTTTTTTTAAATACAAAAACAATTATTTCTGACAATGATTGTGTAAATTTAAACCCCATCACTAAAAGGACCTTATAAGTACTGTAATATTTTGAATATGACATAGTATTTTTAGTACATGTAGTGTTCCATATAAAATTATACTTAAGCATTATCAATGATCTTACACATATATATATAATTGGCAACAACAAAAGTATATAAAATTTTATGTCTTGTTTTATTTTCCAATTCAAGAACTTGCTCTTATTTCCCAGCATTTGGCAATAATTAACATAAAGTTAATACATTGAACTCTGTCCAATCTTTTCCAAAATGCATTAGTAATTACGATCCTGCAAGGCTTCCAATGAGGGGATATGCATTGTGCAATATATAGGTTCTTTTCCCCTTTGCCAATTATAAAAAGTTGTAGCCACCTTAATGAATTCAAATTTTTATCCATGGCAAAGTACATGTAATCCAAAGGAATTTTTTTTAGACTGTCTTCAAATGTGTTACATGCATCATCTCTTCCACAAATAATACTGAAAGCCCTGCTCATTAAAATCATGTTAAAAAATCAACAAAAATAAAATGCAATTGAATAAATAAAATTGTTAGTAATTATTACATTGATTAATAATACTTAAAGAAAAACAAAACAATAATACTGTGAATGCAACAGATTCAATCAAGTAAATGAAAACATGAGATATGACCCCCTCCCCTTTAAAACTTCCGATATCCACCTCATCTCTGATTAGTATCAAGCATAAAATTCCAATATGGCTTTTACTCAAAAGGGGGGAGGGGGGAGGGACAGAATGCAATACATGGGGAGGGTGCCTTCAATATTCCACAAAGCACCGAGACATATCATGCATAGCAATAAAAAATAAAACAATGAAGCAATTAAACATGTTAAAACCAGAGAGTTTGCATTGTACATTGTTGTATATGTGTAATCACTAATAAAATCAAAATTACATGAATCACAGTCTTCAAGCTTTGTGAATAAACAAACGTAAACAATAAAATCAATCAATAATTCAATATCACTGCATATATCATATTACATGTACAATATTCATAAATGTATATGATGAAATAATAACTGTATTAGTATTAAACAAATCAAGTTAATCAGAGAATAAATACGGTATACACAAAAATACACGCCCTCGTTTTGTTTGCTCCCCTTTTGCCAACGTTGTCATTGGGCAAAAATTCCAATGTCTCAAATCATCTCTCCTTAAACATAAAAGTGTGTCTGCGCAACTTCAAGATTGGCCAAACTGTTTGCATGTGAATGGCAAAAATTACATTACATAGGGTGAAAATAACCCATTATACAGCAATACATCCATATTTTGATTTCCATCTATTAATTCTCACAAAATGGTTTTTGAACCAGATCAATATTAACAAAAAATATTATTTAAGAGCAATTCAAGAAGTTGCGATTGCAGATTTTCACTGACATACAGAAAAACTCATTTTGAGTGAAGATTTGAATTTGTTTAGTACTTTATGTAAATTTCAATTTCTGAAAAACTTTCAATGTGTGAAAATTACGAGAAAGCAAAAATCATTTCTGATCATATCATTTTCAGCAAATAAAATTCATGTAAAGTTATAAAGTCTTCCTATCTTTTCTGTAATTATATATAAAGTGAATTAAAGCAAGCATTGTTCAAATGTCAAGTTAATGTGTTTACCATGCACAGCCGTTCAAAAGGCAAACAGTTCTTTACTGGATTCCAACGAAATGAGTAATGGGTGGTGCATTCACCATCAACTCTCTATATTTCACGGTGAAGTGCCACATTCTGCTCAGGTAATTATCCTCATTGTATGGCAGGTCGTTTTTCCGCAGAAATTGGGAAACAATGGGTTTGATCATTAGACACATGTTGTCGGACATGTGAGGAAACAGATGATGCTCCACGTGAGCGCTGATTATGGCGTGTCCAAAGGTATAGTCCAAAAACGGATTGCGGGGCAGATTTAGGACTCCCGTTGACATTTGATAGATTTTCTTTGGTCTGTGGTCCCGTGAGTACATTGGAAGCCCAATGTGTTGAAATATATTGACATGGATGTACGGTATAGATAAGAGGGCACGAGACACGTGAATGCAAAAGCAGGCTCCGATGAAAGAAAATCCTGAAATTTTCATCAACAGGATCAAGTTGATGGCTATTCCAATCATCATTAGGGTGCAATATCTGGCCATTTTCATCCACTGTCCCCAGAGCTCTTTGATGGAGACAGGTACTGACATCAGAGGAAGGAGAAGAGGGGCGCAATACATGTAGAAGAGAGCTGGGAGGAAAGACACCTTCCAACTGCTGGAGTCACCCAGGCCAATTATGTTGGTGTGCGGATGGTGTATGCGGATGTGGATATCATATCCGACGTCGGATGAAAACGAACCACATAGGTCTCCAAAGAAATAGCCCCAAATGCGATTTAATGTGCGGGACTCGCACAAAGCGTTGTGCACACTGGAATGTGCACAGCGCACAGAGAACATTTGGAAACAGTATCCATATATAAACACGCCTAAACAAAATGTCAGGGGGTTGGATGACTGCATGCAGACCAGCGCTACATACACCATGACAAAGCCAAGGGAAGTTATGCACCAGTCTACCCCATATTTATCCATCCAAGTGCATTTATCCACAAAGGCCATCACTTCTTGGTTTAAATCGGAGAATTTCGGAATATCAGCCAGTTTCACCTTGTCGTATACAATCTCCGTGCCATTTTCTTCGTTGGGATCTTTCTTTGAACTGGCGAAAGACATGGTTCCTGTAAGGAGTACCAAGGTTTTCAGCTACTGACAGTGACCGCAACACAGTCGAGCCGGATCAAATCATGTGTTGCCCTTTGAACCCTAGGGAGTAGTTATTAAACTCTAATATTGAAACACACAAATAAATCAATTAAGTGCACAAAATTTGGGGCTAATATCAAATATTTCATAAACATGATATTTAAATATAAATTGAAAATCGCGATTTTAACATTTATGCGAAATAGGCCTAATGTATTTTCCCCTCCTAGAAAACACCGCATACCCCTAATTTGCAGAAGGTGAAGGACGAAAAACAAAGATGGAGTCGTGTAATGCAGTTGAGAGAGAAGTTGATCGTGTATTGTCAAAGTTTGGCGGTCTTAGGGACCATTCAAAGAAAAATTTAGAGGAACTGATATCATCTATTCAGAATATTCAAAGAGAATTGAATGATGGTAATCATTTTTAGTGTTTAGATTTGTTTGTTTACAAAAGAAAAGTAAATGCCTTTGTTCAAAACTATAAATATGTTACAATAATTTGCACATTTAATTGTAGATAAATTACATCGGAAATAAATAATTTTACTCTAGAACAAAATTTTAAATATTATTTTGAAAAACACATTGCATTAAACAGTTTAATACGTATGACGTAACCCGAATTGCCTCGAATTTTAGCTCCAGAAGAACATGAAATCACACCCACCCAGTCTCTCATCTTGATGCAGACGATTCGTAAAATAAAAGAAGCCATATCGAGAATGGGACAAGAACACAAGGACTTGCATAGCACAGTGTCTAAAGTTGGGAAGTCTGTTGACAGAGTAAGATCAAAGTACTGAAGTACTGTCTGGAGTTGATTTTTTTTTATTATTATCAATTTTAAAATCAACGATATGCTATTATGCCTGGCAAGTAGTTTCTAATCTGTATTTGAATTATGCGCATATTTATAACCCCATATGAATCATGTTGTGTAAGATTTAAAGTTAGAATTAATTCCATCAAACTGTGTATCAGTAATGGAAATGTTTCTAAAATTATACACGTCTGGATCCAAGCAATATTGAACCAGACGCTCGGTTAATATGTCTCCGTTAATATCCGACTACCAAGAGAGACTCTTTGCTTCTCGGAGATTTACGGATACAGCCGAGCGTCTGGTTGAACGAGACTATATTGAACTCTGGCGTAGGAATACATACAACTACAAAAAAAAACAACAATTAAATTGTTTGTACTATATAAAATCTGACTATTTTCAAGGTATTTATAAATACTTTTTTGGAAAAACAATGGTACAGCATACAGTACACCGAATGTATCTATCATTTTCAAGATTTAAGTCTTGTCAGCAGTGATGATTTGTGCTTAGGTCCAAACACTGTTTCACTTTCGGTTTGCCAGAGTAACTGCGTAGGAGTGTTGATTAAAATCAACTCCCAAAAAAAGCAACCACATAATTAAGATTTTGTAGTGTTCAGTGGAGAATTTCCATGCTAGGGCTGTCAACAGCCTGTGACATCACCAGCCTGTGACATCACCAGCCTGTGACATCACCAGCCTGTGACATCACCTGCATTGGATGCTTCTAACTACCTCTGTTAGAGCCTCTTTCTAGATATCTTTAAAGCAGTTGGATGCTGGGACCCTAATTTAGTGTTTCTGCACTTTATAAATCTGTAGGGAACCCCGACTTGCCATGCAGTGTCTTGAAGGGACTGTATAATAACCTGATATGTATAATGTCCTGATGACCTGATGGCGTGTATTTTGTAAAATACTGATTTATGCAATGAAATAAGAACAATATTTTTACATAATTATACAGATGATACTATTTTCTCTCAGAAAAACACAAGAAATAATTAATAACTTCTTTCAAATAAATTTTACAGAGCATATAATTTTTTCAGGGGTATAATGTCCTGATTTTTTTTTGTATAATGACCTGATGACCTGATGATTTTTAAAAGTCCACAACTATAAATTCTAAGCTTTGTGCTTCATTATTTATATTGACATAGTTTGATATGGTCACCTAAATGAAAATTTTAAAGTTTGAACAAATATAGATGGTTACTTTTTCCAAAAATCACTTTGATCTAAAACACGGGGTATAATATCCTGATTTCAGAATGGCCTGATTGACCTGATGAAGTAGATAATGAACCGGATCCTATGATTCTGACAATTTAAGAACGAAGAAAACATTCCTATAATACATAAAAATAAACTAATTCAGATTTTTTTTTTTAAATCTTAGTTATTTAAGACTGCTCTCTCTCTCTCTCTCTCTCTCTTTTTTTTCGGGGGGGGGGGGGGGGGGGGGGTTAAGATGAATGTAGGTATTATAGGCTATAAGTAAGTAAGTAAGTAATCTTTATTGTTCAGAAAAAAAAACATACACTGTATTATATAAACTATGCAAACTCAAGGTTCTGAAGCAAGTTTATACTCATACACTGTACATGTATATTTTCAATCATATCTTTGTTTACCGCTTGATGCTGTGTTATTTTCTTTTCTTTTTTCATGTATTATGTGTTCAAAGTGGCATATAGGCCCGACGGGCTGGGTGTTTAATCTATGCTGACTGTTGTTAATATGACACTTGGAAATGTATTCACATGTCACTATAAATGAATAAATTACGTACTTATAAAGGCTACTGAATATATACAGAGGGGTACAATCTGTCAAACACTTTACGCACCATACATAATCTGACACATAATACCAGAACAAATAATATATTGAAACATTTATATATATTAAAAAAAAATTATCATAACAAAATAAAGAACATAAAAAAATATATTTTGGATAGCGATATGTGGGTTTATCCCGAATAACTTTAATATTGTCCCTAATTTCATTTAATATATGATCAAAGAAACATGAACAGAGTATATGTGATTTTTATACATAATGTTCATTTTGATTCAAGTGCCCACAATTTAGAAATATGACATCGTAAAGACGACCTTTTCCCGTCATTTCTGTCATAAAACAGCCTGTTTTCTAGCAGTTTTTCTTTCAGAAAACATACAGCGCATGCTTGAAAAATTAAACAAAATACTTTAATCAGAGATGTATCTAGCCAAGACTAATAGAAAACAAAAAAATTATTCTTGTTCAAGCATGTGCTCTATATTTCTCATTCGTAAAAAGATAAGAAAAGTGTCAATTTTTGACCGATTTAAATTGAATTTAAGAAATAGCGTCACTTCTGACGTCATATACTGCAAATGAGTGCAAATAAATCAAATAAATATGTGAAAAATATATTTTATATCAACTCTTCTAAAAAATAACATAACATTTTATTGTACCCGAAACACTTTAAAAAATGGCAAATTTTGGGGGCCAAATTTAACTCATCATAAATAGTTCTTTATAAAGATCCCTCTTTTATACAATTTTTCAGATATATAGCTGAAAAATGGTGTTTGGTAAACTGTTGAAATTTATCAGGTCACCAGGTAATTACCTCTGTAAAAATAATTTGAAAGAAGTTATTATTTATTTTTTGTGTTTTTCTGAGAGAAAATAGTACGATCTATACAATTAGATAAAATATTGTTCTTATTTCACTGTTCAAATCAGTATTTTACAAAATACACGCCATCAGGACATTATGCATATCGGGTCTTAATACAGTTCCTGTCTTGACTACGCACTCTAGGACTGCTAGATGTAGACCTCGGAACTGGCAGTAGAAGCATCCCATGCATTTCCACTGGGTGACATCACAGTTTACAGACAGTCTATACATGGAATTACTCCACAAACTCATTCTCAACAGTATTTTAGTTTACCAGTACATATACATGTATATTATACAGCTTAGTCTAATATTTCTGTATGTCAATATTAATTTCTTTTTTCCAGAATTTTGTGACAGATTTTACTTCAATTTCTCAAGAGTGTAACTTTGAGGATGAAGAAAAGAGATTCCTTTTGAATGAAGTTATTTCTGAGCACTTCATGAGACAGGGCATGCTACATATTGCAGATGCTTTGATAGAGGTAAAATGTACTTCATATGGGGGTTGCATAGTCTATTGGTTGAGTCTTTTGTTTAGGAAGTTTTGTGAATGTATTAAAATTCTCAACAAATTGTTATGCTGGTAAGACTGAAGAGCTACAATGGATTGAATAGTCTGTCAGATGTCTGCAGTCCAATTAGAACCATTTTAACAAGAGCTTGGACTTTAGGTAGTGGTGTCAAACAGCAATGTGACGTAGGTCTGTCTATTTCATTGCTAGCCACTAAGCCATGGCTCTTTGAAATCAAAAGATTTGTCTGGCATTTGAGCTAAGCTTAAGACTACGCAGTTATGAATATTTCGCTTGAAACCGTGTCATTTTTAACTTGTTTTGACGCAAGGAATAAATAGCTATGCCCTACTGAAAGTCCAAGGTCTTGTCAATATGGTTCTAAAAAATTTTTGTCACACTATAACAATACAAAAATAGAAAAAAATAAACTGTACAAATATTCTGTTCTTCATATTGATACAATTTTTTTTTTAAAATTGTAAATATTCACTACATGTAAAGCTCCCTTTTGGGTACAATAAAAAAAATCAACAAGACTGAATGGGGGTTGAAAATTATGATCTTGTTAATGTTCTCCTAACTAAGGAAGAAATAATTTTAGATCCTAAAATGTTGGTTTTTCCTTAATTTTTCTAGGATGCAGATTTGGAGATAGCTGCCGAAAAAAAGGAGCCTTTCTTGGAGCTTCACAGGATATTAGGGGCCCTAAAACAGAGAGACCTGATCCCTGCATTACGGTATACCGATGGCCTTGATGCTATGCTGCTTAGAGATATGTGTATCATTGAATTTCATGATTCTTTAATATTTATTTACTAGTATTAAATAAATTTATTTTAAGAGTGGAAACCTGTTTTTGCAGTTTGGTAGCAATTTTTATATATTTTGTCAATTTTTTCCTTTAATTAGTTGGGCAGAGGAGAACCGGGACAATCTGAATGAGATTCGGAGTTCCCTGGAGTTTAAACTCCATCGCCTGAGGTTCATTGATCTGTTGAAGCAGGGCCCCAGCCATCAGTCTCAGGCCTTGCAGTACTCCCGAAACTTTGAGGCATTTGCAGACAGACACACAAGGGGTATATTCAAATGCAGTTGAATCAGTCTTTGCAAAGGAGTGTAAAATTTCAGAGTGTAAAATTTCAGATTCATATTATCTAGCTAAATCAAATAAATGTAAAACTAAGAAATACAAAATTTTTATTGATGCTTCGAACATTTCTATTATTATGCAAACATCTATGTACAAACAAGTTTGACTACGCTCGTAGCCCATCTTTGAAACTGTTTTTTCCTGTTTTAATGCTGTAGACCTTCAGATTCTGATGGGAAGTATGCTGTACCTCCAGCAGGGGATAGAAAACTCACCCTACTCTCACCTCCTGGCTCCCATTTACTGGGACGAGATCTGTGATGTGTTCACCAGGGATGCCTGCACATTGCTCGGAATGTCCGTCGAAAGTCCTTTGAGTGTCAGGTAAGGAAGATAAATCACAATGACAGCTTAAATGAAAATACATGTATTTATACCCGAAAAAGGAGTAACAGGTTTATAATGTTTTGACTTATTCATCTGTCGGTCAGTTATTCCCGTGTTTTATCAGCACAGTTCCTCTTAAACCATCAAACAGATTTGATAAAACGCTGTTAATAAAGACATTATGTCATTGTATAGATGTGTATGCTTGTACATGTATTTGCATAAAACTTTGATGTGACAATTTTTCATAGAATCATCCTCCATTTAGTTATTTATTTCATCATTGTTTTGGTTATGTTCTAGTACATTTGGATTTAAAACATACAAATTCTTGTGTAATTTCTTCTGATCTTGTGTTATACTTACCGGTACTCTTATGCTAATCTCATCGTTCAGCATTCGAGCAGGCTGCCTTGCCCTCCCCCCACTACTTAACATACGGCAGGTGATGCAGCAGAGACAGGTGTCTGGAGTGTGGAGCAACAAGGAAGAGCTACCGGTCAGTATGTCAGTCAAAGTTCAACTGGGGTCAAGTGTATTTAAGGTCATCTAGGATCAGTGCCCCAAGCAGAAGCTAGAATCCTTTTGAAGGCCACTCAATGGTCAACTGTACTTTAAAGTCTGTATTATTTGAACAGAATAAAATTGGTTAAAGTTATTTCAGTTTAATCAGTTTAAAGACTACCTAACTAGGGTCTGTAGTAGAACAGTCTCTATTTTTGGATTATATTGTATTATAATGGGTCAACCGATATGAGTTTTTGTGGGATAAGATTAAAATGGGTCAACAAAAGGGTCATTATCAAATTTTTAGTGTATTACATGCGTAGAATAATTGTGCATAGACAGAGGTCATTATAATGGAATCAAGTTTAGTTATTGTATGAATTAAAAAGTAATTTTGAATCAAGGTACATGCACCTGTATTAAAGTCAGCGTCATAAAAGAGCAGTGACCTACCTTTGCATGTGTTAAGTTGTATACTAGGAGTAATGACATATAAATGGATAAAATGTTGATGATGATGATGATGATGATGATGATGATGATTGTAGGTGGAGATAGACTTGGGCAGAGAATACAGATACCATTCAATATTTGCCTGCCCGATCCTACGACAGCAAAGCACAGAAGTGAATCCACCAATGAGATTAATCTGTGGTCATGTGATCTCTCGCGATGCTCTCGGCAAACTCTCAAATAACAACAAGTAAGCAGGCATTGCGGAATGCATTCTTCTGGTCACCATTGAATCATATTTTGATCTGTTTAATTGTACTCACAGATTAAACAAAAATTCTATCAAAAGCCATCTTTCAAGTTTCATGGTAAATGTGGTTTTTCTATGCATTAAATTTATAAGGTACTTCACTAAATAAAGACTTAAACTCTTTAAGACACTACGTCACAAGATAGCATTTTAAATGTTTTGTTAAATTGTTTGTATCAATGGTTTTGGATTAATATCAACATAGCTTAGTGGTTAAAGATTCGGGCTTTTGAACAGCAAATCACAAGTTCAAATCCACCTTTGGCTTTTGCTCATATTTTCTGAATAAAATTTTTGAAAATCATATTATTATGCCCCCCTTCGAAGAAGGGAGGGCATATTGCTTTGCTGCTGTCTGTCGGTCGGTCCACCAACAGTTTCTGCTCATTTTCTTTGCAAAGGATAAACATATTGAAATGAAATTTGGTATACAGGTTTATCATGATAATATCTAGGTCAAGTTTAATATTGGGTATGATCAAGCAATTTTCGACAGAGTTATGGCCCTGGGACTTAGAAAAATTGAGTTATTTGCAGATTCTGCTCATTTTATTCGCAGAGTGTGCACATATTAATATGAAATTTGTTATGGAGGTTTATCTAAATAATATCTAGGTCAGTTTTGATTTTGGGTACGATCGAGCAATTTCAAACAGAGTTATGGCACTTGGACTTAGAAAAATTCCAAATATTTGCAGTTTACGTTCATTTTCTTTGTGGATGTTTCCAAGGGAGGGGGGCATAAGTGTTTCACAAACATCTCTTGTTTTTATCCAAAATTGCATATTTATCACCTATTCAACTGCATCATGCTATTGATCATAATTCAGTAATTTTCTGCTGATTTGATTTAAGAAACTATTTCAAGGTATACTGAGCCACCTTAATTTGAATTCATTTTATGATTTAAGAGTGAAGTGTCCATACTGTCCAGTAGAGCAGCTGCCCTCAGATGCCAAGCAAGTCTTCTTCTGAACAAACTATGTTTGAGAGCAGATAGTATTTATAGCTTCCTGTGATTCGGGATATCTAGTGACTGATTCACCTGTTAATGGAGCTAAATTTCCTGTCATATGACAGGTAAAAGGTAGCCAAAGGCTGTCACAACACACTCTCCACCAATCAGCTGTCAGGGATTTGATCAGCAATCAGATGATTGATTGATTGTATTGACCAATCAGGATGTTATATCTGTAAGCATTGCTTTGTTTCTGTTATTTTGTTTATCCAATCAGCTCTGCAGAAAGCAATTAGTACTGTATTTTGCCCTGCTACCTGTAATCAGGAATGTGGATTTTTGTATATGTAAAATTATTGTATGGTATCTTTGCCTGCTGTGCAGACAGAAAAAAATTAAGAAAGATTGAGTGTGAAAAGTAGAGCATGATAACACATACCGGTAAATAGTATTACAGTAAAACACGGTTATAGCAAACACGCTTATAATGAATTGACGCTAACAGCGAAGTGAATTTCATTCCCCAAGACTATTTCATGTTGTAAACTTGACTGATATAACGAATTACCCTTATAACGAAGTTTAATTGCCTGTCCCTGGGACTTCGTTATAATTGTGTTTTACTGTACAATCTTTCAGATGTAGCATATGGATGGAACTGACAATGTACTTGGGAGTAAAAATGAGCATTTTTTGTACTGTAAGAAATTTTTAATCATTTTTACAATTTGGAACAGCATTGGAAATCAAAATTACAGTTTCCCAGTGAATTACATAGTACATGTACAAAGCTTTGTATATTGTTTGTGAAAGTGCAAACTACAAGATTAGAAACAATTTATTTTTAAGGAGTTGGTGTGGTTTTAGATACAACAATCCTGTAAATAATTTGATCATACAATTCAATTAATTCAATGAAATGCAAAATCTAGTTCGCTGTAGTAAAACATTTCAACTGGATTTTAATATGATTGGTTTTTAAGAAGCTTGTACAACTGATACTGATGATGACGTGTAATTTATATCTTGTTTTGTTATAGCCGATTTCAATGTGTTTTTTTTTTTTCAAACTTTGTAATTTTGTCCACCCTGTTCTATGTAGCCAATCTATTTACATGCACATGTATTGTACATGGCGGCATCATACCTGTGTTGTTGTTGACAAATTTACAGGGGGCTATGGCATTGTGATTTAATATTTTTTGTTATGATGTAAATATTTCGAAAATAAATTATTTTTAAGAAAATTACAGAGATTTTGTTGATCATCATGGTTTGTACACTTTGTTTCCAGGTAATGTAGGATTTGAAATAGTTCTCCTGAATACAAAGCTTTGGATAAATTGATGAAAGGGCTTTGAAAAACCCATACCCTATTTTTCATTCAGAAGAGGGCATGACCCTTCATTTGAACAAGCTTTCTCACCCACAGATTCTTTGTGCAAAGTTTAATTAAAATTTGTTACATTTAAGTATTTTTGGAAAGATTAACATGTCAACGTTTACAACTTAATAAACCAATTTTGATGATATAACATCTTCCAAATACAATTATGTTTTTTATAAATGATGGCACAAAGGGCAAACACACAGTGAATAGACCAATTAAAATGTTGTATCTACATGTAGCATAATTTTTTTTTAAGTAGCCCCAATCTCTTGGAAAAACTTTAAAAGATCTTTTTTTTTTTGTCATGAGTGATATGCATTCATATTATTATGAATCCATGCAGCTGATATACGCTATTAAACCTTTTAAAAGGATTTAAAATAAATTCTTTGTGCAACATAATCAAGGCATATTCTTTTTGTCAAAATACATAAATGTGTATAGCAACTATAATTGAGAATGGCCAAAAGAATTAAATCTTAGATTTTAACTTCAAAATATTACATGCATCTAGTAAACAGGAACTTTATCTTCATTTTTATGCATAAATTTAAAACTGAGGAATAACTTAGTTTTAAATTCAAAAGAAGAAAATTGAGATCCCCTTTTTAATACAGCAATGAAATTAATGCATACTGTAAAAAGGGTTATTTACGTTGCAGGAGAAATTTACCCTAGTTACATGCAAAGCTTAAAACCACATAAAATACCCCTGCATGTATGGTAAAAAAAAGTCAGAACTTCATGTCAGTGGTAAATTACATATCTGCATATTCAATACCTGCACATACTCTGACTATAGAAAACACATACCGGGTACTTAACCATCAGCATAAATAACCACTTCTATAGTACATGTACTAGGTTATGTACAACATATTATATTATTTTGTTGCCTACAAGATTTCCAAATGAAATATCTAGTGTATCTTCAATCGCACATGTACAGTCATGTATTTGTCCTTCATCATGAATAAACAAGAGGCCCATGGGTCACATCACTCACCTGACCTACAATGTCATATATTGGGTTCAAATATGCTCCAATTAAACTTTGAAGCTTTACTATGTTAATGGAAATTAAGACAGATGGAGAGGCAGCATATTAATATTGGACAAAAGGTGATTAGAAACACTCACAAAAGCTTTCAACTCAGGTGAGCTACAAAAAAAACCAGACATGTGGATGACCAATAAAAACATTTATTGAATGGACGGAGAATGCACACACTGAACGTAGAAATTTAATTTACCATGGTCACTAACAATATTACGATAATGTTCATCTCAATGATAAAGTATTCACAACATACACAATCATCATCAATGGTTTAAACAATTTGTAACTGAAAAATTGGACATTAATAGCATTTAATTAAGATATCATGCATTTTAAATAAGAAAATATAATAAATAGTAGGATAATTGCAATAATGAACAGGTTGTAGTAAAAAAGAAGAAAAAAACCCTTGCTCTGCAAGGCCTGCCCATTTTTACATATTTACACTAAAAGAATCAGATCCTGCACTACAACCCCAAAAAACAATTGTACAATAAAATCATTGGGCCTATTGTGTAATATATGCATCAGTCACAGATAGTCATATGTCATTTATTTAAGTGTCTGCATGTAAAAAAAAAGTCAATACACAACTTTGAACACATGATTCCTTTCTGTTGCACAATAATTCAAAAGACAAGAAAATATGTTCTCATCATATAAAGTTACAGTACATAGAAGTATATAAAATATTTATCTTAAGTTTCTATATACCAGTTTGAAAATTCATACCTGTTGTGAAAAGTCATGAATGATCACTTTATTCATATCACATGTACATGTATATCAAATCAAAATCATTTCTATTTCATAACATGAAGTAATCCTTTCACCTGTTCTTATAAAAATCCAGACTTTATTTTCTCAAGGGAGATCACTTTTGATGAACTAAACAGTTACATTAAAAGACAAATTTAAATCTGATTACTACAACAACAAGCAGTTAACACTGATAAAGAAAATGCTTAACAGACAGACAGACAGACAGACAGACCAACCAACGACAAACACGATCACATTCACAATGTAACTCAGCCACAAGTCTTCTGTGGAATATAATCTCTACGCGTTGCAGTTATGTATTAAAGTGAAAGTCTCTATGTGATTCTAAACAATGGAGGCTATACCATGGTGCATCAACTCTGGACGTAGAAGGAGAGGTCACAGCTGTCATAGCCCGTGGTACAGAAGGCCTTACCCTGGGGGTGGAGGAACTGAACCCCCACCAGCTGCTGGTCCGTTACACACTCCTGGTTTACATACTCAATCTGTGAATAATTCAAAGCTTGTTTGTAACGTGCAATTTGATTGGCTAAATAAATTAGTTTATACGAATTTTCCTCTCCTTCATAATTTATTTGCTTAAAATTTTAGGTGCATGATTTGTCTTAATTTCTGTATGCACTGATAATATGCAAATAATATTTCCTCTCCTTCATAATTTATTTCCTTAATTTGTCTAAATTTTAGGTGTATGGTTTGTGTTAATTTCTGTACGCACTTATAAAACATTGCATCATAAAAAATGAATTTGCAATTAATGGCTTATGAGTTGATACAGATAATGACTGGTGGGATGAAACATTTTACTTTTTTCCCTATAGACATCTTTATCTCCAACCTATTAAGTTATATCTGTATATTGGAAGGTACAGAATTCATTCCTTTATTAAATAAATGTATTTTAAACTTGAACAAACATACATTTACATACATGTATACTATATGTATTATTGATTTGAAAAACTGCTATTGCTATTATAAAATATTTGAAGTGTACTAAATGTTTCTAAGTCTTTCACATCTATTCTTTTTATAGCTTGTAATTTTAAAAGTATATACAAAAGAACATACAAGTTGCTCTTTTTGGTACTAATGACTGCGTTTTTGCAATATGTTTGCTTCCTTATCAAAATCAAGATTTTCTTCCCTAATTATTTTTTCTGGGATATCCTGAGCCTTTGGAACCCAATGGGTTCACTAGACCATTCAAATGAAGTATTAAGGAAGTATAAACCATGTGTTATGAATAAAAAAATGAATTCAAATACATGCACAAGCATAAGCTTTAAGTGTTGCACAATTTATCTTTTAAAAAAGGAATAAAAACATCAATAATACTTGATCAATTTATCTTTTAGAGTTCCTGTGCACAATTCAGGAAAAAATCTTCTTGATATTACATGCTCAATCAAAATTATAAAAGTGAAATAGAATATCTTTTCAAAAAAATAAAAATCATAAGTATCAAGTGATTTTTGTGTTCATTATTCCAAAGAATTAATGAACGTCTACTAGGAGCCCAAACACGCTTTAAGTCTGTTTATTACGCAACGATTTCTCTCTCATTTCTTTCTATTTTTTGAAATTTTTTTGTAAAAGTACTTTTTTTAAAATGATAAAAAATAAACTCACCTCAGGCATTTGGTTGCCTTCCTTCAACTGCCAAACTCGGACATAAGAATCTTCACTCGCAGATAACAACTGAAAAACAGCATTTTATGGAATAATCTTTAATACCTGCAAGTATAACATTTCAAGAATAAAGAGTTATGGGAACTACCGGTATAAGCCCCAGTAAAAATTTTGATATAGTTTCTCAGCTAGGCCAAAAGGTTTTGACATAATGCAGCAAGTTGATGATAGTTTTTATTTTAAAACTTCTGAAGGGGAATAACTCAAATCGATTTTTTGGAAGTTGATTTTAATCAACTCTCCTATGCAGTCACGCAGACAAACCGAAAGTGAAACAGTGTTTGGACCTCAGCACAAATCATTGCTGCTGACAAGACTTAGTTCTTGAAAATAATTGATGAATTCGATGTAATGTATGCTAAAGCATTGTTTTTCAAGGAAACTTATTTATAAATACCTTGAAAATAGTCAGATTTTAAATGGTACGAACAATTTAAATATTTTTTGTAGTCGTATGTATTCCTACGCCAGGGTTCAATAGGGCGCGCTTGATTTTACCAAAAGGTGTACACCGTGTACACTTTTGTAAATCAAGTGCAAAGGTGTAGCTTTTCTACACCGAGTCAGGGGCATGTGTTGTTGGGTGTAGCACTGAATCCAATACGGCGGACGAATGTTATGATGGAAACTTGGACAATGATTTTAAGTAATGTAACGGTTTAGAAGTCGCATAAAAGTTGTCGTTTGTATGAAAGCAATTAAATTTGAAAAGTGTGTTTATTTTATTGCATTTATATCACAAAAAAACAATTAATTGTCGCAGAACAGCAGATTCTTTGTTAAAACTGCACCCTTGTCTTCATATTCATTCTTAACTTCCCTACACCACGTACACTACACTACTGAAGTGGACTTGATATACAATACAAAATTTTTACACCGGTGTATACCGGTGTACACCAAGTTAAGCTTAATCAAGCGCGCCCATAAGTCTCGTTCAACTCGACGCTCGGCGGTCTCCCTAAATCCTTGTCGGAGATTTACGGTGTGAGCCGAGCGTTTGGTTGAACGAGACTAGAGTTCAATATTGCTTGGATCCATACAATTTTCGAGAAATATTTCTATCACTGATACATATATAGTTTGATTGAATTAATTTTATCTTTAAATATCATTTAACATGATTCATATGGGGGTTTCTCGACATTCTTGTCGAAAAAGTCAAAAATTCATATTATAAAAATGTGCATAATTCAAATTAGAAACTATATGTTCTTGTCGTGCAAAATAACATATCATTGATTTTAAAATAAATAAACATCGACAAAATCAACTCCCATCAGTTCTTCAGTACTTTGATTTTACTTAACATAGAATTGAAAGATTGAGTTATTCCCACTTTTTTTTATCAATGTGACAGCATCTGACTAGGCTCCAGAGTATTAAACTAAGATGAAATAAATTTTGATCTCAATCTCACTAGTATTACAAAAGAAATACATAGTGGAAAAATAAGACTGATGTCAAAGGTGAGATTGTGTTCCCTGGTCTGATGAGGCAATGCTTGAGAAATGAAACACAAACTTTTTTTGGCCATACACAGTCTACACATTTTGTCTCAATTCAGTGGAATTGGAGAAGTTGAAAAGTATGTAATGATACTACAATGTAATACAAAACTACAAAAACTACAAAAAAATACAGCAAGGGTTAATTTTTTTTCTCATCAAAGAATTATTGGATTTATTAATACAATTCACGGCAAACTGACCATTCCATTGTCTGAGGCCACGTCTAATGCTGTGACCCATCGCGCGTGAGCGTTGACCTGGGCAGCCAGTTTTCCCGTTTCTGCGCTGTATAACCTGATTTGACCATTCCCAAAGCCCGCAACAATCACATTTTTCCACATAAGGATGGTGCTACATGGAAATCTAAAAAAAAAAACTTAAAATACAAATGTAGTACCAAACATTGTATGAAATTGGTGCTTATACATCCAGATTGCATTTCAAAAGATATAGATTGTTGACAATACAAGTAATTTCTTTTTATTTCCATAAATATACTTCTTTTTTTCAAAAGCATTAGAATTCTATCTTGCACTCCTTGACAGGCTTTATTTGATAATCATAGTATGATATGATTTTCAACAGAAAATTTTAAGCTCTAGAATATCTTTTTTGAAAACCAATTTTTTTTCTGTTTTCTATTACAAATAAAATAAATCATAAAATGTTTAAATGTTAATAATGAGATTATTTTCCAAATGAGGTATTCCAAAACCTTTTGGCTGTGGTTTTATGTTACTCCTAACACTCAAGTGTAGTTAAGACCCATGAGGAACTTACCCTGAGCCATTGATGGAATGGGTCTGTTTAAATGACGACCCAGAAAGGGACCAAATGATTATGTTTCCTTGTTCATCTGAGCTAACCATTTGGTTTCCACTGGAGGCCAAGTCACAAATAGGGTATCTATGTCCTGACAAAAGACAAAAGGGTATTATAAAAGGTTTTATTTTTATTTTACATGCAATAAACAAAAAATCAAAATCAAAGTTTTTCTGATAGTCTGGCCTATCAATGTATAAGTCAATTTCTAAAATAACTTCATTATCAGTATATTACTCATCTACTTTCATATAGTAGTCATATAAATGAATAAAATAGGCATGTATTAGAAATCTGATTTAATCATATTCAATGTTGAATGCACATGTTGTAGCTGGTACAATGTAATTGGTGTATATCTGTTGTTGCAAGGACACTAAGTTGTGTCAAATCAATATCTTAAGATCTTTGTGTTAGACAGACATCAACACTGGCACAGGGACCTCCCTATGGTTTACGACCTCTACTTTTTATATTTTTAGATCATGAGGTCAAAGGTCAAGGATTAAACTACTCCTGGCAAAGAAAGATATTTCTGGTCAATATCATCAATACATTTTGGTGTGACTTTTCCAATGGTTTGCAATCTTTGTATTGTCATTTAATTTGGACAGCTGCACCAAATTCCATGAAAATTTTGTGAAAATATACAGAAACTAAAGGTGTTGTTTACGCCACAAACTCCCCCGCTGGGAGACAAAATTTCATATGCCATATTTAGTGGTACATGTGTGTGTACAGATTTCTTTTTTTTTTTTGTACAGTATTTTCAAGGGGCATAACTTTGTCAAAAATCATCTGACCTGGTCCAAATTCAAACTTGACCTATATTTTCTGGTAAAATATTTGTATATTCAATTGCAACTTTATATTTACATCCCTTTAAAAGTAGAGTGTGGAAACTGAAAATTCCTTATTCTTTTTTCTAAGTTCTAAATACATTATTTCTGTCCTAATTTTAATCATCAGAACTGGATAGAACTTGATATGCTTAATTCCATGACGTATTCATATATCAAATTTGATTGAGTGTGTGTAACTGTTTCCAAGATCAGAATGAATTTTAAAAAGTTAATGATGCTGGTATGGTGGAACAGGGTATTACTATTACTATTACTATTACTATGTTATTTTATGGAGGGGGCATACAAATTGACTGTATCCATTTGATATGTTGTTGATGGCTTGTGTCATTTACACTCATCTGCATGAATACACACCTACTAAACTTTCCTTCTGTGTAACATTTGTTCCTTTCGCTGGTACATTGAAGACATGAATCTCTCCAAGTTGAGTTCCTTTAAATTAATAATTATTATACATGCATCAATTAACAAAATTGTACCTCAATTGAAACTAATACATGAATGTGTTTTGCAAATAATTTTTGGTTAAATATTCACATCAATTTGATAGCATTATTTTTAAAACCAATAATTTTCAAATATCACATCTCATTGCATGTATTTTCAAGAGTACTAGTATTATTAAGTAAATCAAGAAGATTTCACCAGGTAAACATTAAAATGATTTAATTTAAATGCTAAGGAACCTTTTAAAAATGATAATTTTAAAAATTTATGTGAAGTTGATTTAATTTTATCCTCACCAATACAAATGAAGTTTTCTCCTATTCCAGTGATTCCTCTGCCAAAATTGGCATGTTCTGAAATGAGTTGTGATATAAAATAATTATATAAATGAATATATGCTGAATCTAAAGTAAAATATTAAAACTTCATCCCAATGCAACACATAACAGCATAAAGGTGGTCTTAAATATAACAAGAGAGCAAAGTTCACAATGAATCAAATATCCTACAGTACTACTGTGGAATCATTCAAATTTATGTGTATCAATTTCTTATTTACTGTTTGAAAGTATTTCATCATTTCTTCTGAATTGTAGCCTCTTTCCTTTATGACATCAAATGTTTGAATGTTATGGAAAAGACATAAGCTAAATATTTCAAAATGTTCCACATTCAAGATTATTTCAACATATAAAAATATGAGAACAATATATTTTTTACTCTGTTAAAATATTGCCATGAATTAAATATTAGTTTTGGGCATTAAAAACAAGAAACTTTATTTAACTGGGTTATAAAAATGATGATTAAATGGAAATGATATAATTTCCACAACTACAGTCATTGATCAATGTAAAAGAATAATCAATTAAGTTGCATCATTTTCAAAATATTTACAAATAACTTGTTACATGATTACCATTACCTGATATATCTGTACTATTTACATCTCCTAAAGCATGCCAGTATATCATTGCAGACCCATCCGATTCAAACATCTGTGGAAACATTAATTCAAAATAATTTTTAAAAAGAAATAATTAGTTCATGATTTGAAGAAGATGTGTTATATGAACCTATATGAACTGTTTATTTATCATTAGCCTTAGGGCAAATTCTTCTAGCACTTCTAAGTTCTGTATATGCAGTAGGAAAAATGTATAACTTTGATATAGAGGTCATATATATAAATTATTGATTTTTTTACAATCATCATTAAGTTTTCATCCAATTTCAGTTTAATAGTATGAGTGAAATAATAACGAAACAGACCAGAATTTGTACCCTAGCAGGCTCCCTGAATCTCTAGTCAGGTGCTCTACTAAATGAGCTATTCAGGGCACCAGCAATTAAAAGTGTTTGACCATCACATTCCTTTCCATAAATAATATTTGTCCTCAAAGATCAACATTTTCAGGTTCTTTCCAATTGCAGGAGTTAACATGTCAGTTTAAGAGGTTGGTAACGCACCAAATGCAATGGGATGGGAGAAATAATGATGGCCACATAAAAGTTAGGCGAGGTCACTTTTTATCTCAGTCTCACTTTTAAAAAAGGAATATATAGTGGAAAAGTGAGACTGAGATCAAAAGTGACCTCGTCTAACTTTTATGGCCCCTGTGGGCCTGATCAGGATTCAAACCTTGACCCTCTGAATCTCTGGTCAAGAGATCTACCAACAGAGTTATCAGGCGCCAGTATCCAAATAACTCTGACAATCGCACAAGATTATCAATATTTTGTGACCGGTCCACTTGGTTATGAGATAATGACTTCATATTACTTGCATCTTCATACAAATATACTGTACCTGTATTCCTTTTAACGAAGTCAAGACAAACACTGTTCGTGAAGGCAGACACACCCATTTTGCCTGGTAAAGAAAAATCAAAATATACACAAAGTTTTGTTACTGCTTTTAATTTTTAAACAAATAATTTTTCATTGAATACTTTTTAAAATTAATACGAGGAAATTCGAGCTATATATTCTTATGCAAATATTTTCCGATTTTATGAGGATGAAAGGCAATTAATGCAATTTCTTTACCTGTATTATCATTGGTGTGCTCTGTTGGGCAGCTGATGGCTCTTTGCAGACAATGTTTCGGCTGTTAACAGTCGAACCATCCGTGGATGCCGAAATGATGTTCACAACAGCTTTGTGAACCACAGCGTAGTTCAAGACTCCCTTTTCTAGCGCAACAAGCACAGAAAGATTGTTACTTAGAGACGAAGCGCTACTTTTCAAAACTAAAGGTTTTTCTTTGCGGTACATGGTTGAAAATTGCAAGCCTGGTCAGACTTGATCCGTTGTTGCTCGGTACGCTTTTATGACGCATGCGCGGGAAGTAATGAATGAGTTGATAATTTGTACGTGGTTTAAGCCTACAAAAATTGAGGTATCATATTTCCCAGCGTAGTTACAGATCAAAATCATTTAAAGGAAAGTAAATTAATTTGGAACTTTAAAATTTTTAAATTTGTAATTTTGTTCTATCAATCATAATGAATCTTACCTGTTTAAATACCCGACTTCTTTAAAGAACAACTTATCTAAATAGACGATACGATGTGAAAAAGGCTTTCTCTTATCTGCAAGTATTTTCTCTGATTTAAATGGGACAACACCAATACATTAAATGAAATAATAATTGCACGGTATTAGGGAAAATCTTTTCTCGGCTACCGTATCAAGACATTTGTCAGGAAACAAGACATTGTTTCCTTCTCGGTAAAATCGTTGTTACTTCCTGGTTGGGGACAACACTTGGACCAAGAAGGAAATTACAGAAATGTTGTGGATTATCAAGCTCTAAAATGTCCAGACGAACGCAGCTAGCAGCCGGTGAAGTGCACGTGAAGAAGGGAAGATTACAGGTGAGTTGACATCATGCCATTTTATATTAGCGTAAATAAGTTGCTACTTTCGATACATGCGTCTGTTGTGCATTTTGTGTGGCCAAAACAAATGAAATGACAGACCAATTCTTATGTTTGCATCAGATTCATTAATTGGTAGAGTAATTGAGAAGAGATTCAAAGGTCAAGTTTTAAATCTGGATTGGATCCAGCATGCTCTCTCCCTTCTTGATACATTTAGTGTTATGACCACCACCTATAATTAACTGATAAGGCCTCAACCGGCAGGTTATTCTTTGTCAAAGAGATCATTAAAAAAAACCTGTTCATTTTGATCGGCAAAAATCATTTTAATAAGACCGAAAAGTATGATACATAATTTAATCAGACTGTTGGCCATGTTGACAAAGCATTTAAAATCCTGGTCTGTTCAATCATGTTGTTTACCTTCCATGTAAATGGCACACTTTTTAATATGTTTATGGTGCTATTGTTACAGTGAGCACAGTCAAAGCATGAAATATGTCTATCTTTTCTATTTGAACACCATAAGAGATATTTAAAAAAAAAACCTAACTCACTTAATTGTCTCAGAATAGAATTGTCAGCTGTTAAAAATAATGGTTTTGACTCAACAGTGATGAACTGGTACATAGATCAAGTATCAGAGATAAGTGTGTATGATCTCATTCATCCAATACTAAGTAGCCAATACACTTGCATAATAAATATGCTTGGTAAATCATCAGCATTTTATCAGTATCTGATGTTTACAAATTTACTCACAAGGTGTCCCTTTTCTCTTTACAATCTAAAATAATCGGATGAATTTGAGCAACAAAGTGCATGATAAGATATAGATAAATTTTTAAGTATAGTTACCTGAACAAATACATCCTAATAACTCATGTAACAAGGTCAAAATAATATATTCTTGATATATAATGATTAAGAAATCTCTATTTATTTGAATGATGGCCTCATCATTTTTTCTATTTATTCAATCTACCAGTAATTTAAATGCATCATGTTCATAATGTTGATATATTTAGGTACAGACTCAAATTGACATCCACGGAAATATCCATATATTCGATCTACTCATTGTTTTCATTTTATGAATTGAAATGTCTTGTATTTGATTGACTGTAAAAATACTGTAACAGTATTTTACAGTCTGAATTGAAATGTCTTGTATTTGATTGACTGTAAAAATACAGTATGATACAGTCTGAGACTTCTTTACTGATAATAGAGTAAGGGTTCAACTTGAGAGGTGCAATTTATCTTGACATTGACTGCATTTTGAAATCCAAAGTTTTATGGCCTATTAAAAAGACCTGGGATATAATCACGATAAATCTTGTTAAACCTCACGAAAAAGGTAGTCATGTCGTGCAAAAGGGCCCATGATTTTCTTTTATTGCCTGCAAATTTTATCACATTGTCATGTGAAAGAGATCAAGCTTATCGTTTACATATTTACAACGTAATACATATACATTGCATTATTTTGTTTTGTTTGTTATTTTGGTTATTTTTATGTGTGTGAGGGTCAGATTGGTTAGATAACCGGCATCTAATCGAAGCCCCATTAGTATACAACAAGACAAGGGATTCTGGGGCATGGGTTCGAATCCTGATCTGATCTGTCATTATTTCTCCCATCCCATCACATAATGGTGTCGTACCACAGACAGTTTAACTCCTGCCAGCTAGGGGAAAGAACCTCAGGGATGTTGATCTTGAAGGTATTCAGATCAAACAAGATGGAGGAATGTGGCAGCTAGTCAGACTGGTTTAAGATTGTCAGGGCCAGATAGCTTTATAGTTGGTAGCTTAAGGGCACCGACAAGAGATTCAGGGAGACTGGATTTGGACCTAGGTCTTCATGGTCCATCATTATTTCTCCCATTCTGTTACATATGTTTGCAATCTGGAAACATTAAAATATTGAAACATCTTGAATCTACCTACTTTTCCTACATCTTTTTTTTCATGCAGTCACCATTAGGTCTTACAAAATGCCCTATACATGTAGCTGTAGACTAATTTATTATTTTCATGGATGGCCAATTAATTCAGGTTCCTTGTTGACGCATGCAGTCATTAAGAAGATTAACTTAAATTTTTATTTTTTTTCCTTTGATTTTGAATTTTGAAAAAAAATTAAGGGACTTGTACCATCCAATTAAATTGTTACTACCTATTACATGTAATATGGAATAGTAATTCTGTATGTATGTGTGAGCTGAATCCTGGTTATGAGTTTTGTACCACTCAAGATGAAGTGTAAGTTGAAACTGTTTCTTGGAGCTATAATTAACCAGTCTTATAAGTGGAGAAAAAACTTTATCATTAGAAGAACCAAATATAATGAGGTCTATACATATTCATAAATTATTGTTAAAACATGAATAATGAACTATAATTATAGGGTGATATATTCCATATTTTTTAAGTCCCTATGGCTATAAGAAGAGTTTTCAAAATTTATTAAATTTTTCAATTTTAATTTAATTGATATTTCTAAATAAATAATATACATTTAGGACATATACCAGTAAATATTTTTAGACCTTGTCTATTCAAATGAGTTTGATTTCTTTATGGATCGGAAACCTTTGGCAGGTGCTAGCTGTTATAGTTTGACATCAATAATCTCATTGATTCAATTTTATTTGTTTCCCTTTAACACTTAATTTTTTTAATACATATTATATCAGAAATTACGAATAAGTGACTATGTCTATATGAAAACTAAGTTTCATTGGTTGGAAATTTATATTTGATATATTTTTTTTATGCCTATCTAAAGAATATTATTAAGCCACTTCCCATTGAAACTTCAAATTGTTTTAAATAGGGACTTCCCTGATACATTTATTTTCCATGTAAACAATGCAGTGGAGAGATCATGGGGGCCAAAAAATTCTTTAAGTTAGTGTATGTACAGTTAAATGTTAAGTTTCCCTATAATTTTTAATATATGCTACCACAATTAATTAAAGTGGGGATCGAACCATGCAGTTCATTCAAAATTCAATTTTATAATACATGTATGTAGATTTATTGTCCTTTTGTTTCATTGCCCCTAACCCTCAATGCTTTATGCTGTCTGGATGTGATTTTATGTACATATGTACATGTATATAACAATGTAAAAGCAGTTAGAGCTATAATTTCAGTGAGATACATTTATATCCTTATCAATTGATAGTCTTTATTAATTTGAAGATATAATTTTATGAATATATATCTAAGTGTCATTCAATGTCATAAGTATAATTAATAAAGTGTAATTTTACATGTATATCCTAGATTAATCTATTTTTATGCCCCCTTCAAAGAAGGGAGGGCTTATTGATTTGCTGCTTGGAGAGTGTCTGTCTGTCAGTTGGTCCACCAAGTTTCCATTTATTTTCTTCCCAGAGGTCATTAACAATATCTAGCTCAGGCCAATTAATTTCGATTTTGGGTACAATCAAGCAATTTTTGTCAGAGTTATGTCCCTTGGATGCATAAAAATTCTATTTATTTGCAGTTTTTGTTCATTTTCTTCGCATGGATTGCACTTACACAAATGAAATTAAATGATACAGATTTATCATGATAATAAGTTTTGTCAAGTTATAATGTGAGCAGTATTTATAATATATATGACTTACAGGAGGAAGATTCAATTTATTTTCAAGTAAAAGTCCATATTAATAGTCAGACTTTAAATGGAAATTCCTGGTTTTCTGAAAACCCCGTATGCAAAATACAGATTTGGTGTACTCTTAGATACACATGTTACTTACAAGGAGAGGAAGAACCCTTTAACTACTTCCTTTTTGCAGAAACTGGATGGTTGCTAATACATGTAATATAGTCAATTCTGTACATCTGTTTATGGAATTTGATCTCGTTATATGAGGATCAAAGTTTGATATGGTATAGCCATTAAAAAATCTATAATAAAGAAATATCATTAATTGAGTAACATTTTTATTCACAGACTACATGTACTACAACAATTTTATTTATTTTTTTTTTTTTTTAGAGGGGTGGGGGGGGGGTGGTTTGGGGATAAATAGATAAATCGGCTGAAATTTGTACTGTTTTAAATATGCTATAATAGGTACCCATTTATGAATTAACAGCTTCTTATAAGCTTGAAGTGACTTAACTCTGTATTCATGACTTGTTATTTATTTTTTTTTCTTCATTTAATTGATTCTGATTTTTTTTCCTTTTACACTCTTCTTACTGGCTCAACTTCTGTTTCAAATTAATAAAAATCAGACCCCTACCCCTTTTTTTTAAAACTCGCAACCAATAAGATCATCGATATATAATACACTCAGTGGAATAAATAAATGTACAGTATTTTAATACAAATTAGGAAAATGATAACAGCTCAACTCTGTTTGTAATCGCTTAAGGTGGTATCATCAGATACGCCGTCATATTGAACTGATATACCTCCAATCAAAATAAACAATAAAATCAAGCATATATCTTATAAACCTTTTCTTTCCCGAAAATGTTTACCTTAAACAGCTTAGCGCAATGGTTTAGAGTGTAAACTATGAATCTGTAAGTCATGAGTTCGAATCCGCCTGGGCTTATATAGTTTTTACATTTGAAAAAATTTTAAAACATATTTTTTGGTCAAAAATTGTAAAATTTTAAAAAGGTAGCAATTTTTGGATTATAATGTACTTTTATCCCCTTTAACATCGACAGGGGTCCCATATTATACCACCTTAATTAAGTGAGTAGTCACAAATTGACATAAATGACATTTTTTTTTACTAGCTCACGAAGTCACTGAAATAATTAGGTTGCCATAATTATTTCAAGTTTTGAAGAGTATAAAGTCATCTCTGTAATCTACATAATACATGTACATGTTATAATTGCACTGTACTTAATAATATACACACAGTGAATGTGCTGCTTCAACATCTTCCCACACAAAACAGCTTAACTAAAATTGTTATTAAGTATTCACTTGTCTGATAAAGAACAGTTTTGGAACAATTGTTCCATTTCTTAGTGTTAGAACTGTTCAAAAAACATTCTGTTACATTTCTGGTTTAAAAATCGGATTCTTAACATCCCACAAAAGTTCCATAAAAAATCTGAAATTTTTCCTCAAGTATTTCAAGGATTATAGTTCCAAACAACCTGTTAGGAACAGTTCAAGAACTGTTCTAGCCAAGCAAGAACAGTTCTAGAACACTAGAACATGTTTTCGCAGGGGCTGTATTACTAAGTACTTTAACTTACAGCTGTTCATTTAAAAATAGCTTTTGTCAAGCCTACTATATATATATTAAAGTCTACCAGTTATAAGTACATGTAGACTAGTATACTAAATTTGAAAAAATCACAACAGAGACTGTTAAGGTAATGGTCCATACCCCACTAGATAAATAAAATGCGTACAGAATTTTTTCATATTTTTCAAACATGTATCTGAGGATATGTTCTCATCAAATTTTACCCTGTTGGGTGGTCCATCGGTATTACAAAAGCTAGGGTCATTGCTAAAAATAGAACCGATTGCGGAAAATGGCGCTTTTTCATACATAAAGAATATAAGCTTAAGCCTGAAATTAGAATTTCACAAAATAATTTTTTGACTTATATCCTATGTAAAAAAAAGGAATTATTATTTCAAAACAAAAATTTTTATGTTACACTTGCTTATTTATCAAAAATAGATAAATCTGCATACAAATGAGATAAAATGAAATAAATTTTCAAAGAGAATTTAAGCTCTTATAATTTTATTTACGTACAGAATTCTCTAAAATTTTGATATTATTTACACATTAACGCCCTTTATCAATTGGAAATTAAATTACCCAGGGGACCGGCCTTTTCAGGATCACAATGGGCGTATTTTGGGTAAAAATCATTAAAATATATATTTTGAAAAAAGATCCGTAAAAATTAAATTGTGCATAGGTTTATTATTTTATCACTCTAAAAAAATGTTTAGATTATTGTTAAATAGAAAAGATGATTTATACAAACCGTTGATCAATTTGTATTATCTAATCCGCAACAGATTGTATCTTTGGATATCGGTAAGTATTATGGATCGAGATCGGTATTTAGAAATTGCAGTCCCACACGTGGATAATGCTAACTACCTGATATATGCCTCTAAGACAAAACCTCTATTCAACCTTTTTTTACTGGTTTTAAAGACTGTTCTTAAAATGAAATAACTTTTCTTAAGCGCATGATTTTAATTCTAAAAACATTTTTTGTGGAAAATATATCTATGCTGGTTGCTAAGCGAATATAGGATATAGATGAAATAAGTCAAATTATTTCCCCTTGTGTATTTATCTCCCTTATGCACTGGAATATAGATCTCGGTCAGGATGTTTATGCACTTTCAGGGATTAACGTTCAAAGAATTGGATTAAGTTCAACCTTGTAATGAATTGATGTTTATGCAGGACAAAAGTAAGCGGTTTGTATTTTCAAAATGAGTACTCAATTGACACAACCCAGTCAAGTTTTCATTTCGCTGAGTAATAGGCTAATTGATTGCAGTTTTCAGGATTTTTAATAGATTTGTTTTGAATTAATTTCTAGGTCAGCTTGATTTTTTTGTTTTGAAACACATGTACACCTTTTAGCGTTAGGTCTCGATTAGATCGGGCACGGAAAAGACGTAATAACGCGTGAATTACGTCAGACGTTGTTTTGTGACGTATGGATCATTACCTTAAATTCGGTATTTCCAGGTTACTGGTATTTTCATGTTTTAATTTACTAGTGCCTTGTAGATCTCATTAATGTCTACAAATGTTTGTCATAGCTGAATTAAAACATACATGTACAATTTTAATGTCTCTGTTTTAGTACAAGCAAATTACCAAAGAACTAGACAAAGTGGTGCAAATAGGTGAAATGTCTTTGCTTAACACAGTTTATAAGCAAATTAAATTGAACGTTAATTTAAATAGCCAATACATCATGTAGTAGTAGCTAGTAGACCATGTTTAGGCCATATAAAATTAATATTTAGATTCTCATCCTGATTTGCAAAAAATATGAGGCGGGTTGGCAGATTTTATTTTAAAATTATTTTTTATTTTTTAAAAAACACCTTTTTCACCATTCATGTTCTAGAAATAACAACTGCTCTATTCTTTTAAGTAATGTAAATGCTAATGTGAGTACACAAACCCAGTTGTAATCTTTTAATTCCATTTTATTTCATCTTAACTGTTAATGCATGAAGACATTTGTATCCTTATGATAAGAAACATGACATGAATCCACATGATTGTTTAGGCAGCCATTAAAATATGTTTTGGAATTTTTTGTATACCGAGCCGGAATTTTTTTCCCTAAAATTTTTTTTCACACAACTTGTTTTTCAAAATAAAAGACAAAATGCATCGGGTGGCCCATTTTCAGAGGGGCGGTCGGGGATGAGAATCTAAAAATTAATTTTATGGGGCCTTAAATATGTTAATTATTCTGTGTCTGTGTTTTGCAGCTTGTCTGGAATAATGATTTACAAATAGAAATAAAAAAATCGGCCATATTTTGATAGACAAATGATCATATTCAGATAAATAAATGTTTGGTCATGTTGGCACCAAATTTAACGAAATGGGAGAAATAATGATGGGTCAGATTAGGATTGTAGACCCTAGACCCCCTGAATCTCTAGTCAGGTGTTCTACCAACTGAGCTATCTGGTGCCAGAATTGAAACCAGTCTGACCATCAATTTTAATAAATTCTTCCCCCATTTAAATGATCTTCACCCTTGAAGGTCATCCCAGGTTCTTTCCCCTGGCAGGAGTTAACCTGTCAGTTCAAGGGGATGGTACATCACCAAATATTAACGGGATGGAATAAATATTGACGGACCAGACCAGGATTGAAATCTGGGCCCCCTGAATCTCTTTCAGGTGCTTTACCAACTGAGCTTATCTGGCTGCTTGTCTGACTGTCACATATCTGTATATTTGTTTGATTTGAGTAGCAATATTTAATCTGTTGATTTGTTTGGTGCCTTATATGTAAGTGTAATAACTCTGGTTAAATCATAATAGTACTGGATGCTTCTGTTGGATTTTTGAATTGCTCCTATTTATGGACCCAGTGGATCCAATTGAGACACAGTTTTCAATTTTACAGCATGATCACATTTGGTGCTGGTTATAAATTAACAGTTGAATTTTAGTGACATATTGGTTTACAGGTCCATTCAATTGTACTTGAAATGTTGAGTGTTCATGAAATGTGGCCTAACTTGAGGGAAGTTGGTTGTACAATGTCCATGGAATATATGGTGTCAGTTAAATGTCACTTTATAGGTGTATTAATACACGCATGACAGTATCGTCAAATGAGAATTTTGGGGTGGGGCAGTTTAACACAGAGAGGAAGAAATATAAGCTGTGAAAATAAAACCTTATAAAGTTGGAAATATATACATCAATTTTTTTTCTCTCTTTCCCTTGAAATTATAAGCTGTGGTTTTTTTTTCTTTAATATATACATTTTTGATAATTGGTACAATGTAACTTACATGTATGATAATGCATATATTTGTCTAAATATTATTAGATAGCAGCAATCATTCAATGAAATTGAAAGTCATTTGTATAGAATTTTACAAAATTTTCATACAAGTACATGTATGTGTATTCACTTTCTGAACAAATTTATTTCTGCTAGATTATTGTACTTGTTCAGATGATTATCATTTATAAGCGTGCGCATGCTCTATCAATGTGCCATACGTACATACTTACATGTATATATAATCTCTTCTTGTTTTTATATATATTTGCAATGAATCATTATTGAGACTCGCCCAAACACACTTGAGCAGCTGGTCATATTATATCATTATCTCTATTCAGTACATGTAAATTATATACCTGTTATTTTGAGTAAACTTAGGATCGGGATGTGACTTTGCTAGAAATAGTGCAATCAGAGTACTCAGAGATCATGTATTGAAGAGTTTTCGATGGTTTAATGAGGATATTTTAAAAACTTATAATTGCATGCAACAAATGATTTTAAAATTACATGTATCAGGAACATTTATTTAGTTATTTTAAAGTACGTAAATCGCAGTTATTGTGGTTGTTATGAAAAAGTAGTCTTAAACATGTTGAAAGAACAATTTGTAGCTATTACTGAATTTTTTATGCCCCCCTTCGAAGAAGGGAGGGCATATTGCTTTGCTGCTGTCTGTCGGTAGGTTGGTCCACCAACAGTTTCCGTTCATTTTCTACGCAGGGGATGAACATTTTGAAATGAAATTTGGTATACAGGTTTATCATGATAATATCTAGGTCAAGTTCGATATTTGGTACGATCGAGCAATTTTCGACAGAGTTATGGCCCATGGACATCAAAAAATTCCAGTTATTTGCAGTTTCCGCTCATTTTCTTCGCAGAGGATGATCAAATTGGAAAGAAATAATTTGGTATAAATATTTATCATGATAATATCTAGGTCAAGTTTGATATTGGGTACAATCGAGCAATTTTCCACATAGTTAAGGCCCTTGGACGTAGAAAAATTCCAGTTTTCTGCAGTTTCTGCTCATTCTCTTCACAGAGGATGAACATATTCAAATGAAATTTGGTATACAGGTTTATCATGATAATATCTAGGTCAAGTTTGATACTGGGTACGATCGAGCAATTTTCGACAGAGTTATGGCTCTTGGACATAGAGAAATTCCAGTTATTTGCAGTTTCTTCTCATTTCTAGGTCAAGTTTGATTTTGGGTATGATAAAGCAATTTTCGACAGAGTTATACTCCTTGGACTTAAAAAAATTCCAGTTATTTGCAGTTTACGTTCATTTTCTTTGTGGATGTTTCCACAGGAGGGGGGCATAAGTGTTTCACAAACATCTCTTGTTATAGAATGATTTGTTCTGCAGTTGACAAATTCAGTGCAATTAACTTTAATTAATGCAATTTGGACAGTTTAAAAACCCCCAAAAACCCAAATGGTTTTTTTTTACCCTAAAATTGTTGGTATTACATTCATATAAACAGTGCAACAAAAGAATTGGCATACACATTGGCAAAAATAATTATCTCATTCAAATTCAGGAAAAAATTGGATATAACAATCAGTTCAAATTTGGATGAGTAAAAACAACCAGAACTAAATATCTCTATTTATATATTTATTAATATCAACCAGGGATCATTTGACAACATTTCCATTAATTTTTAACAGAAATCTAGCAAATATTAATAACAATAATGCAGTGGTTTTATAAATACACCAGCTGTAGAATGTGAAGATTACTATCAAAATGACAACTTTTAAAACCCCACCATTACAAAAGGCTTCACTGTGTGTATAATGGCTTTGTTTGCTGAGTGGAGGAAGTAGATTCTGTAGTATTGTAGTATGTAGGACTTAAATCGACATACTACTCAGAGGGTTTTTTTTACGTGGGTGCAAATGTGTTGTTTACCAGGAAGTTCGTATTTTGCTTCACAAGCGGATCATATTAAGCCAACATTAAGCTGCCGCACTAAAAAAATAAACAGTTACTTGTATATAACAATAAACATTCAGTGAGACACACTTTAATTACTTTTTTTGTTGTTTCGGTGTGGTATTAGCAGCAGTTTATTAATGGAAGATATTTCAATGAGGATTTCATTTTACTGCGCCTCATAGAATCCAATTTTAGATATTCATGTACAGATGATATAAGTTGCAGAATCGGACTATCACAGGCCACCTTGTAATAACATATCCCCTCCCCCCCCCCCCCCCACCCCCCCTCACACACACACAACTCACTAGTCATGGTTGCCAAGAAAATTAAATAGCATTTTAAGTATACGTCAATAGTTACAAATAGGAATGTGTCAATTTAAGGGATATACAATTTTGGAAAGGGTACAAATTAATAAAAAAAACTGCTCAATATAATAAGGCCAAAAATAATTATATGTTTGTTCTGTTTCTCAGACAGTTGCCACATTTAGATCAAATGCTGCTGCATTGTTTCATTAAATTGCTGTATTGAAAAGGGGAATGCTATGAAAATTGAGTTATTCCCCTTATCAAATTCGACATGAAATACATGTACCTGTCAGCTGCATTAAATTCAGAATACATTGGCTTGAGAAACTAAATGATAATATTTTTTGGCCTTATTAAAATCAAAATATACATGAGAAAACATATTTTGCTATACCAAAGACTGCTCAGTTGGTTGTATTATTTCATTAAGAAAAATTCTTAAATTCTTAATTGAGATACCTAGGCAGGTAATGAATTTTATACTTGATCGTACCATATAATCATGTGAACACTTGCAACCTTAGCACGGAATGCTTTTCTTAGCAGGAAAATATAACGTTCAGCAGCCCTGATGATTGAAATCATGCCACATGCAAAACTTATTTTTAAGTTTTTTCCTATTTCAGAGTAAAAAGGTTAAGTACATAGTTGTCTGTCTGGGAGATGAGTCCTCTGCCAGCTTCATTGAAGTCCATGACAACAAGGCACACTTTGAGACCCCTACCAACAAACACAAACCGAAAGTCTACCAACTGGAAAACATCAAACCAGATGACCTGGACAAAGTGGAAAGGAACCAGGCTAAGGAGTACTACCTGGATATTCCATTCAAGAAGGAGAAGATGTGTCTGATGTTTGACAGCCGAGAGGAACTTGCCTTGTGGCACGACGCCATCGTTCAGGCCATTAACATGGATGCATTTGAGGAAGATGATCTGAAGGAAAATTTTCTGTATGAATCGGAGGACAGTGGTGGGTATAAGTGGAAAGAAGATGTTATTAATATATAAGCTATTGGTTTTTAGCTGGGTTTATTTGGTTGTATCATAGTAAATACATGTAAGTCCATTGATCAAGTCCATAAATTTGGAATTGCTTTACACTGTCTATCATTGCATGCGTGATGAATTGAAAACGGTTGTTAAAGTTAATGAGGGTCAAGAATTAGTTCCCAAGGTATAGTATTTTCTTACTTCAAGACAATAAGAGTTAGCTGTTTTATGAATTTTACAGTTCCTTTACAGTATAATATATGATGATGAACTTAATATTAGTTTTCAAAGTATACAATAAAGGACTATGTGCGATATTATGCATTTTTTGCCCCCAAAATTTTAGTTTTTTGAAGAACTTTAAAAATAAGGTGGCAGATAGTTGAGAACATATTGAAAATAAGTGTGTAAAAGGTTATCACCACAGTGATGTCATAATGTAGAAATGACGTCATTAAAATTGTCTTATTTTGATAAAATCAAGTTTTGTAGCAAAATATGGGTGTTTTCCAGTGGTTTTTCGACTGGGAAACATCAAGCGCAGGCTTGCTCAAGTACCGTCATTTAGTATGATGTGTGTAATTGTTGGAAGAAAAACATACGTTAAAATCGTACTTGAGCAGACCTGAGCTCTGTACTTCCGAATGCAAAATCTATAAAGAAAAAAATGACAATATTTAAACATTTTGCAAAATTGCGGGAATTGTGTCATTTAGATGACGTGATAGATAAACAACGAATGAGTAATGATGACTAAAATTAAGATGAAAGTGATAGGCATCCTCTCTACACTGATTCATGGAGCTTTGATATTTATATGGCACTATTTAAAAATTGGTTAAAATTGGGAGCAGATATTGAACCATACCAAATATAGTCCTTTTTGTATCAAGTTGTCAATTACTGTTTAAAGTTAAGTTTTTGGAAGATGAGCACCCACCCTATTTATTGTAATTAAGAAGCAGCTTTTATTTTGCAAAAATAATTGCCCTGCTGTATCATTTAACAAAACTTCTCTCTCTCTATCTTTCAGCACAAGTGTTTGATGTTGTGGCGCAGGAAACAGAAGCTTCAAAAAGACTGAATTTAGAAAACTGTGGAAAATTCAAACTCTTTGTTACTATGGCATCTCTAGGCCTTGAAGATTCAAAAACCCATGAAATCAAATGCAGGTGGCATTTTGAATTTATCCGTCGTTATGGGTTCACAAAATCAAGGAATTTATTCACAATTGAGGCAGGAAGACGATGTGAAACTGGGGAGGGAACATTTGATTTCCACATTGTGGGTAACCCAAAAGCATTAACCCTGGCGATAGACAATGCAACAAAAGCCAAGCAAAGTAGAACAGTTACTTCCACATTAACAAGGAATATTGAACCCGACAATACCAAAGAGCCACCAGCAAAAGTCAGAGACTCTGCAAAATCAGTCAAATCTAGAGCTTCAGAGCCTTTGACAAGGAAATCCGCTGATTCCTTAAGTTTGGAAAATTCCAAAGGGAGTCAATCTGAGGATGAAACTCAGACACCTTCCAATTTACACCTTAGCTTTAAAAACTCCTTAGAGGCCACCATTAGTCACCACCCAACCTCACCCAAACCTCAAAAAGAGGGTAGCAGCAAAGAAAAGAAGAGGGGATTTTCGTTTCCATGGAAAAAGGACAAGGGCGAGAAGAAAGATTCCAACAAAAGTCTGGAAGGCAGTGAGAACAGTAAGGGAACTGATAATGAGCCCACAGATCTATATGATGAGCCTCTAGTACCTGTATCCAGTAAACCATCAGTTAAGGTGAAGAAATCTGAGCCAATATATGATGAGGCAGGTGAAAATAATAACACAGTTCCCAGTGTAAGGCCACCAGTTTACACAGAGCCAGGAAAACAGAAAACAGAGTCTAGTCGGAAGAAACAGGGAGTGGAAGAAACTGCAACAAAAGATGGTAGGAACATGCCAAGTATTCCAGACAGAAAGTATGAGGAGGAGGAAGATGATGACGAAACATATGACCATGTGGAGTTGAAAGCTGAGAACTCCAACCCACGAAAGCCAAAAGAAGCATTGGCCCTGCCGGAGCATATTTATGGCATCGGTTCAGGGAAGAAAATTGAAGATATTGACGACGATGATTATGCGTGTGCCGACTTTCCAGAAAATGAACAAAAAGTTGTGACTGCGAAAGCTGCAAAGCCATCAGAGCAAGAAGAAGAAAATGACTATGAGTTTGAAAATGTGGATGAAGATGACACTTACGCAGATACCATGAACCCGTCGGAGGATTATGCCGACGCCATGTCCTGTGTCCGTACAGAACCAACACCAAAACCCCGACCCCAGCTGTATGAAGACGTCTCGTAGTGTAAACATTGAAAATCGAAAATCGAAAAGTTACACCCTAAGATAAATGTAATATTATGTTAGATATTCTGTTGATGCTGCAAGTTCAATACTTGGGTTTTTTTCTTTTCAGCACACTTATATAAATGGTTTACAATAAATATATTAATTATAGTAAAATTTATATAAAAATCATACAGTATAATATTTTAACAGAAGATTTGTTAGATTACTTGTCAGGAAATGAATGAAATGTTATTGTATATAGTAATAGATCACTCATTTGTAATCTAAAAATGTTTTCATGTTAAAATGCCTCAAAAAATGAATAATAAGCAATTTAATTTTGAATACCTTTTTATGCAACCGTTATTAAAATGAGTGATTTATAGGCATTTTGTAAATGCGACCTCAGCAATTATTCTGTCTGTTTAAAGTTTTTTTTAGTAATATTTTACAATATGATTGGTTTTTGCAGACAGGTTTCTGCTGTTAAGAGAAGCAGTTGCTGTAAACAGGTTTTACAGAGGAATATGGTTCTCAGTCACAGACATTGTAAAACAGTTACTGTAAATACATTTTACAGTGGAATATTGAGTCAAAGCAGAATTTGAGTGCTGTAAATTGATTGTGTTATTATTTAATCGTTTGTTTACATGTGTAATTATTTTGATATGTTTGTATTTACATTTATAAGTACACACAAGTTATCATGATTTATATTTGATTGTATTGTTACCTTAGTGTGGTTCCTGCCTAGACAATCTAATTTAAATTTGATGGGTTTTTTTAATCGATCTGCCTCTCACTCAGCAGCTTCTTTGAGTAGAGTAATGGACCCAAAACATCTAATTTTAATTGGATTGTTGACTACCTGTTCTCAGTCAAAATATAGAGCACCTCTTTGTTCTATTTTTGTCTTAAAAAGGATCACCTCAAACCAGTTTTATGTTAAACGCCATGTAGCAGCATGTTCAGGTAAATTTGGTACATGTAAGTTTTAGCTTTCCTGGACATTTATAAATGTATAATACAATTTTCTTTGAACCATTAAACTGAAAACTAAACAGAAAAGATAAGGCAATGTTTTTTGTATCAGCATCTATATATTACGTTTAAGTCTAATTCATCTTCGATTTATAGATTAGATGCTTTTTGTTAAATTTAGTTTTCCCAAAGTTTAGATCCTTTTTTTACTTTGATATTTTATGAGATATGTAAATGTCCTTTTATGACACAGGAAACTCAAAAGTTGATTTTTTTTCTAAGAAATTATTCTGTGCTCTCACATGTTCAGTACTTGAAAGATTTGTCAAGTGTAAAGTATAGATAGCATGTCTCCGTTTCCTCCTAGCCTAGGGGAAGTTCTGATGTTGGTTTTTTTTTTGGTTTGGTTTTTCTTTTGGAAAAGGAAGATGATAGAGACAAATTAGTCCCCACTACCCCGTCTGTTTAAAAAAGAAATTCATCTGTTGAAGTGTTTGGTTAAATGTTTTTTAAAGATACACTTGAACTTTGGTGTCTTAAGTTTAAATATATCTATTACAACAGATATGTAAAAATGCATGGGATATCACTGCTTCTTTTACAATTTAAACCGTTAATATATCTTAAATTAACAGAAATTACTATTTTTCCCAAGTGTTTCCTACTCCCATTCAGTTCGAAATAACAAGGTTCAATGGACGTGTAAATAAAAATCAGTTTTGACTTACGTTTACTTAATTTATTCAAGTGTCTCAGTCTATTTTTTTAAAAGATAAAGAATTAATTACTTCATATTTTGCAAAACTAGACCTTGTGTATATTATTGTACATTTAAATTTTACCTTGTTTTTTTTGGAAGCCCAATGACATGATGCTTTTTGAATTATTCACAATCATTTTTTTTATACAATAAAGAAAAACATGTATTTTACAATACATGAATAATATTGTATATCATTTTTTTTTAAATGCAAGACAACATACGGCACCTATAGTTGTAAAAATGTGTAGCTCATGAGCTGCAGTGTAAATCTTCGGTTGGACCCATACTTGGATCTCTTTCTCAAGTGCACATTAAAAACTGTCAATTCAAATTATGTAATAGGCTACGCAACTTTTCAGATGAGAAGCTCTTCCCTGTTGACTAAATTCAGAGTGGCTAGGTTGTAAGAGAATCAGTAAATTAAGCGTATATTTGTGGTTTTATGCCCATCTCCTATCCAAAAGATTATTTTTGTGACATGGTATTCATCACGATGCTTGTCAAATTAAGTTGAACCGTCTTCTTAGCATCCTTATACCCTGCACTGGTATAATTGGATATACTTAGGATTAAGTCATACCTGGTCTAAATTCAAAGGCTGACAATCACACGTATGTTGCCTTTTAATTCTATATAGTCATTATAACTATGAAATAATAAAGTACACATGAAAATGATCATTCGCAATTTTTTATTTAATGATGTTAAGTTTGAGGAGGAAAAGACCATTAAACGTTTTTTATCGTTGATCCAAATGTGTAAAGTGATCAGCTTACCTAAATATGCAAGATCTAGCTGAAAATCTCATGATAAAATGAGGAGTTGTTTCTGCTGGCCAGATACCCAAAGATGGTGATTTTAAAAGTTTTGCAAAAGGTTTGTTACCTATATACTCAGCTACGTAACACGGCAGAGTATAAATTAGTCAGCAGTACATTACGTTAATGCTTTGTAGACAATTGTCACACCTGGTTTTCTGTATCAGAGTATTGTCACTTTATAACACCATGTAATACTTATAGCATTCCATTATTATATATAAATATTACCACAGAGCATGACTCTTAAAATACAGTTTTATTTTGTTTTTCTTTATTAAGTTTAATTTTAACAACATTTTGTGTATAAGATATATTTTTGTATGTTTTGTATAAACATTAAAAGATAATCAAAACTTTTCATTATACATGTAGTTAATCTATTTGAATTTGGCATGTTTATAAATTTTACGGTATGTTAAAAAATTTAATTCGATGTAAATTATAACACAACTAAAACGCTGTGTATTTTGCTACTTTTGTATTATAAATCCCCCCTAAATGTAACAAAGGATTTTTGTATTACATGTATTTGGTTACAGACGTATCAAAACCATGGTTTACTCCTGTTACACTTCAACTCGCTTTAAAAAAGATGACACAACTATGAAAACATATATCATATAATTTGATACAACAGGAGTAATTTCAAACGTAAAGGCTGAATTCTTTTTGTTGTAATAACCTCTATGATATTAAGACATGTTTTGAGAAATTATTACAACGAAAATAATTGTCGTTAATTTTAATGAAAATATTATTCAATGGTGTTTTATTTACAAAAATGCAAAATAAAGAAATTGCCATTACTTTACTGTATGACCTGTGGCAATCAAGATGAACTGATTCAATGCGTGCATAAATAATATTTTAAACAAACAGAAAGCAGCTTAAATTTGATTAAAACTTATACCATTACAATATATATGTAAACAAAATCAAGATTTACAAGACTCAAGTTTTGTTAACAAAACAAAGAATTTTAAACTATGTATCTTGTTTGGAACTCGATATTGGACTTTATTTTGACGAGGCATAAAAATACCCATGTTAACCACTCTAGATATTGAAAATGAAAAAAAATTAAAACATTAAATTTGAAAAGTTTGAGCTCAGATTGCTTCTGGGTCCCTTTAAAGTGATTTGGCTAGACAAGCAATCTATACATAATCTTTTCTGTTAGATTACAATGCATGAAGTAATTGCAACCCAGATAGCATGCTTAAGTTGGAACAATTTTAGGTAGTGATTGGTTAGTAACGGTGTTGTGTATACAACGTTGGTCAACAATTGTTTAATGTCCACAAAAACATTCGCACTGCGTGTCAATGTAAGTTGGAATCACAACATTGGGGATATGCCTTCAAAGTTAGTTGACACCAAGAAGTATGCCCAACATTGACCCAACAGTTATTGTTTAATTTTGTTGGTTGGTTACATATATTGATGTACACTTACAACTTTAGAAAGATTGTAGCTTTATCGTTTATGGGTATGATGAATTTAAAAAACCTGAAATACTGTTTCCTGTAAAACATGAACTATTTTACTCTGTATGAAAGAAATACAAATGAACCATTCGTGTGACAATAGCATAGGAATGAACGAGGAAAAAGGTGAAGCGGAGTAAACTCAGGAGAGTAGATGATTACATTACTAGGATTCTAATTTTCTGGAACTAAGATTTAAAAATGTGGATATGAGCCTGTATCAGTATTTTTCATAAACAGATGAAACATGTTGTTAAAACATTGACATTCGTTAGATAAATGTATTATTGATCATGTCTCGTGGCCTAATGTTAGCATGCTATCCGGGATTATACTAGTAGTCGAATCTGAGTTTTCAAACTAAAGTATCATAGGGAATGCAAAAAGGTCACCTATGATAAATAGGTATTTCTAAAACATGCAGGCAATCAACTTCGTAAAAGTTTACGAAGATACTTGTTTGAATTTCATATTTAAATTCATTCTTATTCATCATTGCTAATGAGTTATTTCGCATGATTCATTGAAAGGTCTAGTTTAAAAGCAGCTTATCCAAAGTTCTAACAAATGGACTTGGTGCATGGAAGCATTGACGATCTGTGCACTTATCTGTTTGTTTGATTTAAATGTCTTGTGCAACTAATATTGAACATTTTGACAGTGAATAAAATGTGTAACTGAAATAAATATCTTTATGCCCATACATTGATCTTAACAATTACCAATAAAGCCTATTCCATTAATAGACTTAAATCTTTCGTCCCATCTATGAACTGCAGTTTGTTAATTTTTTACCTTAAAAAACAACTAAATAGTCATTGACGAAATAATGTCATTTATTAATGACGCATCAAAAACTTGTACAAATAAACCACGTCAAAAACATATCTTGACAGAAAATCGATGCATTTTCAAACATTGAGGGAGTTCAGATAAGACAAATTTTTTCCTCTCATTAATTTTTGCATGAAAGATTCAATTCTGTTTTAAAACACAAAACCAAAAAATTCATGTCTTGATTATATTCGTCTCCACGCAGGTAATGCAGTTGACTGATATCACTATTTAAAACAGATAATTACTAATGACAAAACCTTGTACACAATGCTGCTTTAAAATTGCATCTATAGCACTATGTCTAGAATTATTCCAAACAAAAATAATTTTTAATTTTTCTTTTTCAGAATTAATAAGTATCGGATCGACAGAGCCTCGATGTCATCATAAAACATACAGAGATAAAAGGCAATATAATATAATTTTTTTTTCTATCCATTCTGAAAAAGTATTTCCAATAATAACCACATTTCTCTATTTGAAAAACGAAAAGTAGACATATTTCAAAAATATTCGAAAAGAGTTTTTTTAATGACTGTCATGTACCCTAAGAGCCAATGAGTTGTTAAAAAAGCATATAATTTCCTCCATCATTTGTGATATGCTTAAATTGTTGTATAAGTCGAGATTAAAAACTAATACCGCTATAATATTTACATAAATTAATCAATTGACTGAGTCAAGAGACATAAATGTAGCTTTTGTTTGTCCGTCTGTCTGTACAATCATGTCTGGTCCATATCTTTCTCATTAAGGAACATTGACAACTCTTACTTTACGCAAAGATTGCTTATTAGGCGATGTCATGATTTTGACCCAAGGTCATTTAGGAATGTTCAAGGTCATTAAACAAGTTCATAATTTGTGTCTGCTCTATACTCTTATGAAAAACATCGGAAGTGTCTACTTTACATAAAGATTGCTTATGACATAAGGGCGTGTCAAAAATTTTACCCAGGGTTAGTTGTGCAAGTTTAATGTTATTTTAAAAAAGAAACTGTTTAATTCCTGTCTAAGCCATATCCTGTAATGAAAAATTATAAGAGGTCAACATTAATCACAAAGATTGTGACCTTTTACATGTATACGTCCTGACCGTGAGGTTCGGTAATTAATGCTAGTTTAAGGTCATTTTCCGAAAAATGGGGCATCTGTTACTTTCAAATAAAGAAACACTTGATTTGTTTTATTTTCTTAGCGAGGGTATCATTATGAGCTTGCTGACAGTCCTTCTAGTTTACTTATTATAGTTTGAAAGATAGTCCAAGGATATATCATATCTATATATGTATACTTTATAGCTGCTACTATGCACATAAACGAATTGACGAATAATGTCGTTTTTTTCTTTATTTTACAAGATGACACAAACAATTATTCCATTATTCATATATTATATAATACACATGCATTGAAGAAATTGTTATATTAAATATACTGAATATTCAAAGCATACAAGGTAGCATTCAATATACCAAGTCCCAAGCATTGATTATTCAAATATGCAGTAATTTACTGATAAAATCAAAAACCCTCTGCTAGTCTAGTGATTTAGTTATTTGCCATTACAACTGGCAGTTCTCATACCCCTGCTTTGTTGTGTGCGGCAGATACACGATTCTTACAGTTCAAGTTCAAACAAGCTGAATTTGATATCCCTATAATGTAAATTCCCACAATGACTTCCCCCACCAATTGCAAGAAAAGGAAAACTAGAATTATATCAGGTTCTAATGTCTATTACACTACATGTAAAAAGGAAGAAAATGAATCTTCGTTTGTAGAACTGAAAAAATAGGGCAGTGTACATGCATTATTCGGGGTAAATTTAATATATTACGTTGTGAAAGTGTTGTAAATAAAGAGTTTAGTATACATTAATATGCTTAAACTGAAGTTGCTTGCCTTGTATTGATAAACAGTGAAAAAAGCAAAACATTAACAAATCGTGCTATGAACAATTTCCATTTAAAAGATTTCGTTCATTACGCCGAACTCTAGCGGCAGTTGGAATGTTTGATATACGGCAACAAATTATAATCTGATAACGAGTAAAGCCAAACATTGCCAAGTGATATCTAGGGTTTTTTTATGTATCGCCAGACCAGGAAGTTTAGCGCAATGGATTTACATTATGATGAATGACAAGGTTTGAAGCTTGTAAATGTATATATTTTATGACTTTATTCTAGCAATTTCATAGATGTCATGCCACACAATTATCTACATTTGTATAATACATTTGGTTCATTATTTTCAGAAAGCTCTTTCGATTTTTGTGATTTTGTGATGATACATTTCCTGCTTAAGCACACAACAAGACGATACTTTTAGAATGTTAATTATCTACTTAGATAATATTATGTGCATAATCTAACTTTATCGTTTTAAAGGTTAGTTACAAATGTCTACATTCAAATAAGACGTAAAGCATGGACCCCCAATGCAGAGCCCAGGATGCCGTACGGTGCTATATATGTGAAAGATCCTTCCCCTCGATGCATTGTGATGCTTGTAATGTCTGCCTTTGCAAAAGCTGTGTTGGTGAACATCTCTCAGATTTGTCTAAATCTCATAAAGTGGTGCCATTCGAACAGCGGAACGCAACACCTAACTATCCTAGATGTACAAAGCACACCACAAGGCAATGTGAACTTCATTGTGAACAATGTGACATTCCTATTTGTGTGCAATGTGCATCTTCTAAATGTCACCGAGGTCATAAATTTGTTGACATGCTAAAAAATTTGAAAAGCAAACAAAAAGCCTTACAAAAAGATTTGGACGAATTAGAAAGATCATTATATCATAATTATCAAACATTTGCATCAACCATCCAAATAAAGATAACCGATATTCAAGAAACGGCAAAGATAATGGCAACAGATATCGATGCTCAAGGGAAGGTCTGGCACAGAGAAATAGACGTCATAATGAAACATCTAAAATCTGAAGTCAAGAAGATTGAATCCAAACAAATGGTTGTCTTAAATAAACAACAAGAAGAAACAAATCAAATCATGGATGAAATAGAACAGACAATTCTTGATTTGAAGAAAGCATTAGACTCAAATGATATTAACTTTGTATATGCTTACAGATCCAGGAATAACGAATTCAGAGAAATGCCTCCTGACCACAGCCTGTCATTACCAAGGTTCATCCCTGAGAATATTGATACAAAACAGCTTCAAGAACAATTTGGTTCTCTGTCAATGATGCCTGATTTAACCTACGAGAATGAATTCGCAATGAAGACAAAAGTGTCTGATGATGATTCGATATACGAGAATGATTCAACAGTAAAGACCACAGATGCTGAAAACTCGCTTCTTGATGAACCAAAGATGATTGTTGCCAGAAACACAGGTACTGGAACCTTGAATACTGCAGTCTGCTTGAATGATGAATTAATCTGGACAACTGGTCAGAGCAGCATAATAAAGCTTTACAATTTGCAAGGGGAATTACTTTCTTCAATTCACACCATGTCAGGAAACTGGCCATGGGATATTACAATCACAAAGAGTGGAGATCTCTTCTATACTGACCCACAAAACAGAACTGTGAACAAAACAAAAAATGATCAGATATGGACTCTTCCAATAGTAAAAGGTTGGGTACCACGATCTATTTGCAGTACTCTCACTGATGATGTCCTGGTGCTCTCAGTGCGACATGATGATAAACAAACACAAGTTGTTCGTTACACCGGTTCTTCCAAAACGCAAACCATTCAATTTAATGAGAATGGTCAACCTCTCTATTCACCCGGCTGCTACAAAAAAATCATTTGTGAGAATAGGAACATGGATATCTGTGTATCTGACTATGGGGCAGGTGCAGTAGTAGTGGTTAATCAGACTGGTATATTGCGGTTTACATACAGGGGTTACCAATGTACAACAAAGGCATCATTTTTTCCAAGTGGCATTGCAACAGATGGCAAAGGTCGTATTTTGACTGCAGACAGTATCGAACAACGTATCCACATCTTAGATCAAGATGGACAGTTTCTTCGCTATGTGGAACACAAAGATTTACATTTTCCTCGTGTTCTGTGTATAAGCAAAGGTGGAACACTTTTTGTGACTGAGTGGGAAGGTAAAATCTTTTCTTGAAACATGCTAAAACTAATTGAATTACTAATATGACAGAATTCAAGTAATGATCAGTTCAGTATTTATGCTGTAAGAACATTGGCATTGTGTGCAAGGTCAAAATTAAAAAGATGACACCATATTTAAAGTTTTCAAAAACAATGTGCAAATAACCTTACTTTTCATTTAATAAGTCCTTGTACGCATTACATCTGCAATAACTGCGATAACTGCAAATTTAAAGGCTAGAGCTGTTAATATATTAATTTTGTCAGTATGGTCATATGGGGGAAAATCTAAGGAGATTTCAATTTTTTTCAGCGCAAGTGTTTGATGTGGTCGTGCAAGAAACTGAAGGTTCAAAAAGACTAAATTTAGAGAACTGCGGACAGTACAAACTCTATGTCACTATGGCTTCAATAGGTCTGGGGGATTATGACAAACGAGAAGTTAAAGTCAAGTGGCGGTTTGAATACATTCGCAGATATGGCTTCCACTCCAGGACTCTCTTCTCGTTAGAAGCAGGGAGGCGATGTGAAACCGGGGAAGGATTTTTCAATTTTCTAGTACATCAAAACCAAGAACACTTGACGTCGGCCCTTGATAAGGCAACAAGGGTCAACAAAGAAGATGAGGCGTTCTCTGTCAAATTCAAATTTCTTTAAAACTATTTGAAAACAAATGTGACAAATAGAAAACCAAGGTTTTTCATTCAATGCTGGGCTAAAGCTATCATATAATTAGGTGCCTAACCAGATACCACCGCCAATCATTTTTGACTTTCTTTTTTTTTTAAGATTGTTTAAATAGATAATTTCTTATGTAGTATTTAACTATTGGAACAAAAAAACCTATTATATATGTTGATTCCATATGCGTGTTTGAGTGCATCTTTAAAATGTGTGCGTGAGAGAGATATGTTCAGAAAAATCTAACGATGAATTCCAATGGCTCTAGGATATTTCCGTTGCTTGAAAAAAATATTGTAACGGTTCTTCTTATTTATTATAAACCGTTCAAATAGCAGATCATTATTTAATGCTTTTAAACTACAGTATTAACAGAATTTTATGTTCTACAAACATATATTTCGTTTAATTAGATTAAAAATCATTCACTCATGATAACAAAATTGAGACAGCAGAATATGTGTCAAGATGCTCTGAAAAGCATTAACTGCAACCAAAATATGATACAGTAGACAAATACACCATTAAAAGGTGTTTTAAAGATTAGGTTTACAAGAATAATCCTTCGATTTTATATTTTATCTTTTTTAAGAGGGCTTGATGGCCGTGGCCATTTTAGACTGTATTGATCTCCTTTAGAAGAAGAGCTCTATCTAAAAATAAAGGAAAATATTACCAAATTTTAATGTTAAAATATATAAATTTTCCTTTACTAAATAATAGTTTATGACCTTAACAAATCATATCTTAAAATTTTCGGTAGATCTGTTGACCATCCAGGCCCCTGTAAGCATAGAAGTGAAACGGTTGCCCTTCAAAGGAAATTAGGGATATGTTCTATTATATGTTATATCTTTAAATATATTAATCATTTTATTACACAATGCATCTTGATAAATTTGCACATTTATTCTTTAAGGGGTGGTAGAAAATGGGTGCTCTTTTGACCATGCACTGATTTTGCAGTGACTTCTGCTACTGAACATAGAATATGCAAAGTGCTTATTCAATTGAATAAAACTTGATGTCTCTGCTTTTGAAATTCATTGTTCGGAAAATTATGTTGCTAGAATCATCAAGGTACTCTTTAGGCCATATAGTATTAGTATACAATTATCTTTTTTCTGTGTTTTAGAAGATGATGAGGATTAGAAATGGAAATGTTCCTTCTCGATGAATATGAATTTCGTGAATTTTGGTATCGTAGTAAGACTGAAACTATAATGTATCAGAAGTGCATTTTGATAACTGTTTTTATACGTCTGGATATTTTAATCATAAGCTTGCTTTGACCTTCCCCCTGATACTCGTTTCCACGGATGACGTCACATGTCAGTGTCACTTGTCTGACCTGACGTCTGCTGGGTGGGTCCGCTTGACATCTCTTTGATGCGACCGTCATTTTCATTTCTGTTAATCGGCATATATGTCTATATATCATAGAAATGAACTAAATATCATCCCAAGTTATACTCGTATAACCTGGGTTGGAGCAAATTATGTTTTTTTTATTATCCGCTTCGCGGATTATAAAGCGTAAACTACCCAAACCCAGGTTGTACGAGTACAACTTGGGATGATATTGAGTTCATTTGTATGATATATATATAGACATATATGCCGATCGGCATATATGTCTATGAGTATCAGGAACTGTACACCGGGCTGATGAGAGTAAGCCTTACGGGCACTGAGGTAAAATTAAGAGTTAAATAAGTTCAGCGACATACACATCCCCGTTAATACTCAGTAAATACACTCGTACCATTTTTTCATAGCTATATCGCCTTTTCTTTGTCATTTCAACTCGTTCAAAATATGTCAAATAATATTAACTGACAGTAAAGACACCAATACTTATGCCCCCATATCATTTTTATTCATCTCTTTACTAAATTGACTTCATTTAATACATTAATGTACACCATACCCGATGGTCTTCTTATTTAAATTAACTAATTTATAAGTTCGTCCCATAATGGAATCCAGTAATCCTTCCCCATTTCCCCTTTTCTGTATCACACCGAATGAACCCTGTTCTGAACATCTCTTTCTCTAATTAGCATGAGTCTTTTTAAATCTCTGAGGTTGTCTATCAAAACTATATCTGATATAGTACCGTGTATTTCTCAGAGAACTTTAACAAGATCTAACAACCAATCATTTTTTTCTTCTCAAGATTTGCTTTTCTCTCTCTCACCAGCATTTTTTCTTTCCATATTTTCCTTTTGTGGGTTTTCAGTTTTCTTTTTAATTTCATTAAGTTTTGACACAATAGCTTCATAAAGTTTCTTAAGATTCGAAACCTAAGAAACACAACGTCTCTGGTTGTCTTCCAGTTGTTTGGGTTCCTTCTGTATTCTCTTTAATCTCTTGCACGTCTTCTTACTTATATTTAGAAAAATTGTGTTCTTTAGCTCTCTTCTCCGTAGAATGGCTGCTGTGGGTTTTATTTTCAATTCGTGATCCTTGTGGTCTGTTTAGGCACACTGTTAACAAATGAACTCATTACAGTCATCACATACTGTATCCAGTCTTAACTGGTATTTTATGCACATTGAAATATGCTGTATAAAAAAATGCAGTGATCTAAGGTTTTATCTTTTAAGTATATGTTGGCAGACCGATAATCGTTTTGTTAAGAATTAGAGCTAAATTGATAGATCAAATGTGCAAACTGCAACAAAAATGTGCACGCTACACTCTGGTTTATTCACAAGGACGATCGAGTTGCCAGTAGCTGGATCAGTTTAAGCACATTGTCTGCATTTGCATCGGAGTACAGTTTAGACTTAATTGCAATATAGATATCGATATTGGCAAATTGATGTGCTTACAATATACATAGCATGACTGACGCATCAAGTTAGCTATCGAATCTACGTGATCAATTCGTGGTCAGTTGAAAATACAAACAGACAGTAGCCCCGCTTCGTTATAAGTTAAGGCGTTAACCATTTTTTTTACATTGCATTTGCGTGCAGAGTAAAATTAAAAGGCAAACAAGTCAAACGTAAAAGTTGCTTAGAAAATAGACAAATATGTTTCAATTATTGTTTAAAGTTCACTTCACATAAATCTCATTCATGTTCATTTTTTGCCATTTTAAATTGTATCATTTTTTCTTTCAATATAAGAAAATGCGTCAAGCCTTTAATAAATCTATTCATTTATAATGAAATACCGGTAATTTAATGTTGTCGGTTTTCATGTAAAATATATGTATTATCATTCAATCCAATTCTACTTATCTGTTCCTGTCATTTTATATTCTAATAAAAATAGTGTACCTTATGTAACACAAAATAATTATATAGTGAGAGAATAATTTAACTTGAATTTGGATTTATTAATTTGAAATTTTCATGTTACATAATTGACAAACACTGGTAGAGCTAGCTTTGACATCCTTTCCCACAATTGTATAACAGAGATAATGGCTTTTAATTTGAAAGGATGATAAAATACTTGTTTATATTAAGTGTTTACATCATGTGATATTTTATTTTTTTTTAGATCGCTACACCAGGAAGAGTAGGGTGATTCATCATGGTGTAGTGAAAAGGTTTGTAAATTTTAGATTGATATAAAACTATTTGGTTGGCTGTATATCAACTATCATTCTTTCATACAGTCAGGTATAACTGATTATCTTATACGGTCGATAAATGATTTCCGAACGTTTTCACTTATTCACAAAGCGGATTATTTATCTTCTACCAGTGTCATGTTTTAATGCGTAAATATGTGAAGGGTGAGAATTCATATTCTTTCTTATGTTTTAGATATATGCTCGCTATTCTTTTTAAAATCTTAATCATATCTTGATAAATGAATACACCATTGTCTCTTACAGGTTAATTTTAAAAATAGTTATGTCCAGATAAGACATGACACTATGGATCCTCAGTGCAGAGCGCAAGATGTCTTACGGTGCTCCATCTGTGCAGTCTCTATCCCCTCGATGCATTGTGATGTTTGTAATAGCTGTCTGTGTAAAAGCTGTGTTGGTGAACATCTTTCAGATTTGTCGAAATCTCATAAAGTGGTGCCCTTCGAACAGCGGAGTTCTACCCCTAATTATCCTACTTGTACGCAGCACACTACCAGGCAGTGTGAACTTTTTTGCGAACAATGTAAAATTCCTATTTGTGTGCAATGTGCATCTTCTCAAGATCACAGGCGCCATGAATTTGTTAACATTATGACAATTTTTGAAAAAAAAAATAAAGACTTGCAAGAAGATTTGAAAGAATTAGAAAAATCAATATACCCTAATCATCAGAAATTTTCATCAAACATCCAAATAAAAAAGGCCAACCTTAAAGAAAAGACAAATGTATTGACAACAGATATTGACACTCAGGGAGAAATCTGGCACAGAGAAATAGACGCTGTCGTCAAGATTCTAAAATCTAAAATTCACGAGATAGAATCCTATCAAATTGGTGTGCTAGATAAACAACAGGAAGAAATAAATCAAATTATTTTTGAAATACAGCAAGTCATTATTAATTTGAAGAAAGTGCTTGTCTCAAATGATATGTCCTTTGTCTTCAGTAACAAATCCAGGAATACGGAATTTAGGAACTTGCCGCCTGAAGTCAACGTTTCCTTACCGAGGTTCCATTCTCAGAAGATTGATACAAAAAAGCTTCAAGAACAATTTGGTTCTCTATCATCGATGTCTGATTCAATGTATGAGAATGAATCCGCAATGGGAAATCTGGTGTCTGATGTAAATGCAGAATACGAGAATGAATTCACAATAAATACTACAGGAAAAGAAGCCTCGATGCCTAAAGAACCGAAAATCATAGTTGCTAGAAACGCCGGTCAAGGGGTCTTGAATAGTTTGGTTTGCTTGAATGACAATGAAATTTGGACATCTGGTCAAGACAGCACCATAAAGCTTTACAACTTGCAAGGTGAATTACTTTCGTCAATTCAAACCAAATCAGGAAACTGGCCTTGGAATATAGCAATCACAAGGAATGGAGACCTCTTGTATACTGACCCAAAAGATAGAACTGTGAATAAAGTAAGGAGTAATCAGATACAGGTGGTGACAAGACTAGGAAGTTGGACACCACGATCAATATGTGGAACTCACACTGGTGACATCCTGGTTCTGGAGGTCAGTTATGATGAAAAACAAACACAAGTTGTGCGCTACACCGACTCATCCAAAAAACAAACCATTCGTGTTAACAGTAATGGCAAGCCTCTCTATTCCTTCGGGTACTACAACAAATTCATTTGTGAAAATAAGAACCTAGATATATGTGTATCTGACTATGGAGCAGGTGCAATAGTTGTAGTGAATCAGACCGGTAAACTGCGGTTTATATATACTGGTTCTCCGGGTACTACCGAGGGATTATTTTTTCCAAGTGGCATCGCAACAGATAGCCAGAGTCAGATCCTGACTGCAGAGAGTAACAGCCAGTGTATTCACATCATAGATCAAGATGGACAGTTCCTCCGCGATATTAAACACAACGACCTACATTTTCCTCGTGTTCTGTGCATGAACAACAGCGGAAATATTTTCGTTGCCGAGTGGGAAGGTAACGCAAAATTATAATATACATGTACCATTGTGTTAAAATGCGAGATTCAATAATAATATGGTTTTTGTAATATAAAGATATTTGAACTGGCTTTAATAGTCGTCAGTAAATAGAACTCATAATTAAAGTAAAATACCCCAGGTGCTTGAACATGAAACAAACTCCCTCCCCTTGGCGTGGGATGTTGGGTGGGGTGGCTCTGTCTATTTTTGACCTTATGAATAGTTGACTTTTCTCTCGAGATCCACTTATTTTTTATAAAGGAGATGGGTGGGCTAAATTCGGGGTTTCTTTTCAGATTTGAAAAAAATCTCAATAAGAGATTCGACTACTCCAGGTGTCCAAATCGGTGGCTTAATTTCGTCCAGTTTATGTGCTAAAAACATAAATAATTTTGCCTCTATGCCTTTCATTTTCCATACTCAAATATTAATGATAAACTAATGCTTTTAATAAACTAATAATTCCATGTTTTAAATTTATTCAATAGATACTTGTCTAATTATTAAGATACAATTGTAAAAAAAATATAATAAGCCCTTTAACGAGACCTTTATTTTTCAGCACAAGTGTTTGATGTTGGCGTGCAGGAAACTGAAACTTCAAGAAGACTGAATTTGGAAAACGGTGCAAATTACAAACTCTTTGTCACCAAGGATTCAATAGACCTTGGCGATTTCAACAGACAAGAAATCAAGATTAAGTGGCCGCTTAAATACATACGCCGATATGGCTTTCACACCAGGAATCTCTTCATGTTGGAAGCAGGAAGGCGATGCGAGACCGGTGAAGGCTGTTTCAATTTCTTTATAGACAGAAATCAAAAAGAGTTAAAAATGGCCATAGACAATGCAGCTTACGATCAAAGCGAGGGGGCGTTCTCTGTTAAATTCAGGACACTTCGGAACTAAGCAGGAGTTATAAAACTCAAAGGATGCAGGACATAACTGAACTAACTTCTAAACCTTAATGATTCCATGAAAGTTATTGTATTTTATTATATAATTATTTTCGGTATCAGACACCATATCTATCTATCTATCTATCTATCTATCTATCTATCTATCTATCTATCTATCTATCTATCTATCTATCTATCCATCCATCCATCCATCAATCCATCCATTGATCCATCTATCTATCTATCTATCTAATTGTATTTTCCGTAGTCATACAAAGATAATAATTGTTTGGGTTTTTTATGTTCTCTCATTTTTCAAAGGGTAATCGATAATGCAAATTTAGATTAACCGGATGCTACCCCCCCCCCCCCAAAAAAAAAATGTATGACTGATGATAACATTACTATTTTCATATATATTATAACCTAAATTGTACAACTCAAGGAAAAGGAAACAATTTTGTGCATCATATTTTTTATAACAAGAAAACAACTCATTTAATTATGATAATATTTCAAGAATATGCAAGTAATGGAAAGTATTTTTATTTTCAACAAAATTAAGATGTAGGTTTATGTTTGAATCGTCCCAACATTTGTCTTCCTTCTAAAATCATTAGAATGGTTCAATACTAATGTGAGACAAATTGTCTTGGTTCCTCAAGATTATTTAACTTAAGTAATCATTATGAATAAAGTAAAAAATTGACTTATCTATCAATTAATTCTCAGTGTTTCTTATTCAACTCGGAGTTTGTTTTATTCTCTTTGAAAGTTTGATACTATCATTTTGTTAACACCTGCTTCTTCCTCATTCATTGGTAACTACAATAAATGATAACATTTTTTTATAAGTCATGATGAAAAATAGTATTTTATAGTTATATAAGGTAATACCATCATGGTATAAAGAATACAAAAGTCAGAGTCCAAATAATGGCATAAAAAATGACAGGAAATATATTTCTGGTTCCAAAAACGGTTGTATATATTCATGTATAATTATATGAAATACGAGATTCAAGAGCCCCTTCAAAACCGTACAGCTGGAGTTCAGCTGAGCCAACCACACTGTTTATTTTTAATAGTACATGGAAAGAATAATTACATGCAACACGTGCATAATGTATATGAAGCGCTTAATCTTGATTAACTGAAGTTTAGGATGAAGCACTGACAGTCTCTGTCAAATCACAACTTTGTATACGTAAAATAATTACGGCAACCATGGAACGAGACACACTTCATATTTGATAGGAAACCGTCAGATGGAGAAAACTTATTCTGTGGTATTTTTTTCTTCCCTTAAGAATGATTGCTATATTTAGTACATAACAACACCTCTGAAATATTACGACAAAACTTAAGAGCTCGATTCAATAAAATTGTCAGTGTTACTTTAATATGGATGGATTCACTCTCTTCATTGAAAGCTGTAACGCAAAAAACTACATTAAATTTTATTTTATAACAGAATGTTATTCGAATCAAACCCATGAGTTAAATGTAATATTTTTGGCAATATTTATGCACCCTATAGAGAAAAGGAAGTCCTGATTGGGAAAAACACGATGGACCTTCTATGTTTGTAATATTACAATAAACACTAATAATGGTATCAAAACCCGCGAACTTCTTAAGATAGATTCACATCATCTACTGACACTTAAAAAGCGGCAAATTAAAAACAGAAATAAAACAAATTGTTTCCGAATCAAATTTCTTAATAATTTTTAATATATTTTTGTCAATATTTAGCTAATGAGCGCAAATAGGAAACAGGAAATTACGATGGTGGAACAAGAACGGACATACAAAGTTTGTTTTTTTAGAATAAAAATCACCGTTTTATACGCCATTTGAAGCAAAGTAAACCGAGTCCTCAATTATCGCATGGAAGTACAGATCTTTTTTTAAGTTGTATATTTAATCATTTATTTTTTCAAAAAAATTTGAATCGAGTTAAGTGATTCAGATGAAACTTAAATATATTTAATGAAATGAAATTTAGTGTTAGGCTTTTAAATTAATTAACACCGATAGTTTTCTCTATTTTATAAATATGGCACATTAAAAATACGTCAAAAATCAAATGCAAAGAAATCGTGTTCCAGGTAAGATAAAGAGATTGGATTAATCTATTTTGTAAACAAAGCTCGAGTCTTGATATTGTTTTCATATCTGTTATATTCGTATAAGTTTGAATCGATCAATATTTGCTTTCTTTTGTTGATAATAGTATTTATAAACACATTACAATGTAATCAGTTTGCCACGAGTCATTATTCAAATAAATAGTAATTTCTTTTCTTTACAAGATTTGTAAAACAAATATGAGACTCAAGCTTGCTTTGTTTACATAACAATGAATTCTGACCTCTGTATCTCGTTTGTACCTTGATTTCTAAAGCTAAAATTTTCGTCTATCTTTCAAATGTATAAACAAAAAAAAAACCCAAAAAACAAAGATTTCAAAATCGTGTTTAGGTCCCTTTGATTCGAATCAGAGCCCGAACTGTTTTAAGGTAAGTTTTGAAGGTCTATTATGTGAAATACAATATGACAACAAACTATAAAGTTATTTTTTTTTAATTAGATGTTTCCCAAGTTTAAAAGAGATGTTTATGTGAAAAAACCAGAGACCAATCAAACTGCTTGTGGTTGAGATGACGCGATAAACTGTAGTTTTACCTTTTCATTTGCTGAGGCCTTTGGTTGTGATGACGTCACGGCCCGCTTACGTTCCCGTATCTCCTTCTGCCACCAGATCTGCTGTAGACGCTGGAGCTCGTGCTGTAATGAAGTACACTTGTTCTCCATGCTAACCTCGTTCAGAATTTCCAGTTCTTTGTTCAAGCTAAATGAATAGTAAAATTACCATGGTGTTTATATAGTTATTATAAGAATTAAAATACATGTAGAGTAACTTTTAATGTAAAGTTTACGGGTCGACAAGCTACAAAAAATTGCAAATGGTTGTTTAAAGTTGAACGGAAGAAAATAAAGAAAACTATACATGATACAAACTTACAGAAACACACAAAAATTAATTTTAAAATTTTTTAAACTTTTTAATTTAATCAGAAAAAAAATCTTTTCACGATCCCAAACGTTGGGAAACTCAATCTATAAATGTTTTGCTCGATTCACGCAATGTACTAAGGTTCTGTTTTCAGACAGGATCCCGACATGTACCTTAAGAACTCTGGATCTCTGTGCGGAATAGCGTTTAGTTCCGACTTCCTTGCACTGAGGCTACCAGTCTGCTCCCTGAGTTGTCTAAGCTGTTGGTCAAGTTCTAAATTTAGATTGCAAAAAGGTATATCAATCATCGGTTGTGTCTGATCTTTTGTTACGGACACCCTAACTATACAATATGTCTTGTAAACTAGTTATTTCTTGTATATATCTTAACAATATTTTAAAACGGTATCAAAAAGGTGTTTTTTTTTCGTTTGTTATACACTGTAAGCAATTTTAAATAGCATTTGATTGGTAAGTGTATGAAATTTATTATGATATTTCTTTGCAATTGTGAGAATCTTGAAATATGTTGTCATAACTTCTGCAGCTGGTGTTCCTTTACTGTAACAATGTTTCGCTGTATTTCTGTCTGTTATACCTTTCACTGTTTTTTGAAGACCCTGGGAAGTTTGCTTTTCTCTGTCAAGTTGTGCCCTCAGTTCTTGAACTGCTCTCTTTTTCTCGGTGATTCTTTCAAGCTCTTGCAGAAAAGGGAAACCACAAACATGCAATATGCCACAGAGATGCAAGTTCTCCTTTGGATGGATTTTTCTCATGAATAATTGATTCGCGTTTTTGTTTTTGTTTTTTTTTGAAATCTTACAACTTAAATGCTCATCGAAAAAAAGTTTTAATAAAAAAGTGATGATAGAATAGTATTGAAAAACATAAAAATACAGCACTGTCGTTTAAAATTCCTGGAGAATCTATAAAAATTGGACGATGGGCTAAAAAGAAATCTATCATCGAATAAATATTTACCTCGCACCTCGGTTTAATTGCAAAGAGAATTGCGATCAATCCATATGGGAGAGAATGAAAATAAAGAGATAACAAAAACAATATACCTGTTTTGAGGTCATCTTCAGTAAGTGTAGCCTCCACCAGGGCTTGTTTCTGCTCCTCCTTTCTGCGATCATGACCATCGCTTTGTAACCCATAATTCTGTATAAATGTCCTTACAACTTGACAAAACAGTTCTCTGTCTTTCTCCCCCTGGTTTTGCATGTCAGTCTGTGTTAAGGGAAAAAATTGCATAGAAATTTCTAACTGGATATCACTCATTGAAAACTGGACTAAAAATGATATTATTAAAACTTTAATATACATGAAAATCAAACGATTAGCTGTAGAGAAAGTAAAAAAGTGAAACTGCGAGTCAATTCACTTACTACATATTTAGAAATATCGTCTTTTTCCTTCTCTAGAGCTAAAACTTTTTCTTGCAGGATTTTTTCTTTGTTTTCCTCAGTGTTCAAATTGACCTCTTCTTGAATCAATAAATTTGTCTAAAAGGATCAAGCATACATAAAAAACATGGACTGAATATATCAAAAAGTTTCAACTTAAGATTCCTTGTACTTCACTGCATGAATGGTACGAGACGTATCTAACTGTCATGTTGAATATTTGGATTTACCAGGTGGCAGAAGATACACAACTGCCACCCGGTAAATTTGAATTTTACAACTTAACATAACTATAAGAATCTAAATTCTAGAACATTGATTTTTCACTAATGATTAAGAATATACAATGTAATTTTTATAATGAGATTGAAAACAAGTTTAATTCCGTCGTTAAGATCTGGTCCATCCTAGATTTTTAATAGTAATTCTGTGAGTTGTAATGTTGATACTTAAATACAATTCATCTATCATATAAATACATTTTCTATAATTAAGTTTGACCTATATCTATAGTTTTGAAGCGTACGTTTATTTATGTATTCCTAATATCGGGCGAGTCAAAGTAATTTCCCCAGGATTTTTCAAAACAATTTCCCAACCGTGAATATAATAAACCGATGTTCTAGCTACTTTTTGATGTAAGGTGAAAACCTGTCGAACTTCATGATTAAATACCTAAGAAATGTACATTATACTATTTGGCATCGATCATTTTTGTACCCGAAAAATTAACACGTACATGTAGTATGGTACCCGGATATTCATCTTTGCTCTGAGCCACAGTCTATTAAGAATATCCCCTGTGTTATAATAATACCATTATCATTGCAGTACCGGAGATAATTTTATGATGAGGAATGCACAAAGAGTGCAGTCCTCTTGGCTCTTTTTTTAAAATTATTTATTTATTTTTTAAGATTTTACTGCAGATACAAATTTTAACAGAAAATTTCTACAAAACCAAACTCAACAGATTCCAAAGAAAAAAATAAAACTCTTTATACAGTATAGGGGTTCAGGGGTTCACTTTCCCTAAAAGATAGATTTGCTTATGAAAAAATTCAAAGGTTGTCACATCTCTCTCTCTCTCTCTCTCTCTCTCTCTCTCTCTCTCTCTCTCTCTCTCTCTCTCTCTCTGTGCAATTCTTGTAAGTTAGAGTGCAATAATAATAACAACTAAGTTTTGTATTTTTTTTTTTTACAAACTATTAATCAACATGGTGACATTTTTTTCTATGATGCGCATAAGCGTCGGAACCGGGGCCGGGGGTGTGTGTTTAGCCCCCTCTCCTCTATTTTTGCAATGTTAGCTATAACCATACCATAATCTTTTTCTTTTTCTTATTTTTTTATATTTGCTGTCAAGAGCTCTGATAAGTCTAGCCCCCCCCCCCCCCCGCCCCCCCCCCCCCCCTCTAACTTTCCATTTGCTTTCGACCCCACCGATGCGGATTAGATAATAATCATAATAATATATTCTGATGCATATCCAATCGGACATGCAGTGCACCACCAGGACTTTAAGTCACGATATCAACAGTAGTACAATCAATGGTATTAGCGGCATTTATAACACTGACGGGTGTTTCCTATTTTAATACAGTCTTTAAGGATCCTTATACGTAGTTATGTATAACTGTGATTGTTAAAATTTTGCATTCCTTTTATGTCTTCAAACAGGTAAGCAATTCAACTCTCATTTAACTGAAATAATTTGTTAACATTAAATTTGAAACACAAAAAAAACCCTCAAAAAAGATTCGTTCATATCGTGATCTTCGGCCAATATGTATACACACTTTATAATAATTTAAAAAAATGGGTTTGTTCCCGTTTTGCACACATTTGAAAATTAGGTATCAAAAAAATGTGTGCGAAACGGGAATTTGACAAGGTGAGATAATTGCTTAATTGCTATAGTCTTTATCACAATTCCTGTGAGGGCTATCGACAATAAGATAAATAAAACATATGTACTCCCAATACATATTTACACCTATTTTATGTTACAATATGAATTGCATAAAAGCACATTTACATAACAATTGACCTGCATGATTTTGATTTCAGTTCAAACATTACTACAGTAATCTAGTCATGAACAATTTCATTAATTTATTTAAACAAGAAAGATTATTGCAAAAATGTTGGATATGAAATGCTTTGTTTAACTTGCTGTCTATAGGAAGTACATATACATGTATACATGTTTGACTTTGGAAAGAAAATGTATTTTTATATTCAATTATAATTGCTTTTGCTGACATAAAGGGAGGAAATGTGTCTAGTGAAAACGCTGCAAAATATTTCTCATTTATGCTGTGGCTTGAATAATCGAAGAAAATAGACAAAGTTTATGATGGTATGATGATAAATCGGCAATTTTATATGCTTCAAAAACTGTAAAACCTATCAAATGAAGACCTAAACCTTCTTCAGATTGAAGTATATCAATTCAATATTCAGATTATTATGTTTGTTAGAATTGTTTGTGCTCCATGTATTTAGCTACTGGTTTGAAAAAAAACCCAGAAAATGTACCGCAATATAAACTAAAGCGGTGACGTCACAAGAACTTATGGAATCAATATGAAAATTATTAGTTTTGTCGGAAATTTTTGTGCTTCATGTACATGTATTTAGCTACTGATTTGAAAAATCAGAAAGTGACCTGCAATTATAAAATGTAATTTATACTAAAGCGGTTATGTCATAAGAACTACTGTCAAAGCTGCTACTTCGAAGATTGAAATATTTTGTGATAAAGATCTGTTTTTCTTTTCTTAATATTCTTTCTGTTGATACCAACCAACCAATTATAAACATGCATTTTACATATTTCGCAACCAAGTTGTAAAAAGAGACACGGAGTACCCCATCATATTCACAACGTCTTGACCTGACTGGAAATTTAAGACTAAAAATATCATTATCTTTATTTTATCAAATGAAATAATGGTGATAGTTATTAGTTGTTAGACCTAAAACACAACAAAATACAATTGTATCTATATTCTTCATGTTTCATCGTAAAGGCGCTGATAAAACACAGGTAAAAATCCAGGTAAAATCTTTGACTGAAAGCAGACTATAATTGCTATCACAACACAATTCACACCTATTGTTCTATACTCAATTATCAAATGTGTGCAAAACGGGAACACACCAAAAAATGGCACAATACTTGACAGAGAATTGTTAGGTCTTTATTTTTGCTTGTTACTCGATCTACAGCTGACATAGAAAAGAGATTATATGATATTAAAAAAAGTTCAAGGTCACGTTCTATTAATTTAATGATCTATCAAAATGTATTAACTTACTTTAAACATCAGTTCCTTTTTCAGTTCATTGTACTTTTTCTGTAGCCCATCTCCTCTTGCTAAAGTTGATTGAATTCTGCACTTCACTGAAAACGTGGAAATTAATATCATAACGAAGTGAAGTATGTTCGTCTTAACTTTCTTTTCGCCACATTTTAAAAAAATTAGACCTACCCACCCAACCCCCCAAAAATGATCGATAATTTGCTTTGGAAACATCAATCACACTGGTCTTTTGTTTAATTTTTTCACTGTACTGGGGTGGGGGATATTTTTGGCGATTCGTTTTTTTTCATGCAAAGGTCAATTCATCTAATACGTTAAGGGTACTTAAATTATACCAACATGGTATTGGAAACTTGGTATGGTTCGCGCACGTTCGTAAAGTTTGTGTTCTTTATGTATATGTACATGTAGCAAGAAAAAATCCGCACAAATTCAACACGAAAGAAAAGTAAAACATCAGTGTCAGAGTGGGTGAGATTGAAATAAGACAAACTCAGAGTATGTATCGGATGATGTAGGATGATATACTTCAGTTTTTGTCAGTATAGAGCAGCTGAAAAAGAATTAAAAAACAATTACCGTATAGAATTCTAGACGTTTCGGGACCCTATCTCACTATAAAACTGTCAGGCACGTAGTATCGTTTTTGAAGGGGGCAGACTTATCGAAAAAATATTGGACAAGCAAAGAAAAAACCCAGTTATATCTACTTCTCTCATACAGTTTATGAAAATCCTAATTCGTGGGAGAGAGAGAGAGAGAGAGAGAGAGAGAGAGAGAGAGAGAGAGAGAGAGAGAGAGAGAGAGAGAGAGAGAGCAGTATTTCTTAAACTTCAATATCTCTGTTGATTTCAATAGGCCTACAATGTATATTCATTTCCATTACATGTTCACAAAAAGTGGACTCCATATTATTTCATTTTCATATGTATCTAATTAAAATTAGACCTTTGATCTCGCTCTCTATAATGTAACGAGCGGTAACCACACATTACAGAGAGCGAGATGAAACGGTCAAATTTTGATATATACATATATAAATTATATAATTGAGGAAAATGTCTGTTGCAAGAAATAGTGAGGGGGGTGGATGGATAAGAATCTTACAGTCATGAAGATACTTCTTCTTCTGTTGTGCATGTAGTTCAGAATGTATAATCTGATTAAACAGATCGTCCAAATTCGTTGACATTTTCTCTTGTTTGTACTTCGCGCGTCTGCTAATACTGACCGATTGACGTCAAGGTTCTTTGGAGTTTTCCTAGCCGGAAGAGAAAAAGTCACGATACACACCGAAATAATTCGGGCGATTGTTGTCAAAACAGTGAGTCACTAGCGGTAATGTCTAAGAATAGATTATTACTCTATATTTACCTTTACCCAGGTATAAAAAGTCAGAAGACCTAGTTGAACAGGATGGCAGAGGGTGGTTGCACAGATTTTAGCGAAAGTGAACAACAATTAGATCTATTGAATATGGAGACCGGAGAATGCGCGAATCCGGATTTGGAACCCACTGCCGTTGTGGAACAAGCAGAAGGGAGAGAGGACAAAGATCTGCAGTTGTCAGCGTTTTTGGAGAAGGCAAAAACGTACGTTATGATTTTATATCGATATTAATTGAACTGTGAAATTAATTGATAACTTGAATATAGATTGCTTGATCATGTTGATAAGGTATATAGGCCTATATATATATACCATATATATAGCTTCTTCCAACCAAAAAAAATAAATAAGAATTTTCTATTCTTAAGTTAAATTCTCAGTTGCTAAACATTAGATCATATGATAAAGACTTTTTAAAAAGCTTAACCATTCATTTATTTATAATTTATTTGCTCTCCAATATTTTAGTGATCGTATGTATGAGCTGCGCCAGATCCAGTATGGGGAGAGACCAGTGACAAGCACAGGACATAAGAACGCCATTGACAGCTTCTTTGCCAAGCATCTTCAGGTCCAAGAGGCCAAGTTGGAATCAGGGAAGGAGAATGTTCCAGCAAATGTGGAAGATGTCGATGAAATTCGTCCAGAGACTGTAGTGGTAGAAATCCAAGGCCTTGTTGAACAGCAGAGGGTATCCAGTATTCTGGGAACCGCATTCAGACGACGCCTTGAGAATGTCATTCGTGGCACCCTGTCAAGTGTGTCAAGAGCACCGCGAGCTTCACCGCAAACAAATTCATCTCACAGCAACTCTCCACAATCATCTCAACCGAGCCCACAGACAGCAACAGCTGACGTAATATCTCGAGATGGAACACCTCAAGTATCTGGACAAAGTTCTAATGCATCTACACCTAGCAGTTTATCTCGAGATGGAACACCATCTTGGGTACCTACACCCCCCAGAGTGTCGAGAGACAGTACTCCGGCAGAACCTGATGTACCATACAGACCAAGGTCATTGGAAGTACTTCAGAGAGAGACCGAACGCAGTAGAAGCAACAGTATCGCCAGCTCACGAAGCAGATCTTCCATTAATTGTAAGATATTGATTGCAATCCTATCAATTACATATTTACTACATAATTTGATATTAAGTTTGACATCTCATTTCAAAATATCAATATAAAAACTTTATATAATTTTACTGTTGTCCACTAAACTGAATATGCCATGGCATGTTTTACTTATGAAATGATATTTGATAAGATTGAAGAAAATTTTAAATAATTTTAATTCTGCCATATTTTTTAAAATCTGAAATTGAATTTTTTTTTTACAGCAACAGAGAATGTGGTTCCACCTCCACCTGCTGTTCATCCTCCACAGATGAATATGTAAGTGTAATTTACATAGATTCAGGCCGAAATTAAATTATTGTTTGTTTGAAATTGCCTCTAGCCTCATTGAAATACTCCCGCTGATCAAATTTTATCAGTAAAAAATCAAGAAATTTTTTTAATTGTTTTTTTTTTTGCTGCACAACATTTACCTACTTACAAGTTTATTCAGATTTTCATTTTTTACTAATTTTTGATTAGTTGAACTTCCAGTTTGAAAAATAAAAAAAATTCCCTCCCTCCCTACTGGGTCTGGAAACCCCCAGGATATTGATGTGATTTTTCCCTTGAACTGCATGTTCATGTGTTTTTCTAATATGTGTTTTGTATTTAAAAAATATCTTTTCAGTGCCGACATAAGTTCCATACCTCTCCATGTTGTGGAGGAAATGCAGCGCGAGGAATTTGTACAAGAGATCAGTGAACTGGTTCACCGTCAACTGGTTACCTCTACCTTGCAAGGAAACTTCCGAACTACGCTGGAACTGACCATGAGGGTAAGATTATGATTCTGTACTTCAGTTTGCATTTTAAAGAACGAGAGGCCATTCAGAGTTGTCTATCTTGGAAAGAAACATTTACAATATGTACATGTATTTTCTTTTACCTTAAGATATTTTAAGAGAAATTTGGGGTTAAATGATGTTGGAGTTTGAATATAAATACCGTGGAATCATTGTCATTCCTGGAGACCAATTTTTATTTACTGGGCATTTTTCAAAAGATTCATTGTATCAATTTGTGGCTTTTATGTTATGTGTTATGAATAAAGAAATATCATTATTTGTTCAGAATTAAACTCATGTTAAGGGAAACAATACCACAGAATGCTGTACAAGAGTGAAAATACTTTTGCACTCTTAAGATCAACAGCATTTACATATCTGATGTTAATTTTATTTGATTGTTTGAAAAAAATTTATTAAATTGTTTATGATGACCATTTGATAGGATCGCCTGAACGGTTCAGACACTGACGGACAGCGAGTGCAGGAGTTCGTGCGATCGATACAACCAACGCAACCAATCATCCGCAACGACTTCTCCCACATTGGGCTTCCTCCACAGCAGCCAGGGGCAGATAACTGGGACAACATTTCTGTGACCAGTGTTAGTGCTCAGGCAGTGCCCTACACACAGGTAAACAACACTGATAAATTATTCAAAGTTCATAGCATTAAGATTTAAATGTTGATTAAATTTTTTGACAAAGAATCAAAAACATATGTTCTCTTTTATAGTACATATTTTCAGTTTTCCATAAATTTGAACTCATTTGTTTAATACATGTGCCGGTATATAGATTGAGAAGATAACTATGTCAACAATAAGAGCTTTATTTAAAATATGTGTACAGTAATTATCTTGTCACTCATTATGACTGTCAATGATTAGATAAATCAGGTACAAGTACTGTAGTATGAAATGTAATTTTTCAGTCCAATCTGTACCTCAGCCGGGAGATGGCCAGTCTGAAGGCCCAGGTGGAGGAGATGAAGTCCATGCTCAAGGTCAGCTTCGACCTTCAACTTGACATCCAGCGGGCCATTAGACAGGAAGTGGCGGCGGCCATGTCAGAAAAGTCAGGTGAGTCCGAGGCAAATTAATAAAACTGTGATATTTCTCTGGCTCTTTTTCTTGGTTCTGATAAGCTGGCTGAGAAAGAGTTGAGAAAGTCCTAATAATATACATGTACTTTTTAATTTGAACTACTACGGATAAGTTATTTGTCCCTAAACTCAAAGATGGGCTATTCATGTTGACATACTAAATATTTACTTCTTGAGCATAAAATTGTTATATTTAATATACTTGAGATGTCATACTAAAATGAGTCATTTTCTGTGCAATTTTTCATCAATGCAAATAGAACTGTAGTTAATTGTATTTACCTATCTACATGTAGTAAATAGTATTTGATGTGAATCCATTACGTATTCATTTAGACCAATAGCTAACAGAACTTTTGTTATTCTAAACTGCTAAAATTATGTTCGCCTAAAATTTCAAAAGGGAGTGAAATAAATGCTTGATAAGACTGTCTGTGATTTTTCTGACATGTAAAACTCAAATCAGCTCAATTAATTAGTAAATAAAAAAAAAAAATTCAAATTCAATGACTGCAAATTAACAACAATAATTATGATCTTTTTCCTGCGCTTTGTAGATGGGACACGTGAGACAGCAACCTCCAGGCAGTCTCGACCAGTCAACGACTCACACTGCCTGATTTGTCTGGACAAGTTCTCCGACTCCGTGCTCTACCAGTGTGGTCACATGTGCGTTTGTTACGGCTGTGGTCGGCAACTCATGTCCCGTAACTCCAACTGCCCTGTGTGCCGAGCTCCAATCAAGGACATTATTCGCACTTATAGGTGTAATTTTGACTGAATAGGAGGGGTGTAAAATGTTTTACCGTTACCATACTAAGAACAGTGTGAAATCACATTCTGTTTATAGATAAAACTGCTTTTAGAGACTCAGTCACATATTTGTACAAAAAATTTTGCATAACATTTTCTCATTTATATCTAACTGAAGCATCATCTTCACATAGATTACAAAAGTCATTCTTGAAAGCTTAACTTCACTCATACAAGTTATATCTGGTCCTAATTTGTTCTCAGATTTATTGTCTTTTGAAACAAGTTTTTATTGTGTAGATTAGTCAGCTTATACTAAGTCAACTACAAGTGATTAGGCAAATTTTTTAATGAGCTCTGTGGTTTTCAGTCATGCACTGACTTTCAGGGCATTGTGTTTTGTGATATACATAATTATTACAATGATATCATTTTGTACAATATTCTATTTTTATACATTTTTACATAGTAAAGTATGTGTTATATACTGTATACTTTGTATATTTAAATATGTAGTTACATGTATGTGTAATGGCTTCACCATCTTCTGAAAACAGACACAAGACTTTAAAGTCTTAAAAGATGTCATTTGATTTTTCCGTTAAAAGTATGATCAGAATATGTAAATATATTTTCCATTCATTTTATCCTATAGCTTTTGTCACTGCATGGTTTTATGAGTGTTTTGAAGATGTGCAATATTGATTATAGTCATTGATCAATTGACTAATTGTTAGACGTATTTAATTAAGATACAGTTTTCGTTGATCAGTTTGAAATAAAATACCATTATTATATTAACATTTAAAGAAATTTATGTTATATGTTGTGTAACAATAATCTCCACTTGCTTATAGAGAATTTAAAAAAGTGTTAGCAACACTATATAAATAGTGCCTGTTTGAATTGGGAGGGTAACAGTTGAAATTGACACCCCGAGAAAACCGTTGTCAACCGACGCGAAGCGGAGGTTGACAATGGTTTTCGAGGGGTGTCGATTTCATCTGTTATCCTCCCAAACAGGCACTATTTATTTTATTATACTGAATGTCAATTTTAAAGAAAACTTAACTGTTTTTCTATTGGAATGACTTGAATTCTACGGCGAACCGTACGCGCATCATTTACGCGCATGTAACAATTCGTTTTGTTATACTTTCATGTTAAATACTGAAAGCTGATTGGTTAAGACGCAGTTAATAATATTTGCTATTACCCTCAGCGTTAGCAACGCACTTAGCAACGGGTAACATTAAAAAATGTTACATGCGCGAAAATTATGCGCGTACGGTTCGCTGTAGAATTCACGTTATTCCTATATAAAAGCAGTAAAATTTTCTTAAAAATTAAGACATTCAGTATAACAAAATAAATAGTGCCTGTTTGGGAGGATAACAGTTGAAATTGACACCCCGAGAAAACCAATTTCAACTGTTACCCTCCCAAACAGGCACTATTTATATAATGTTACCCGTTGCCAAGTGTGTTGCTAACTCTGAGGATAATAGAATGGATTATCTACTGCGTCTTAACCAATCAGATTTCAGTATTTAACATGAAAGTATAATAAATGTATATATTATTCAGTATGATAAATTTGCCTTGGTCATTCGCTCATTGAAAATTGTGGTTCAGCATTAATGCCCTTGTTAGCATGCATGCATGTATATGTACCTCGAGACAGCAATGCGACTCTTTCTCACTATTGACAATGACAACAAAGAAAATATACACTGGCTTGTACCACGACTTTTATAGCAATTACTTTTTAAAACATATTAAACATGATACGTGTAGTAGAAATTTATGAGTATTTGCAGGGTATAGAACCAACTATAATTTATGGAGTCAATTTTAAATATCCACCGATACCGGGATTCAGAAAGAAGATGTAAATGTTCCAAAATTGGTGTAAGAAGAAATTCACATTTTGGAATTGACTTTTGGGTCAAACATGGCTTCCATTCCGAAAATGCCCTCATGGGTCTGATCAAACAGTGACCCTAGTCTCGATTTAACGCGATCGACCCATGCTTTGACCTTGGCGTTGCTTTCATACATCATCTGTTCACGAACTGGGACAAGCTGGACCAGTTCACACACCCCTAAAAGATCCGCCAAAGTTATTTCATCTCCACACAGGTATAAATTGTTTTTAAGAAAGTATTGGTCTAGTAGTTTGACCATTTCGGCGACTTTTTTCCGGTAAAATTTGACCTTTTCCCAGTCTATCGGCATTCCTTTCATTCTTGGTATCAGAATCTACAAATATGATTAACGTACGTTGAGAGAAATCGAGAAATCAATCACATTCAGAATTTACAAGTTAACGATATACAAATGTACATGTACATACATGTATTAGGGGTAAAGGTTAAAAACAGAATAATTGAATGTACGTGAAATAGAGTGTATATTTGAGTAATTAATTAACTATCAGAAGATGTTACCAGTGGCTGTTGATAACTCTTGTGATTATTGAGTAATAATTGCAATTGTCTTACATTTGTATACACAAATTACCAGGTTTTGGAAAAGCATTGCACAGTTTTGTCGCAGATTTTGATGCTGCCAATTCATGTATTCATCAATTCTGGCAGTAGTTGCAGTGTCATTCTCTGGATACCAGTGGCTTGGTGCTTTGTATTTCTTAGCCAAATATTTCAATATCGCAACACTGCAAAATTAATTGCAAAGATATAGTATCACAGTAATGATATTAGCCACACTAAAACTACAGTAGAAATCACAATCGCGTATTTTTATGCCCCCCCCCCCCCCAATAATCGATCAAATTATTAAATATCATACATGTAATTTATGTTTTATTGTGCGTTTATTTAATTTTTGATATATGGATCCTAAAACTGACATTTTAGGGGTTATGCTGACAATATCAATATCAATGATGTATGTTTTACGAGCTGTTCCTATATAAAATATGGTTTGAGTTTTATTTTGATAAATATTTGATAAATAACTAGAGATCGATTGATGTACCTCTCGGTGAGGACAAATCCATTGTCGTCTATGACGGGTACACGCCGGAAGGGGTTGATCTTTCGGAACTCCTCTTGCCTGTGCTCTCCTGTGTATTATTCCAACATATATAACATACACTTCTAGTTCTCACATGTAAAATGAATTTATCCAAGTAATTGTGATATTGTCTGACGTTGTATACTTTACTTCATTTCGTTTGTTAATATAAAATTCAATAAACGGAAACATCATTAAACTTTGCATGATTGTACTACAACTTTTCAATATTTTTCAAGATATGTTTAGCCTAAAAAGCATTAAAATTTGAAATGTAACACGCATGCTTGATTTTCAATTGAATGTGTTTTAATTAAGACTGTTGAGACCGCGCTGCAAGTTACACATCTTCCCAAGTCAAGGGTTTCTGACCCAGGAACCCCTTACTTGGGAAGAAGCAAGTTACACAATGAGTAGAACTTAACTACATGTATACCGACCTTCCATAGATTGATAGTATGTGTCAGAATATAGAACGATTGGAACATACTGCCGAGGGTTAAGTAAATGTGCTCAAATTCTTACCTGCCCCAATGGAAACAAAAACTTCATCAAACGGAATGTTGTTTAGCTTTAAAAACATGTACACAGCTCGTGAGGGTTGCGAACCTAGATCGTAGTACAGTTTTAGCGCCATATTCAGTGACAGGTGTAAACCGAAAGAGATCTGTATACATACACCTTTCCTATCGCATACATCGACTGTGTAAATAAATTATCTAAACAAGTTCAGGGGTGTCCAATGTTATAGTAACACTTTTATCGTTAACTAGTGACTTTTAGTGAATTGTCTTACATTTAAAAACAGTCAAGGAAACAGTGGCCATGTTCATGAAAGTACGATCTATTTTATCTGAAACATGTATTATTCTGTTAATAACATGCAAATAGAACCAATGGTAATTAGATTGTGTAGATTTTTTTTTTTAAAGTTCATATATATATATATATATATATATATATATATATATATATATATATATATATATATATATATATATATATATATATATATATATATATATATATATATATATTATTCAAAGGCATATTAACTAAGTGAATGTCCGATTTGGACATAATGATCGAAGTACGCTAAAAACAATTAATCTATCATAATCTTCCCTCATGTGTACATTAAATATATGGAAATTTTTAAAACTCGAAATTATTTCACCAAAAAAAAAAAAAAAAAAAACCAAGAAAAAACACAAAAAAACCAAAACATATATGGCAAAAGTTTTCATCGATAACAATGAAGTCGTCAAACAATAAAATGAGGCAGAATTTTACAGACCATTGAAATGCACAGTGCCTCCGCGGATTAACCAGTATACTTTATTAGTAGCTTCAATGTTTTCCGCACAATCTTCTCGTCGTTTATTATTAAAACAAAAAAACGCTTGATCTTTGGTGATTCATGCAAGATATGAAGGTGGCGATATTGTAGAACAAATACATAACCCGCGTTAGCGGGTTATGTTAATTTTTTTCTTCATAACCCACACGAATCATTAAAGAAAGCATTTTATTGTAACAGTTTATATTTACATCTTTCTTTTAACTAAATAATAAATTGATTGTTAAATGAAAGTAAAATTCCCTTAATTACTGTTTATGTATAACAGTGTGTTAGCTAAACGAAACACACGTCAGCCAAATCGTCTCCTGTGAGACTTTGAGTCTGACGCCATTATGATTATTTCGTGCAGTCCGTGATTTTTCGTAGGTCGCTGTAGGTTTCGACCAATCGATGAACAGGGCGTTTCGATTTCAGTCCTGTCAGTTTCAGCCGCTGTAGATTACGACCAACCGATAATAGTCTAGTCCGATTTGGTCGACAAAAAACCTTTTAACGGCAAATAATTATTATTTGGTCCAGCATATTTTTTCAACATAATTAAAGTGTGCTGATTCCAAAAAAAATATGCTGGCCATCATGAAAATGGCGTTAAGTAGCTCAAAATGGCGATTCAAAATGGGGAACAACCAAATTTTATATTTTTTTCTTAAAGTCTTTTCATTATTAACAAACAATAATGAAATGATCCAGCTAAGTATGTTATCATATCTAAAGTGTGCTAAGTTTGAAAAAAAAATTTGCTGACCTTCCCCAAAAAGCGTTAATAAGGTCAACATGGCGATTCAAAATGGCAGATACCCAGATTTTATAATTTTTTCCTAAAACATTTAAACTAGGGAAAACGCATAAAAACAATAATAATTCAGACCAGCAAAGTTATTTTTGCATATTAATTAAGGCGTGCTTAGTCTGAAAAATATGCTTGCTATGACAAAAATGACGCTAATTAGGTCAAAATGGCGGTCAAAATGGTCGCCAGACAAATTCTATAATTCTCTTACATGTAAGTCTTAAAAATTGGGGTAACAAACGATTATAAATTGGTTCAGCAAAGCATTTTGTCATAACTAAGGTGTGCTGATTCCAACAAAATATGTTGATCACGATAAATTATAGTTAAAAATGGTGGACAACCAGATTTCATTAATTTTCGTCTCGCAGTCTCTTTAGTAGAAAAAAATACCAATACAAAATCACAAATTGGCAAACATATTTATCATAATTAGGTTGTTTCAAGTTTCATGAAATGTGTTGGTCTTCATGAAAATGACGTTAATTTTGTCAAAATGGCATTCAAATTGATGTATAGTAGTAGCCAATTAAATTTCATTAAGTTCCAGCAACAAACAACCATCACCTAATTTTTTTTTATCCAATCCCGGCTGGGCATGGTAACGTGGTAATATGGGCATGCTTATATATGCCTGTCTCCCTATCATTACTTTGGTGTGTGTTTGTTTCCTAAGCGGCATTCAGCAGTTGGAGAATGGGGCTACAATAGAGGGATCAAGTTTTACATATACATGTATATATGAATATATAGAGAAAATCTTTTAAAATCTTCTTCTCAAAAACTATTAGGCCAGAAAAGCTCAAATTAAAATGGAAGCATCCTCAGGTAGTGTAGATTCAAGTTTGTTCAAATCATAGTCCCTGGGGTAGGGTGGGGCCAGAATAGGGGATCAAGTTTTACATAGGAATATATAGAGAAAATCTTTAAAAATCTTCTTCTCAAAAACTATTAGGCCAGGAATGCTCAAATTTGAGTGGGAGAATCCTCAGATAGTGTAGATTAAAGTTTGTTCCAATCATGGTCCCCGGGGATAGGGTGGGGCCACAATTGGGTTATAAATTTTTACATAGGAATATATGGAGAAAAACTTTAAAAACCTTCTTCTCAAAAACTATTGGGCCAGGAAAGCTCCAATTTGAGTGGAAGCATCCTCAGGTAGTGAAGATTCAAGTTTGTTCAAATCATGGTCCCCAGGGATAGGGTAGGGCCACAATTGGGGGATCAAGTTTTACATAGGAATATATAAAGAAAATCTTTAAAAATCTTCTCAAAAAACTATTAGGCCAGCAAAGCTCAAATTAAAATGGAAGCATCCTCAGGTAGTGTAGATTTAATTTTGTTCAAATCATGGATCCTCTGGATAGGAAGGGGCCACAAGTGTTACATAGGAATATATAGAGAAAATCTTTCAAAATCTTCTTCTCAAAAACTATTAAATATAGGCCAGGAAAGCCCAAATTAAAATGGAAGCATCCTCAGGTAGTGTAGATTTAAGTTTGTTCAAATCATGGTCCCTGGGGGGGGGGGGGGGGGGGGGTAGGGCGGGGCTTCAATGGGGGATACATTTTTATTTATAGAGAAAATCTTTTTCTCAAAACCATTCGGCCAGGAAAGCCCAAATTTGAGTGGAAGCACCCCCAGATCGTATAGATTCAAGTTTGTTTAAATAATAGTCCAGGGGTAGGGTGAGGCCACAATGGGGGATGAATTTTTACATAGGAATATATAGAGAAAATCTTTAAAACTCTTTTTAAAGACTATTTGGCCAGAAAAGCTTTAACTTGTGTAGAGGCATCCTCGGGTAGTGTAAATTCAAGTTTGCAAAATCACAGTCCCTAGTGGTAGGGTGGGGCCGTGATGGCGGTTTGAATTTTTACATAGGAATATACACTGCCCACCATAAATAAGTATACACATGTGAAATTTTATGTTTTTTCAATATAAAGTAATAAAAACAGAACTAATCATTAATATATCATTTCATTTTTATATACATTTTAAGGTAATACAATTTGTAAATGCTCTAACATCAAAATATTAAACAAAGAATGGAAATTAACAAATTTTTAACTCAGTCTTTCAAATTGTAAATTAGTCTCAGTATTTCGTGTATCCACCACGGGCTGCTATCACTGCCTGCATTCTTCGTGGCATACTTCTTATCAAATCTTGACATCTTTGGACTGGAATATTGTCCCAAGCAGTGCTCAACACTTGAAAAAGCTCAGTGCAGTTTGGAGTCCTGATGTGTTTCTTTGCAATGCCCAGATCACGCCACAGGTTCTCAATAGGATTCAAATCAGGACTTTGTGGCGGCCAGATCAGTGATCGCAGGTTGTTATTTGCCATCCAATCCTTCACTACTTTGGATCTATGACATGGTGCATTGTCATCCATATAAAAGTAATTGTCACCATAGCCCAAAAGATGTGCAGACGGTACTGCGTAGTTCTCAAGGATGTCAATGTAGCCCTGAGAATTGAGGTTTCCTTCAATCCTTTTCATAAGACCTGTCCCTCTGTACGACATAGCGCCCCAGACAGTTACCCCACCACCACCAAACTTCACAGTTGGCACTATGCAACAGTTCTTGTACTCCTCATGTAGCCTTCGTCTCACGTAGACCCTGCCATCAGATTCGAATAGAGTGAAGCGAGATTCATCAGTCCACAAAACAGAGGACCAGTCCACCCAAGTCCAGTCCGCATGAGCTCTGGCAAAGTCAAGTCTCTTCTGGCGATGTACGTCAGTTAGAAGAGGTTTTTTCTTTGCTACCCGAGCAGAAAGGCCAGCTTCAAGCAGTCTGCGGCGAATAGTGCTGTCAGATGCATCAACCCCAATTTGGTTCCAAGAGGTTTTCAGGATAGGAATGGTATCTTTCCTGTTTGCAAGGCTGTGCCGGATCAGAATTCTGTCTTGTCTTGCTGTAGTCAATCTTGGCCTTCCACATCTTGGCAAGTCAGAATGAGAATTGGTATCTGAGTACCGCTGGATGGTCCTGTAGACTGTCCTCCTCAAATGAGGAATTTAATTAACAAACTTCAGAACTTGAACGTTTATTAAGAATTGAATCAAATTAGGTTTAAACTGCAAAAATGCTTACCTTGTTATTCCTAGAGCCTGGGCCGTCTCAGTGATTGGAACTCCAAGTTGATGGTGAACATTGCATAGGGTCCTCTGCTCCATAGATAATTTTCCCGGCATCTTTACATTCAAATCGCGTTTAAGTCTCATTTATTGAATGATAGGGAGAACTTAATTGAGGTTTCTTGTACAAAGGAGTGTACATTAAAGGAAATTGTGGGTTTAAATTTTATTTTTTAGATGATTAAAGATAAAAGACAGAAAATATTTGTTATGTAGTTAATTATGGATGTAAGGAAAATTACAACATTTCAAAGATTTGAACAATAATTGAAAAATTTAACAAAAATTTATGTCATTTTTGCATGAATTATCTCTCTTTTTTTTAAATTTTCAATTTAGGACATTTATGTATATTTTAAGTACAGCATATTTATGTTTCCATGTCAAAGCCACTTTATTTGAGACTGTATACTTATTTATGGTGGGCAGTGTATATAGAGAAAATCTTTAAAAATATTCTGGGAAAGTTTTCGTTCCTAAACTCAGTACTTAGTGTGAAAGGACAGGTTATGCAGATTTAAGTTTGATGAAACCATGATTCCATAGAGAAAAGTGGGGCCACGAAATGGGGGGGGGGGGTATATAGAAATAGAGAAAAATTTTCTTCCAGGTACAACAACAAAAGGGGCTTGGTATTTACCGAAAAAAAGAGGTGAATAAAAATTGGCAGATATTCAATTTTTTTAGCAAGATCTACTGTACTTAGTTGTCAACATATTTTGATACTGTAATGCTAATTTGATCAGAATTTAGGCAATTGTTGCTCAGGTGAGCAATGTTTCCCCTGGGCCACTTGTTTTCCTTTTGTCTACCATCCTCGGAGGGCTCCCCACTTTCAAAATTGATGCTATTTGCCAGTTGCTTATGTCCATCAATTATATATGAAAAGAAGCTGCATCGTTTTCAAAAAGAATTTAGTAAAGAAGAATAATCTTGAATAAATGAAACTTATTAAAAGAAAATTATTATATGATTTCTGTAATCATTTCATTAGTAAACCTCAGAATAATTATATAACTCCTGACAATATTGTTATGTGACATTTTCTATTTATAGGTACTTTACATCAATCCCATTTCTTCAAAATCTTGGAAGTAAATGGTATTTATGCTTGTGGTACCATCAATACCAGTCGCAAAGGATTCCCACATCAGCTGAAGAACCCAACTTTTTGTTTTAGTCATTATCTTTACAGGTTCATATTGTTTCAACCACATCAGATCCACTTGGAGATGGTCCGACACATCGTCGTGTATCTGGGGGTGAGGTCATACTAATACAGCGACCACCAGCTGTTGCTGCCTACCAGGAGAACTACTATGGTGTTGATCGTGCCATGCAGTATAGCTCCAAGTGTCCCATTGGTTTACAGTCAAGAAAGTTCTGGAAGTACTTTATGAATTTCATCCAGGAAGTGGCCCTGGTCAATACATTTCTCCTTTGGAAGATGACCCCTGGTGTGGTGAAACCAAGGACACATTATTCTTTAGGGGATCTTCATGTTGATGTTGCCATGAGTGTTATTGCAGATTTTTCTAACAGGAAGCAGCCTAGTCATTTAGGAAAACATATGATCACAGCAGTAGGTTTGAGTGAGCATCACAGCATGAAGTTAGATCGACCTCGTGGACGGTGTAAATGGTGTGCAAATAAGGGCAAGAGGAAGGATGTTGTTTATTGTTGTGACAAGTGTATGATGCATCTTTGTCAGGGTGCTTGTTTTCAAGCATATCATGTACATAATCACCTTCCAATTTTGTAATGAATGCATATTACAGTATTTATTGTTGCTGTCATTTTTATCTTTATTATATGTAACATATTAAGTAACTGTCTTTTTTATTTGATATATTTCTCCTGTAGAAGCTATTCACTTAGAAAAGCTTATTAGAAATTAATTAAATTAGAAATTAGAAATTAAGAGAGAGAAAGAAAGAGAGAAAAAAAGAAAGTGAGAGATTTTTTGCTAGAACTTTTAATCTGAAAATGTTAGAAAATAATTTAGTGATACCATATAAAGCACATGTATTATATAGGAAAAAGTTGATTGGCATATAAACAAGAATGTATTTCGAGGGTTATTGCTAACTTTGAATGGATTTGATAGAATATAATTATCATAAACATTTCAAGATGTAGGATGTACATGTTAGGATTACATTTTACTAAATGTTAAATGTACACATGTATATAAACATTTGAATAGTGTAGATTTGGACTCGCTGTGAATTTCCATCATATCAATGTATTTATTTATTTCTTATAAACTACCATTATACCATATCACATTTTTTTCTTCAAATTTGTTTTACTTGAATGTGTCAATGCCTGCAAATTGTCCATAAAATACAGCATTATATTGCTAAATTTATGTTCCAAAGGTTTCCTTTACTACTTGACAATTATTTGTTTGGATAGATTTAAAGGTTAAAAAAATACTATAACTAAATTTTTGGAGCACACAACTTGGACAATTGCATAAATATTTTATTAAGTGTCTTTTACAAAGTGTTTAATAATAACGCTTGTTTAATCATGTCAAAAACACTCAAAATACATAAAATGTTGTGTTCTTGACCATATTGTGTTGCCATGGTTACCATAAGGTTGTGACACAGAGCATAGTATGAACCCTTAATACCTTACCTTTCATAATATATATAGGTTACCTTATGTATAGTCTGTCAGAAAATGTCGTAATTTTCATTTTAAAATTGTTTGCTAAATTCTTAAAAAAAAACTGTCAAAACGGCGGCGGTTAAAGGTTTAAGTGGCTTTTTCTTATGTTTAAGTAATATAAATTATAACGATTTAAAGGGTCCATCATGTGATCATGTTCAAAACAAGGAAGTGAATTGGTCGATCATATAAAATGAACAACTTTCTTTTAAATCAGCTATTTGCACGGATTGTCAGGCTTGCTATACAGAAAGAGGACACGTTTAAAGATGACAGCCGCGTTAACCTTTCTTTGTGTTGTTTCTGTTTGGAGTGGGGTGTTGTCCGATGTACATGTAGGAGGAATAGGTTCAGTAAAAATTTTAATTTACACTGTATTTTTATTCATAATTGTCTTAATTATAAATCGGATGCGATACCTGTAGATCATCAATGCTGTGTATGATATTTGATAAAGAGGAAGGAGTTGTTCTACGCGGTATTTCCTAACGTACATGTACACATGAAAGGCAAAGTTTTTGTGAATATCTCTTCACTTTTCTTTCAATAATTCCGCCAAGAGAAGTTTTAAAAAGTTGACTGATTTGCTCAATTCTACTTTCTCTTCTTTTAATAAATATTAAGATCCCCGTCGCAACGGAAGAACTGGTTATAGAAATACGCTTATACCGATTCTTATTTTTTGATTTTTTATTCATATATATTCCGATCCTTTTGAAGACCTTATCGTATTTACATGTATTCCAATTCCTAAAAGTCATATCTTTTTTGCCTTACCTATTTTCTTTGATTTGTAGAGTTGATATTTCAGAATCATCTCAAAGGATTAATTAAATGAAATTTACAGAAATGATAGAAAATGAACTACTTCCGTTTGATCAAACCGTTTTGTTTCTTTGTTCTCAAAAAGGGTGTTATATGTTTAACATTTTCCTCATAAACAAATATTGATAGAAACTTGAGATGTTAATTGATGATTGATTATTTATCACTTGGTCAATATAAATGGGTGATATAAAGATATAAGACCACCGTTTAGCATTTTAAATTTTGTAAAAGGGATATTTCAGCAATTATAAGGCCAGTGTTTCATTAGTGATATTGTTCACTTACATTTATTTTTTCAAATTTTACGTACAGAATGCCAAGATCTCTTTTAATAGTTAAGACTAACTATTAAAAATTGAAACTGTTTAGTTAGGACTAACTCTTCAAAATTGAAACTGTTTAGCTAGAACAAACTCTTAAAAATTAATTTTTTTTCAATGAAATTCAGCTCAATGTCTAAAATAAAATACCGATTCATGTTTATGAAAAATAAAATGATCTTTTTGTCCTTAAAATCCTCAGGCCTTCCCCAGACTGTTGGTACAGAGCTGGGGGTCGCTGACACTCGGCTGAAGTATGTACAGAGTACTGTCACAGGCAGCTGTCGGTGTGGCGGGTCCTCGTGTCAATGCTGCCAGACCATCCGGGTCTTAACGGAGAAAGAAGACGGTAGTAAAAAATTGGTCATATATTCTATCTGATTAAAATCAGATCCTCAATATGCTCCTTGATTTTCTAGCGACAATAAAAAAAAAACAAGGATCGGATCGAGGATCTGATTTTAATCAGATTGAAACTTTAATATATTGATTTATTAAGAAACAGTTTTTTTTTCATTTTTTTAAGCATGAAGCTTCTATATATAAGTTCATATTTTAAATAAACGTGTATAATTATGATGTTAATTGATATCTATTAAAATCTAGAGGTATCCATTGTGTCTGTTATTCCCAGTACATGACGTCATCTCTGGCATGCTTGTTAAAGAATTTCCTTTTTATTCTTTTTGGCGCACAAACCCACCTTGCAGTGGTCAAACGACCTCTCCTGCATCACCGAAACATATATCCTCTTTATCACCTCGTCACACTCTTGAGTACCCCTATAATCGTATACATTGGCCATGATTTTGCGACAATGATCCTCTATCGTTTTAATTAAGTTGTATACATCCGATTGTGACGATGACCATCTGTCTTCTTTAAATTTTATACGTCTGATTTAGATAGTTAAATTTCCCGCACCGCATGCATCCATAGACTACAAAGTTCAATTAAAAGCAGAAGTATATAGATACATGTACAAGTACACATTCAAGTAGTTTTAATAATTTTCTCGCTCACTTTGGTGAATCAATTTCCTGTTAAAGAACCAAAATTGTGCTTTATGGTTTTAAAGTTATGATAATTGCAGATAATTTGCACGTTTTATATTTAACAAAGATTGATATGAATTTTGTATCGAAATAAAGACAGGTTGAAAGAAATGCCAACCTCGGATATAACAAGTATCGGTTATAACGAGAAGTAAAACTATGACCCCAGCATCTCGTTATACCCGGAAGCCACTGTACATGTTCTTTTTTTGTAGTGTGTATCAAAGTACAATACTTGAAGAAAAACAGTGGAATCTTGCTTACTGTAACTTGGGGAGGAAAGGTTGTTTACAGTAAAGAAGTGTCGGGTTTGTTATCTTTAATACATGTTACATCAATTTCACTTTCTGATACAAACAATTCAATCTAACGAAAATGGCGACATTTTCTATAATGAATTTAACAATACTATGACGTCATTTCGTGTTACAGTCAGAAACCCGCCAGCAATTTGCCTGAAAGTTCCTTTCCTGAAAAAAGTGGGCAAGCTTTGCGTGCAGTTATACAACATGGATGTCGGTAAAAGTGGTCTGTCTGGATGCGCACGCATATCTCTCAAAGTTGCGTTCATTAAGGTGGTAAAAGTTGAGCTGGGATGCTTCAAAATTCCGTTTGCCAAAGATAAAATAATGGAGGTCAAAGCTGGTTCCAAAATGGAGGTGTTGCTACGTAATCGCGAAAGAGATCTCGAGATGAAACTTTTTGCCATTTATCTGAAGCATTTGTTTCGAGAAGACCAATGAACTTATTCTTGTATAGTCTGACCCATGAATAACTACATGGACACAAAGTGTATAGTGTAGAAGTCTAAAAATTTCAGATGCTTTATTTTTATATGAAATAAGTTTTCAATATTTGCATTTCTATAAAATTTATTCTTTAAACCCATTCCTCGGCAAAAAATGATTTGAGTTAATGTTTGTCTTTTAAGAAAAAATTAAACTAAGGTCAAAAGATATTGTCTTGTTAAATTTTTGAACCATGCGACAATTTATTTTGCTTCATTCAAACAATGATTACTTAATCATGTTCGACCATCTCAAACCTAACAACTTGAATGTTCTGTCATTGCTGACATAAAATTCACTTAGAGGGTTCTTAGAGGTTTTCAGTTATTTTTCATAACCTCTAGTTTTCAGATTTACGTTTTCTTTCGATAATCTAACTTCAAGGAAACCCCTTAAATTTGAAGGCAGGCAAACTACGTGTGTTGTTGAAACGAGTAAAAAGACCATTACTATTACTGTAATAAATTCATTACTCTTTATTACATGTAACATTCTCGATACTTGACTCCTTCGTATTTTGATATGTCGCTGTATGTCAAGCAACGTGTATAACTTGAGAAGTCATTTCATACTAGTACAAGCCATTTAATTAACCCAAAATTAGAATAATTATTTACATATTTACAACGGCAGTAGTTCAAACAAATAATTTCTGCCTTGTGTTGAAGGATTAGTGATAAGTTAGATCTTCCCCATCCCATTTTGAAAAAATCGATGCTACGTGCCTGTTATATTATATAATATTATCGGATGTAAACAATCTTTCTCTCGTGATTTGATGAGTTTATTGAGAACCCTCTCATAACACTTCCTGTTCATCTATCATTTTGACGGCGCTTTATTTATATGTATATAAATCATAAACAAACAAACAAACTCAGAAAAAAACCACATCATAGATTTTTAGAGGGAAATCTTTTGTGAGATGTATGATATACATGAAACAAAACTCCAATCGATAAGGCCATGAAGGCTTGAAGTTTGATTAAATGGTAAGTTAAAGTGGTGGTGATTATCATGTTAATCGTGGGGATAGTTTAACGGGATTTTTCATTTATCCTGAAAAAAGTTTATCTTTTCCTATCGTGTATGAAATCCCATTGTATCGTGTATGAATTCCTATCGTATCGTGTATGAAATCCTATCGTGAATGAAACCTATCGTATCGTGTATGAAATCCTATCGTATCGTGTATGAAATCCTATCGTATCGTGTATCCTGATCTATTGTGCATTTGTTTTTTCTTTTCGTGCGCTCAATCCATTCTAACGGTTATTTTGTGAAAAACTAACTTTAATATGTTGCCTTCAGTGTAATCATTTCACAAGTTCACTTACGCTAAAGATTTTTTGCACACAAGTTTGGTTATATTCCATTTCCAAGAAAATAACTTAACGAGTACTTATCTTTTTTTCGACAAGAATACATTTTTTTCTTTCTGTTTTGTCTTTATTATATTTTACACAAAGTTTGATACGTTTTTGAAAGAAATCTTCTTTGGATTGGACGAGATGAATTTAATTGTGACAATTGCATGTTAGTTTCAAAGCCGATAATTGAATGTATTTACGATGGTGCATTTTTCAAGGACCACCGGAGTTCGTCTTCATCGAGCACATAATAGTCTTTCATCATTTCATCGTATTTGATCACCGTAAGTAATGTCCAAAATACCTGCGTCTTTGAAACAACTGACGAGAAAATAATGATTTTATTCAACAAATTCACCATGAAAAAATAATTTATTTGATTTTTTGAAAAAGTACAAACCGAATTTATGGTAACTTTTTTGAATGATTCTTAAGGTCAGACGACACGTTCCTCAACTTTATATTTATTAACTTTTACCAGGAATTTGTTAATGGTTTACTACTACTTTGACAAGCTTTCTTGCAAAAAATTAGGATACCTTAACAGGCATTTCTGCAAAATACTAGAGTTTGCAATTTCATTTATACTCTTCTTGAAGCAACACTTGAATTGAAGATATAAAAACAAATAAATATACAGCACTGCGAAAATTCACCATATTGGAATTCAAACTCGGCCGGGCTTGGGCTTTGAACTCACAACTTCTAGATCCTACACTCCTGACAGTGAGCGGCCACAGCTATAACCACTCTGCCATCTAGGCATACATCCATGTATAAGTAAATTCTAATCATTTTAAAAGTAATTACAAAAATAATAATTTTATTGGAAATCTTCATTACGAGGAGATACAAAAAGATGCTCGAGGAACGTGTCGTATGACCTTAAATTAATAAAAAAAAAACCCACTTCACTATTCATTGTTATTATATAAATTACATGAATGTATACATTGATTTACATAATATATTCTACAATGTACAATTAAAGCTAAACAACAAAACATGAATTTAACTTGCAGATGAATAGAACTTGAATACTGTTATATACATGTTACAAAATCTTAAACAACTTATCATTTTTAAACTATACGAATTTATAACAAGTTAGATATCATGTAATAAAATTAGATTAATAAAACAAATACAATTATTTCTTAGGTTTGTTCAGTTTATTTCATCGATTCAAGTAATACGAAAACCTTTCGAATTCTTTAATTGACAACTGGTGCTATAGTGAAAAAAAGTTCCAAAATACCTGTTTATAAAAAAATAAAACAAAATTATTATAATACAGCAATTCAAAATTCCATACATGCAGAGTTGAGTTAGTCCCAGTAATCGATGATTACTCACCAATAAGGCAAGAGAGATAATCGAGAGAGTTCCACTTCTGTCGGGGCCTTAAGCATATAATCAATATAACAATTATAGTAATACTTTGCTGTGAAATCATACTTGTAAGTTGAGTGTTTAACATTTTTCAAGCAGAAATAAAAAAGAGGAAGAACCAGTGCCTGAGGAACTTGATGGCGTCACTGATGACGTCATCGGACCTAAGGTCACAGTATCAGAAGATGAAACCCGTGAGTTCAGAAGGTTCAAAGCTGTAGTTGTAGATGTTGTTTCGTTTGAAGTTGTTGCTTTTTCGGTTGTTGTAGTGGCCTCGGTCGTAATTGTCAAAGGCTGCGCATTAAAGTCGTCTTAAAAAGGGAAAATCGATTGAAATAAGAATTTAATTACCAGAGCTAGAGGGTCGTTTTAATTTGCGTTTGGAATCGATGATATTAAACTTGATCTGTATAAAAAATTCAAATGTTGAAGATAAAATAGTTTAGAATCTTTTCTTTTAAGTCAGGGTATATGGTAAGAACTTATTTGATCATACTTGTATCTAAAAGAAAGTGGGCGCTCAAGTTATTAAGTTTGAGGAATGATCGACACGAATCAATTGTGATTTAAATGTCTATAACCTCGAAACGCTACAACTGATTATTTGAAGGTACCACTCTCTAGGAAGTTGAAGCATGTTTTCTGCTATTTAAAAACTAAGTAACATGCTTTCGTTTTTAACAAAAGTTGTCCCAACGATTGACAGCCTTTCCAGTGAAACCTGTTACATGCATATGTATACAAGTCAGAAAGCAAAACGGTAGAGGACTAGTATAGCATTAATAGTTATATGCTCTAAACGCCTTTAAATTCGGAAGTAAGACAATCATTTAAATACTGTGTCAAACTTTCGAAAAGGTTATACCATCGTTGCAAAAGGACAATAAAATGTTTTCAAAAAAGTCCAAATAGTTAATTTATAATTTTAAGGAATGAATTTAATATATATTAGTTTTATACGAGATGAAATAGTTTGGGACTGTTTACGTTTTATAAAATCGCGAAGCATTTAAAAAAAACGCGTAAAGTGTCACAATCCATTTTATATCGTATAAAACTAATAAATATTGAATTCATTGCTTATAATTTAATTTTGTTGCTATCAGTTTTAGATGAAAACGTTCATTTAAGCATTGAATCACTATTTTTTTAAAAGGTGTGGTTTCATAGCTGCATGCAACGGTGTTTGCAAACAAATTGAGTAACGCGCACTAAAGTTTTCAATGCTTATATTTACGTTTCTTAACATTTATTCTCTTTCCGAAGAAATGATTAATTTTTTTAAATAACTGAAACTGAAATAATCAATGCAATTTGATAGAGTGACATAAAGTAAATGTAAATATTTGGCCTTTAAATTGACATCAAATTGTACAAACTTCAAACGTAATGTCAGATTGATGCGTTTGTAAACATCCATCTTTTTTTAAACAGCAGTAGCATATCTTATGTTGAGGTTTGTCATTTTTACCGTTTCGAATTCGTGGAGAGAAGATCCAGAAACAAGAAAATAATTTAATAACAGCTATAAATAATAGATTCAAACCCATATTTTGATAACACGAAATACCAATTCAAAGGTTCTTTTGCCAACTTCCTCATCGCAAAGAAACAAAATTTAAAAAAAATTTGAAAATGTGCACTTTATCAACTAAGCAATGAAATTTTCACTTTTCCAACGCTCCAAGATTCAGGCCAAATTTGCATCTTACGCGCCCACTTTCTTTAAGGTTGATCTGATGTGCAACTGTAAAACAACTTCTATCCGCAACCACTTTATTTCGCAAATATCTTGAGATGAACTTGGTCGTAGAGAGTAATTTTCGCGATCAAAAGCCCTATCTACAACAGTGTGTTAGCTAAAAGAAACACACGTCAGCCAAATCGTCTCCTGTGAGACTTTGAGTCTGACGCCATTATGATTATTTCGTGCAGTCCGTGATTTTTCGTAGGTCGCTGTAGGTTTTGACCAATCGATGAACAGGGCGTTTCGATTTCAGTCCTGTCAGTTTCAGCCGCTGTAGATTACGACCAACCGATAAAAGGAGCGGGTAGATTTCAGTCTGGCTGTTTCTATAGAGCAATGAATTGACTATAAGTTTCCGTAAGAAATAGAGGGAATCATACTTGGTAGATGTAAAAATGAATCAATAATCCCATTATTTCCAGAAAATATGTCCGTTCATTTGTTTTAAGTCAAATGATCATGCAATTCTTAAGTGGCTTTTTTTTGATTTTTAAGTAATATAAATTATAACGATTTAAAGGGTTCCATCATGTGATCATGTTCAAAACAAGGAAGTGAATAGGTCGATCATATAAAATGAACAACTTCCTTTTAAATCGGCTATTTTCACGGATTGTCAGGTTTGCCATTCAGATAGAGGACACGTTTAAAAATGACAGCCGCGTTAACCTTTCTTTGTGTTGTTTCTGTTTGGAGTGGGGTGCTGTCCGATGTTCATGTAGGAGTAATAGGTTCAGTAAAAATTTTAATTTACACTGTATTTTTATTCATAATTGTCTTAATTATAAATCGGATGCGATACCTGTAGATCATTAATGCTGTGTATGATATTTGATAAAGAGGAAGGAGTTGTTCTACGCGGTATTTCCTCACGTACATGTACACATGAAAGGCAAAGTTTTTGTGAATATCTCTTCACTTTTCTTTCAATAATTCCGCCAAGAGAAGTTTAAAAAGTTGACTGATTTGCTCAATTCTTCTTTCTCTTCTTTTTATAAATATTAAGATCCCCGTCGCAACGGAAGAACTGGTTACAAAAATACGCTGATACAGATTCTTATTTTTTGATTTTTTTATTCATATATATTCTGATCCTTTTGAGGACCTTATCGTATTTATTCCGATCCCTAATAGTCATAACTTTTTTGCCTTACCTATTTTCTTTGATTTGGAGAGTTGATATTTCAGAATCATCTCAAAGGATTAATTAAATGAAATTTACAGAAATAATAGACAATTATTTACTTCCGTTTGATAAAACCATTTTATTTCTTTGTTCTCAAAAAGAGGGTTATAAGTTTAAAATTTTCCTCATAAACAAATATTGATAGAAACTTGAGATGTTAAGTGATGATTGATTATTTATCACTTGGTCAATAAAGAAGGGTGATATAAAGATATACGACCACCGTTTTGCATTTTAAATTTTGTAAAAGGGATATTTCAGCAATGATAAGGCCAGTGTTTTATCAGTGATATTGTTCACTTACATTTATTATTTCAAATTTTACGTGCAGATTGCCAAGATCTCTTAGTATAGTTAGGACTAACTCTTAAAAATTGAAACTGTTTTGTTAGGACTAACTCTTCAAAATTGAAACTGTTTAGTTAGAACAAACTCTTAAAAATTATTTTTTTTTCAATGAAATTAAGCTCAATGTTTAAAATAAAATACCAATTCATGTTTATGAAAAATAAAATGATTTTTTTCTTAAAATCCTTAGGCCTTCCCCAGACGGTTGGTACCGAGCTGGGGGTCGCTGACACTCGGCTGAAGTATGTACAGAGTACTGTCACAGGCAGCTGTCGGTGTGGCGGGTCCTCGTGTCAATGCTGCCAGACCATCCGGGTCTTAAAGGAGAAAAAAGACGGTAGTATTAAATTGGTCATATATTCAATCTGATTATAAAATCATATCCTCGATACGCTCCTTGATATTCTGGCGACAGTAGAAACAGTAGCGACAGCGGATCGAGGATCTGATTTTAATCAAATTGAAGTTTTAATATATTGAAGTTTTATTTATTAATCATAAACAATTTTTTCTCCATTTATTAAGCATGAAGCTTCCACATATATATGTAAGTTCATTTTTGAAATAAACATGTATGGTTATGTTAATTGATATCTATTTATCTAGAGGGAATCCATTTTGTCTGTTGTATCAACCACATGACGTCATCACTGACATGCTTATCAAAGAATTCCTTTTTACATTTATTTCATTTGGCGCACACACCCACCTTGCAGTGGTCAAGCGACCTCTCGTATCACCGAAACAACGATTGAAACATATGCCCTTAGGGCTAGCTCTATATTGCCTCAAGTCCCACTCTAGATAGAGTCCCCCTAGGATCGTGTACATTGGTCATGGTTTATTGCGACGATGACCATCTGTCGTCTTAAAATCTTATATGTCTGATTTAGATAGTTAAATTTCCGCAAAGCATGCATCTATAGACTACAAAGTTCAATTAAAAGCGGAAGTATATATAGATACACAAGTAGTTTTAATAGTTTTCTCACTCACATTGGTGTATCAATTAATTTCCTGTTGAGGAACCAAAATTGTGTTTAATGGTTGCAAAGTTATGATAATTGCAGATCATTTGCACGTTATATATTTAACCAAGATTGATATGAATTTTGTATCGAAATAATTTAATTCTGATTGTAACGCCTCATTTGATTGGCTAAACAAATTAATATAGATCGTATAACATATTTGTCTACGTCACAATAAGACGCGCGTGTGAAACGTATTAATCCGCTTGACGTTATGTTTAAATTTTGTGCAAATTAACATATTTTAACTAATTAATGGGCCTTATTATTTAATTTAAATAGTAGAAAATTAAATTATACGGAATAAATTTAATTTCTACCTATGTTATACGAGTATAATATAACTTGGAACAGTTTACGCTTTTTTATAAACCGCTTCGGGGTTTATAAAGCGTAAACAGCCTCAAGTTTTGCAATATCGTAAAACATAGGTAGAAATTAAATTCATTCCTTAAATAAAGACAGGTTGTAAATAAAATACATGTTCTTTCTTTTTTTGAAGTGTGTATCAAAGTACAATATTTGAAGAAAAACATTGGAATCTTGCTTACTGTAACTTGGGGAGGAAAGGTTGTTTACAGTAAAGAAGTGTCGGGTTTGTTATCTTTAATACATGTGACATTAATTACACTTTTTGATACAATCAATTCAATCTAACAAAAATGGCGACATTTTCTATAATGAATTTAACAATACTATGACTTCATTTCGTGTTACAGTCAGAAACCCGCCAGCGATTTGCCTGAAAGTTCCTTTCCTGAAAAAAGTGGGCAAACTTTGCGTGCAGTTATACAACATAGATGTCGGTAAAAGTGGTCTGTCTGGCTGCGCACGCATATCTCTCAAGGTTGCGTTCTTTAAGGTGGTAAAGGTTGAGCTGGGATGCTTTAAAATTCCGTTTGCCAAAGATGAAATAATGGAGGTCACAGCTGGTTCCAAAATGGGGGTGTTGCTAAGTAACCGCAAAATCGATCTAGAGATGAAACTTTTTGCCATTTATCTGAAGCATTTGTTTCAAGAAGACCAATGAACTTATTCTTGTATAGTACTAGTCTGACCCATGGATAACTACACGGACAAAAAGTGTATAGTGTAGAAGTCTAAAAATTACAGATGCTTTATTTTTATATGAAATAAGTTTTAAATATTTGCATTTCTATAAAATCCAATCTTTAAACCCATTTCTCGGCAAATAATGTGTGTCTTTAAAAAAAGAATTAAACTAAGGTCTAAAAGATATTCTCTTGTTAAATTTTTGAACCATGCGACAATTTTGGTTCATTCAAACAATGATTACTTATGTTTGACCATCTCAAAACTAACAACTTTAATGTTCTGTCATTGCTGACATATATTACTTAGAGGGTTCTTAGAGGTGTTCAGTTATGATTTACTTTTTCTTTCAATTATCAAACTTCAAGGAAACCCTTTAAATTTGATGGCAGGCAAACTACGTGTATTGTTGAAACGAGTAAAAAGACCATTACTATTACTGTAATAAATTCATTACTCCTTATTACATGTAACATTCTCGATACTTGACTCCTTCGTATTTTGATATGTCGCTCTATGTCAAGCAACGTGTATAACTTGAGAAGTCATTTCATACAAGCCATTTAATTAGCCCAAACGTAGAATAATTATTTACATATTTACAAGGGCAGTAGTTCAAACAGATAATTTCTGCCATTTGTTGAAGGATTAGTGATAAGTTAGTTCTTCCCCATCCCATTTAAAAAAATCGATGCTACGTGCCTATTATAATATATATTATAGGTTGTGAACAGTATTACTCTCGTGATTTGATGAGTTTATTGAGAACCCTCTCATAACACTTCCTGTTCATCTATCATTTTGACGCTTTTTTAATATTATATGTATATAAATCATAAACAAACAAACAAACTAACTCAGAAAATGACCACATCAAAGATTTTTAGAGGGAAATCTTTTTTACGAGATGTATGATAAACATGAAACAAAACTCCAATCGATAAGGCCATGAAGGCTTGAAGTTTGATTAAATGGTAAGTTAAAGTGGTGGTAATTAACAGGTTAATCGTGGGGATAGTCTAACGGGATTTTTCATTTATCCTGAAAAAATTTATCTTTTTCTCTCATGTATGAAAACCCATTGTATCGTGTATAAAATCCCATTGTATCGTGTATGAAATCCTATCGTATTGTGCGTGTATCCTGATCCGTTGTGCGTTTGTTTTTGTTTTTCTTTTCGTGCGCTCAATCCATTCTATCGGTTATCTTGTGAAAAACTAACTTTAATATGTTGCCTTCAATGTAATCATTTCACAAGTTGACTTACGCTAAAGATTTTTTGCTCACAACTTTGGTTATATTCCATTTCCTAGAAAATAACTTAACAAGTACTTATCTATTTTTCGACAAGAAGACATATATATTTTTTTTCTTTCTGTTTTGTCTATATTTTATTTTACACAAAGTTTGATACGTTTTTGAAAGAAATCTTGGTTGGATTGGACGAGATGAATTCAATTGTGACAATTGCATGTAAAGGCCCTGTCACACCAAGCTGCGCCCCCACGGCGTGTTCACGGCGTTGTAAAATTCATGGAATCGCCGTAGGATCTCAAGGAAAATTTAGAAAAAATGTACAGTTTTATTTAAAAATTTTACAAGTGCGCTCTCGCTGAGTTTCCGCCGCGCGCTCATGACGTGCTAGGAGTTTTTACCATGCGTCGGTTGACAATGGTTTCCTAGGGGTGTCAATTTTAACTGTTACCATCCCTAACAGGCACTATTTATATAGTGTTACCCGTTGCTAAGTGTGTTGCTAACGCGGAGGGTAATAGAACGGATTATCAACTGCAATCGGATTTCAGTATTTAACATGAAAGTTTAATAACAAATGTTGTTATTGATGTTGACATTAATATATCAACTAATTCACCAAGAAAAAAATGATCTATTTGATTTTTTGAAAGAGTACAAACCGAATGTATGTAACTTTTTTGGGTGATTCCTAAATTAATAAAAAACAAATCACTTCACTAATCATTGTTATTATATATATGTATACATACATTGATTTGCATATATTCTACAGTGTACAATTGAAGCTAAACAACAACAAAAATGAATTAAACTTGCATATGAATAGAACAAGAATACAGTTATATATTTAAAAAATAACATTTAAAAAAAGTTACAAAATCTTAAACAGTTTATCATTTAACTATACGAATTTATAACAAGTTAAATTTAATGTAATAAGATTAGATTCAATGAAAGAAATAAATATACTTTTTCGTTCAGTTTATTTCATCGATTTAAGTATTCAAAAACCTTTCGAATTCTTGAATTGACAACTAGTGCTATAGTAAAAAAAAGCTCCAAAATACCTGTAAATAAAAAAAAAATTATACATCTATTCAAAATTCCATACATGCAGAGTTAAGCTAGTCCCATTAATCGATGATTACTCACCAATAAGGCAAGGGAGATAATCGAGAGAGTTCCACTTCTGTCGGGGCCTAAAGCATATAATCAATATAACAATTATAGTAATACTTTGTGGGAAATCATACATGTAAGTTGGGTGTTTAACATTTTTCAAACAGAAATTTAAAAAAAGATATATTACCAGTGCCTGAGGAACGTGATGGCGTCACTGATGACGTCATCGGACCCGAAGTCACAGTATCAGAAGATGAAACCCGTGAGTTCAGAAGGTTCAAAGCTGTAGTTGTAGATGTTGTTTCTTTTGAAGTTGTTGCTTTTTCGGTTGTTGTAGTGGCCTCGGTCGTAATTGTCAAAGGCTGTGCATTAAAGTCGTCTTAAAAAGGTAAAATTGATTGAAATAATACTTTAGTTACGAGAGTTAGAGAGTCGTTTTAATTTCCGTTTTGATCGATGATATTAAACTTGATCTGTATAAAAAATTCAAATGTTAAAGATAAAATAGTTTAGAATCTTTTCTTATTAAGTCAGGGTATATGGTAAGAACTTATTTGATAATACTTGTATCTAATAGAAAGTGGGCGCTCAAGTTAGTAAGTTTGCAGGAATGATCGACACGAATCAATTGTGATTTAAATGTCTATAACCTCGAAACGCTGCAACTGATTATTTAAAGGTACCCATTTCTAGGAAGTTGAAGCATATTTTCTGCTATTTAAAAACTATGTAACATGCGTTCGTTTAAACAAAACTTGTCCCAACGGTTAACAGCCTTTCCAGTGAAACCTGTTACATGTTTACACGTCAGAAAGCAAAACGGTAGAGTACTAGTATAGTATTAATAGTTTATTTGCTCTAAACGCCTTTAAATTCGGAAATAAGACAATCATTTAAATACTGTATCAAACTTTCGAAAAGGTTATGCCATCGTTGCAAAAGGACAATGAAATGTTTTCCAAAAAAAAGTCCAAATAGTTAATTTATAAGTTTTATACGAGATGAAATAGTTTGGGACTGTTTACGTTTTTAAAAATCGCGAAGCGGTTTATAAAAACGCGTAAACTGTCACAAAACATTTAATATCGTACAAAACTAATAAATATTGAATTCATTGCTTATAATTTAATTTTTTTGCTATCAGATGAAAATGTTCATTTAATCATTGAATCATTATTTTTTATTGAAAGATGAGGTCTCATAGCTGCAACGGTGTTTGCAAACAAATTGAATAACGCGCACTAAAGACTCAATGCTTATATTAACGTTTCTTAACATTTATTTTCCTTCTGATTTATTTTTAAAAATTTCTGCCCTATTCATTGAGTAATGTGTAATTAACGGAAGAGCCATTGGAACAGCCGAATCATGCTGACAAAAATAGTGCATACTAGAGATTTGATAACTTATAAGAGAATTCTATTTTCATTCTGTAATTTGATGAATTTACTTTTGGTATACTAAGAAATTAATCAAATGTATTCATTTTACTGTTAAAATTTGTTTAAATCAATGAAATATTAATCAGCGTATTTATAATATCAGGTCGTGATCTGGTTTGAAGTCGCGAGGAAAGTCAGTCATGTTCTTCGAGAAATACTTAAGGAAGACTGTATTCATACGCACCAGATTTGGTGATTAGGTCTTCTGTGTTATGCGTAAATATCACTGAAATAATCAATGCAATTTGATAGGGGGACATTAAGTAAATGTAAATATTTGGCCTTTAAATTGACACCAAATTGTACAAAATTCAAACGTAATGTCAGATTGATGCGTTTTTTAACGTCCATCCTTTTTTAAACAGCAGCAGCAGATCTTATGCTGAGGTATGTCATTTTTACCGTTTCGAATTTGTGAAGAGAAGGTCCAGAGACAAGCCAATCATCTAATAACAGCTATAAATAATATATTCAAACCCATATTTTGATAACACGAAATGCCAATTCAAAAGTTCTTTTGCCAACTTCCTCATCGCAAAGAAACAAAATTTTAAAAAAATTTGAAAATGTGCCCTTTATCAAACAAGCAATGAAATTTTCACTTTTCCAACGCTCCAAGATTCAGGCCAAATTTGCATCTTACGCGCCCACTTTCTTTAAGGTTGATCTGATGTGCAACTGTAAAACAACTTCTATTCGCAACGACTTTATTTCGCAAATATCTTGAGATGAACTTGGTCGTAGCGGGTAATTTTCGCGATCAAAAGCCCTATCTACAACCGTGTGGTTATTACACACATACATGTACGGCAAGCGCCGGTTCGCGGCGAGAAAATTTGCGACGAAAAAAAGAGGCTCTCGCAAACCTTGCAAAATTTCTCAAACGCGAATAAATGTTGGTTTACAGTATTTGTTGACTTTTCGGTTTCTGTAAGGGAACGAACGTTTAGTTAAATAAAACCCTCTTACAATTACAGACGCCACACATGTTTGGACAGGTGTACGGTACGTTTGAGTACTTGGAACAACCCGAGGGCGTTATGGTGTTTGTACACCAAGGAATGTCAGGGGTCAAGGCCGAACAGTTCACTGAAATGTAAAAGTTATTTCTCATGTTGTGAAAGCAAATGTGTTGATATGATGTATCAACATGACAAACAAATACATGTAAGAATAAACATCAGCAGAAAAAGAAGTTTGATGCCAGAGATTAGTTTCTCAAAAAGCTTACAGCATGAGAAGGACTCACTTGAACACGTGTCTCCCACGTAGTAGGGTCTTCCCAATGAACACGAACATGTGCATTTGTCTATGTGCATAACTCCATCATTTTCACAAATTAAGCCGTTACAATCTGAAAACAAATAATTAACATCGACCCTCTGATAATTAAACGTATGGAAAATGGTTATAGGAACAAATGGCGATTAAGCTGCTAGTGATGATGGCAGATAACTTTACAAAATTGGTATATGTCCAAAATAACATTGAGCACAAGGAATTGACATTTGAAAATTAAGAACACCCCTTGTATTTTAACGAGCAAATAGCCAAACACAGTAAGTTTATCCTTGGTTAATGGTATTGTTAAGCTCCAATGACACCCCTGCAAATGTGTTCTGAGTGTTTTCTTTATCGTTGCTAAGTATGTAATAAATCCAGAGATGCTCGAATAAAAGTTCACGAGATTTCAACGAGATTTGTTTAGTTCCTGTGAAATTTCGAGTGGAAGTATGAGTTCGAATAATATTCTCAAAATACATTTTACGTAAATACTGGTCGTTTTTCATATCACACCCTACTTTGATCTATGTAAAAACATGAACATCTTTTGAGATGTATGTCTTATTTCATCATCTAGCAGTTATTTAAATTAAACGATGATATTAAGAACAGAGTTATCGTTTGTGTTCAACAACGTGAAGAATGGTTGAAAATACAAACATTTGGTTGCTTAATAAAATCATAGCCATGTTTAATGCTTGTGGTGTGCAATACCATGTTTTCAAAAAAAAAATAATTGGCATCTGTTTTGCATAAAATCTTAGGATATAGAACAATTTTCAAGGAACATTCTGCATAAAAAAAAATATAGTCTGTTTCACTATTGATGATGTTACTAGGTCAGGCGCGGATCGAAAATTAATCCTTAGGGGGGTCTATACTAAGCATGTAAATTGTTGCAACAGCAGAAAAAAAACTTATTTTTTGTATTGTCTCGATTAATTCATTAATTAATTAAGATAAACTTTAAAATCAATAAACCTCTAGATTTTATGTTTGACTACAAGTACCTAGATTCTATGAAAAAGACAGTAAACACGAGGCACGTTTTTTACTGCGAAACTGAAAGGGTCAAATATAGCCACGTGGTCTAAAATTTAAATGACAATAATATTCGCAGGGGTGAATGAGGTATGAACAGACGATTGTGCCATATTTCTGCATGTAGTTCAGCTAGTGCAGGACGGAAGTATGGAAAGGATACAAGGAATGGGTACTGTGGTTTCATCAATCAATATTCGTTGAATACCAGTTTTCCTGGATTTCGTTTTTAAGTTGATCCACGAAATTAAATGTTCATTGAAATGCAATTTCTATTAACATTTAGTATTGACACGGTTATTGGCCACGGATTTACGTATCCTTGAAACTCTTCTTTTACTATATCCACGAAAATTGATACCCTTGAATATTAATGAAACCACAGTACTGTGTTTATAACGTATATTGTATGGTTCTTTTTCTTTCTTACCACAGAGATTGTTTTTGCATTTTGAAGGACAATCTTGACAACTGGTACCGTTTTTGTAGGGCATGGCGCCAACGGAGTTGCCTCTAGGAAACAAACATAAACATTCACATGCATGCACAGGTCTGTGACAAAGGATTAAGGATAAAACACTAACAAACAAACTAACAAGCAAAATATTTTAACACCTCCCTTCAAGAAAAATGAAGATTGAAATTCATTTATTTTTGTCAGTTTCGAATTAAAAAAAACAACAACAAGAATTAAACACAGTAAATACAATGCAATCAATGTAAATACATTAATCAAGAATTAATCACAACTGCTTGACCACAAAACTAATATTTGGAAAGAAACATAATATCGAATAACGCAAGGTTTTAAAACTATAATTAAGCAGCATAGACTAGTATTTGTACATCGAATTGAATTTAACGTTTTCGGTTCTAGAATAGTTATATTCCAAAATATCAGCATAAATATATGCCAGAAACCACAGTTTAGAACATAAAAAAACTGATCAAGAAAATCCGATGAGGAAGAGTGATATTTATCTTATTTGTAGAACATTGAACATTAACTAATACATTAATCACTATTATCTTCAAGCAAGCTAGAACACTTTTGGTCAGTAGTGGGACTTACCCTGGAGAATAGTTACAAACGTAATAGTGCGTATTGCTTGTGCTACAGTAGGCGTATCCACATCCAACCTTAATGGAGGACGACCACACCACCTTAATAAAAAGATAAATTTATGAAAATATAGAATAGCGAAAACATTCATTTCTGTGTGAACTTTTTTATATATTAACTATTAAATATATTAACTAATAAAAAGCAATGTTTAAAAGTTCACCGGGAAATGAACTTTTTAACTTGCTGTTTATTTTTTAAAACATGTACGATATAGTACAAAAACATAAATTAATTGGTTAACGAATGAATGAAATAAGAAGCTTATGGGCCACACCGGTCACCTTAACATCAGTTCTTATATATCTTTCATAAGAGGTAAAGCGAACTTAATATAGTATGCAATTTAGCCAACAAAATAACGATTTTGCAATCATATAGTTAAGTTAAAATATTTCTAAAGAAATCAAAATTACCAGGTTAAAAGACGTTTAGTTATCTTACATGACATCTTTAAAATCTTCATGTTAAAGATATATACTAAGAAAATAGTTAACATACAGTAACAATTTGGAATTTTGGGTATTTATAACACTTTTAACCAAAGAAATCTGATGAAAAACATGTTCTAAAGATATTGTAGACAGTCAATACAATGAACTAATTATGGTTTAACATGAACTATGTACTGAAAATTAGGCAGGTATATTCCATGTAGTGACTAATTTATAACATTCATGTATATACTCGTATATATTGAGAAGACAATTCGTGTGTTGTATGCAAGGCCTAGCGGTAACGCATTGGTCTTTTTTTTATTTTGCGATCGTTGGATTGATTTCCACGAATGTTAATTTTTCACTTAATTAAAGAATGATTAGAATAGAAAGTTTACACAACATGCATCTAGTCTGCTGGATTTTTTTAATATAAATTCCCTAGTACAACACACTACCCGTATTTTGTATTATATACTAATATCTCGATGTTGGTTTCCCAAACTATGGCAAAGCAGTGGAATCATAAATAAGAACTTAAGGAGGCCGATTTTGGGATTTTTTGGAGAAAAACTGCAATAGAAAAACTTTTTTATTTTTCAATTATTTGTCATTTAAACCAACTCTAGTTTATTTGCATAGTTTCAAAAAATCGACCATCTGGTTCTTTTAGGGGCCAACTCAAAATAAAGGTACATTTGCTGTAGGAATATAAAGGAAACTGTCATATCTATATCGAAGAAAATCCATAAGAAGTAATGCGCAAAAACATGCGCAATGAAAACTTTAGTTGGCCTCCTTAAGTTTTGGAAATCACATAACTTCGTCAGGTACCTGTATCTGTTCTTTGTAAAAAATCCTTCCCGTTAATCGCGGCTTTATGCTATTATTCTCATATTATCAAAGATTTGAGAATACATACAAGCAATATATAAAGAGAAGATATTTTTTGGACTTCGTATGTCACATTATGACATGAATTATTATCATGAGATCAGCGCTACACCAACTAACTAATTATCCTTGGCCTCAATGTATCAAATTTAACAAAATTGAAAATTGCATTTAACTATTTATAATTATTTCTAAAAAAAAAAAAAGTGTGTAGATAAGAGGATGCTTGTTACAACGCACTTTGAAAAATTACGCACTTTGAACATTTTTTTCAAAGTGTGTTAATTTTGGGACCAAGTCAACGCACTTTGAAAAAAAATATTTTTTAATATATTTCAACTGGCTTATTGCAAATATGATGTGAAAAAAGGATACCTGAATTATGTTTATCAAAAACAATATGATCTCTGAGAAGATCAAATGCGACAAAATTAACCCACATTCTATTGCTTGTTTTTAAGTTTACAATAATTTAATGTTCGTTAATGTTAATATTCTTTTATTGAAGAGAGTTATTTGATTAGAATACGAAAAGAGGGTTACTGTTGAAACACATAGATTCTTTAACATACAAATGGAGAAATTATTGTTCGGCCAGCTCGTTTTTTTTAATAACACTTCATCTACTTATACAGAGCATATTTCTTTTTCCGATCTTAAATGTTTACCCAAAGTTACTGAATATCATATGTTTTGGAAGGAAAAATGAGGTGTAGGGGACCTTTTTTTGTAGTCAATTAAATGATGCACTGGTATTTGACCTGTATCTTTGGTTAAGCCCCACCCCACCCCCATCCACGTTCTAAATACGTTATATTAGATTCACGAGTATTAACAAATCATCATACTAACAACAAATTTAAGAATTCAGTTCCAGAATTTGTGATGTAAAAATATTTTTTCAAAGGGCGTTAAGAGTGTCTATACTAAAAAATGTTGATGTACATTCATAACGCACTTTGAAAAAAAATTTCAAAGTGCGTTGATTTTGTCAAAAATTTAACGCACTTTGAAAACATTTGTCCAAAATTTAACGCACTTTGAAATTCTTTTCAAAGTGTGTAATTTTTTCAAAGTGCGTTGCCACAATGCTTACATAGTGATATCAATCTTCCGGCAAATATTATTTTTTTATTATTAATTTTTTTTCTATGTCTGTCTATGTTGAACTTATAGAAACCCTCTTGGGGCTCCAGTATTAGTCCAGGGGTAACCGATTATATGTACACTCTACACTACCTTAGAGTACATATGTACTGATATTAGAAATTGTGCATTGATTTCTAGTTTTTGAGAATTTTTTTTGAAAGAAAATTTCCCTATTGGTTCTAGTTGAACTTTGAAACCCTCTTGAGGCCGCAGTATTGATCTTAATGTCATGGTTTTAACCATATAAAATGTACACTACATGTATGTGAGGATGTTTGCATAGGAATCTTTTTAAATTGCAGCATTGTAGTTCTTGGAAAGATAATTTAAAAAAAAATTCGATATAAAAGGTCAAAAATATGAAAAATTTTCAGAGAGACCTACGAACAGACGACGGAAAACAGATGATCAGAAAAGCTCACTTTAACCTTACGTTCAGGTGAGCTAAAAATTAATAAGTTTCTTAAAGACATGACATACTTGAGTATAATGCCCCACTCCTGAGTTCGAGGTCCCTCCGTATGTAAACTTGGACACTTCACTGTGCCAAAGATTGACCGTGCTATTCCAAGTCAATTTGGCGCCACCGTATGCCAAATTCTGACCAGAGGAAAAGCGAGCTTAATGAAATAAATTGTAAAAAATATTATTTTATTTGAGCTACAATTTTAAAATTATTAACATAAATTTTTAATTGTGGAATAATCGGATATCTGAAAGGGTGATAAGTATGCATTTCAGTAGAATTAAAATGAAAACATGATGGCTTGAATGTTGTTTTTATATATATACAACGATACAACATACACTTACTGATAATAATCTGTTTAATCCCTATCGAAATTGAAAACCACATTTTGAATTAACATTTTTTTCCCTCTAAACAGTATTTTTTTATTTCTAAATTTTGTTATTTAAACTTAATTATCGGAGATTATTCTTTGCAAACAAGCATTTGTCATAATTATATTTTTTGTTTATTCATTCAAATTCGAGATACATAGATTACAGGTTCGCGTAGACAAATATCATATAAAATGTGATTCCCGCCAATTGAGAAACTTTCAATTTGAACGATCCGCAAATACATGTTAAATTATAATGTACTGTTACTCATTTATATCATTGCAGCCGGAGATCGAACCAATAATAACTTATGCATCTTGGATGACCATCACACAGCCAAGACTATGTGATTTACTTATATGTAGATAAGGTTGACTACCGGGTTAGCCAGGATATTACTTGTACATTAATTTAAATCTCTATACATTGCTAATATAGCCTTATTTGTGCACACTTTTTGGGAGTTGATTTTAATCAACTCTCATATGCAGTTACTCAGGCAAACTGAAAGTGAAACAGTGTTTGGACCTAAGCACAAATCAACACCGCTGACAACATTTACTTCTAATCAATAAATTCGATGTAATGAGTTCTTAAGCATTGTTTTTCAAGGAAACTAATTTATAGATACCTTGTAAATAGTCAGATTTTAAAGGGTACAAACAATATAGATATTTTTGGAAGTCGTTGATTTTATGTATTCCAACGCCAGAGTTTAATATAATAGTCTCTGACAATCAGACGCTCGGCTGTCTCCGTAAATCTCCGACAAGCAGAGAGTCACTCTTGCTTGTCGCAGATTAACGGATACAGCTGAGAGTCTGGTTGAACGAGACTTGAGTTCAATTTTGCTTGAATCAATAAAATTTCTCATAACTATTTCGATTACTGATACGCAGTTTGATGGACTAATTCTTTGAATATTACACAACATGGTTGATATTGGATTTTCACGAATTTCCTGTAGGAAAATTCATATTATTAATAATGTGCGTAATTCAAATGCTTATACTAGGAATTTACTTGCCATGCATGCAAAATTACATATAGTTGATTTTAAAATAAATAATAATCGATAAAACCAACTCCCGTCAGCACTTCAGTACTTTGATTTTACTAGCTCCTTGCACCTGTGTTATTTTTGTATACATGTGTAGTATACGCAAACATTATCTATGGAATCTATACAACTCTAAATACTTTTTTATAGTCGGTATTTTTTTTCATAAGCAATATAAAACTATATGACGGAAATAATTAACCATTATAGTATTTTAGGTATTCGACAATATGCTTTGTATATAATTAGTACTAGATTTTTGTGCTTGAAGTTATTGTATACTTTGTTTGTTCTTATCAATAAATAAATTATAAAAAAAAAAATACAACCGTGGCGTCGAACGATCAAATGGACCACAGGTATACATTAACATATGGACAGTTCCATTCCCTTTACCCCCCCCCCCCCCAGCTACCATCCTTAAATTTTTCAGAATCGCCTACCTGATTTTAAACCCAGTGAATTGACTCTCCTATTAATAAAATACCCCTGAACACTTGCAGGATATTGCAAATTAAAAAAAGAAGAAAAAACATTAAACCAATTCTACATTTCTTTTTAGGGTTCACCCATCTGCACATCAAAAAGAAGAATGGCGAATGGACGGCAACCCTGTGCACGAGCACATGCAAACGCAACTTCTCGGGCCTTTCGGAAAAACACCTCGAATGTATTAACATCACCGGATGTTAGAATTTTATACAAAATGGAGTCGCTTTCCATTAAAATAACTATCGGCTAGACAGCCTTATAAGTAGCTTCTGTGTTATATTTTAGGGTATATCATTTACTTTAATAAAGTCTAGCTTACATCTCAACAGATCGTAAAATGTGTTGTATTTGTATCAAGTTTTATGAAAAGGGGGGTTGTCATGGACGCCTAGGTAATACATTCGAGGTGTTTTTCCGAGCTTGCCGGAAAGGCCCGAGAAGTTGCGATTGGAGCACATGCTGTGATTTGGGACGGCTTCTATTTGCATAAACATGTATATATTTACATTTTCAACTGTGATAACATTACATGTCAATTTTGAACCCTGAACCCAATAACTTCATAAAACATGAGTGACAGAAAATGGACGTGTCGTGTAGCATAACCGAACAACGGTACTAGTTGCGCCGCGTAGTAATTATTATACATAGCCTGTGCCGCATAAAAATAGTGGTTTTAAAATAATGTTGTTTAAAGTGTACAAATTGGAAATAATATAAATATAATCTATCATATCAAATATCAAATCTATCATAAAGCCCGAAGGGCTTTATTGGATTTGACCACGCCCCGACCGAAATTATCACTTCATAATACTTAAAGAATTATTCCTTATTCCTTAAATATTTATTATCTATACTAAAACACTGTACCTGGAATCCGCCGTTGATAGTTTCCATCGTGTTTGATATCACAGTTTTCCGCCCACTTCTGCGCCACTAGCGCCACATCGTTGTCCCAACTCTACGAAAATCAGTGCAAAAGAACTTACTAATACATGTAAGAGCTAAATCTGTTCAAAGTCAAAGTAAAGTCTGATATCTATTTAAACAATATTTCAAAACGTGATTTGGGTCTTTTCTTTTTTTTACTGAGTATTTAAGCTCACTTTTGTAGTATATAATTATATTTATTAATCTGTCAAATAAAATATTTATGTAATAATGTTGAGAGAAAAACAAAATACAAAAAAAGTCACTCCTCTTTCGTATAATTATCATTTCATAAGCGTCGGAACCGGGTTGGGGAGGGGGGGGTGGTTGGGAGAAATGAACAAAAAGTGATTAAAAAAGCAAAATTATATATCTCTCAATGTTTCAGAAATAAATTTCATTCTTTCAGATTTATGATGTTTTGAAATGGCCAAAATGATAGTTGTAAACTCAGGATGAAATAAATATGACTATATTTGGCCCGTTTTAAATTGCAAAAATGGTTTTTTTTCACATTTGCATGTTCGCTTACTTAATGTTTTCTTTTTCTTGTTAATTTGTTTTGTTATTTGGGTTTTTTTTTTTTTTTTTGGGGGGGGGGGGGGTTTGTATTTTTGTTTTTGCTTTGTTTACTTGTTTTGTTTGTTTGTTTGTTTTTTGGCTTTTCAGTTATTTCAGATAAACAATATTAACAAATTTAGATTCAATAGTGATATAATAATTCTTACCATTTTCATCATGTTTGTAGCAGGTGGGTTGACCTGTGACCTCAGGAGATTATGCAAATTGACGATATCCACCTTTTCCTGTTCAGTGACACCTAGTGGCATGGGACAAAATCATTCAAAGCACGGGCAAAAAAACAAAAACAAAAAAACAACAACAACAACAAAATAAACCCTAAATGTTCATTTGACTTTTTGTATAGCAATTTGCTATACACTATAAATTCTTGTCATAACGTATTTATTAACAGTAACTTTCAGCATTATTCAGTAATTTCTACGTGAGCGGATGGAAGAATGTTGTACTAATCAGCTAGATTGAATTCAAAATGTGATTCACTTAATATCATTGACTTTGCGTAACAGTTAAGTTAATTAAATGATTTATTCACTTGTGTCTATATTATTTTAGTCATGCGTTAATTTTCAATTGTAAATTATTTTTTAAGAAGAAATTTGCCCAAATCTTATTACAATCTTCACTTGATAGTGCTAATAATGAAGTTTAAAAACAGAAAGTAGAAAAATTGACATTTTATTTTATTCAATCTTTATCCAGTTTGTCGAACATCAGTGATCATATTATAAGTTCAAAAACTGAAATAGAAGTTCGAGCAAGGTTTTAATTTGGATTTAATTTGAGTGATAATTTTGAAAGTAATATTAGTACATGTATTTAAGAAAGAAAGATCTAAAAGTATCCATTTCATTATAAGTTAAAGTAAAAATATTATTACAATGGCGTCGATCAAATTCTTTTCTTTACGTGTACTTACAAGTAATAGTTTGGTCATAATCAATGTGATTGAAATAAAGAAAATCAAAGTACCGAAAATACTGTCGAAAAAAAGTGAACAATATCCCACATGATACGCTAAACTTGTGTTTAAAATTTAGTCTATACAAATTAAAAGAATACTATTATTGCAAATTCAATTATATGATAGAAAAGCGAGAAGAAAAAGATTAAGTTTTTCAGACACACGTATCCATGTTGTACCTACCGGCTTGGGTAGCTTGGGCAGATCTGTTCAGGCAGGCCGAGTGGTTCTCAATGGTGGTAAAACGAGGCTCACAATTTGCCTGTAACAGACCAAAATATATCATTCCCACTGTATAGGAAAAAATTATTTTTATCACTTATCATATAGAAATGATTAATTTTGATTACTTATTGTATAGAAATGATTAATTTAACTAGTACTTGTTGTATAGAAATGATTAATTTAACTACTTCTCGTAAAGAAAAGATTAATAATTTAACTACTGGTTGTAAAAAATGATTTATTTTAATTACTTATTGTTTTAGAAATAATTAATCTTAATTACTTTTTGTATAGAAATGCTACTATAGAGAATATTCACGAATTTATTGTGAAAATGTGTGTTTGTTGAATGCCTGACTGTTTATTTGTAGTATTGTACAATAACTGAGTATCACTCACATTTGTGCTTCTTTTGAGTCTGACGTCATCCGCTACGCAAGTAAATACCATAACACCTAAAAATATAATACTTATTGACAAGGTCATGCAGTCGTTCTTAAATTACTCTTTTTCAGTCATCAAGTAATGTTCAAACATTTCGGTAAACATGAAATTCCATTACGCACTGCGACTGCTTTGGAATGCTTAATCATTAGAATTCGTGGTGGCTCAATTTTCGTGGTATTCGTGGGTAGCTCTCACCCACGAATTTAGATCCTCAATGAAAAGTAATTATAAAAGGTTTGGTTAAACTACTGAAACTGAAAACTGACTCATCCACGAAATTAGATCCCCACGAACAAGCAAAAAACCCACAATCCACGAAAATTGGCCCCCACGAAATTAAATGATTCCACAGTAGTCCTCATAATTTTATTGATCTAATGAATCTAAAGGATAGAGCGAGTACATGTACAAGCAACACAATTCATTTCCTCTCATTTTGCATAAGACTAATGTAAATTAGTAAGCCGTTAGATGAATCTAGGTACACAAAAGGTTAAACGAGAAGTGTCCTTGCTCCTCTGTCACAGATCCCTTCACCCCAATCCCACCCACCTCACCCTATGTCCGATTTTGTTTTCCTGTAAGTGTTTTTGTTTATATATGTTGCATGTCCATGTGTCGATATAATTTCAGTAGTTCTCTTGTGTAGAGATACCGGTACCTGGTGTTATATACTGGTACGAGGTGGCCAGCATTATTGATATCAGTCTAGCTCATGATCAATTAGGTTTAACAAATACTTTGACAAAGGTAAGAGACGGAGAGACTACTCTACGATGACAAGTACATGTAGGATCATTTTGATACAGGTTTGGGGTAATGCTAAATTTAATGGTTATGCATTGCAAGGTGTAATCATGCCACAAAAGCATTACAAGTAATGCTTATGTAATGCATTACTTTCCAAAATCTAGTGTAATGCTGGTATTACATGGCATTACTTTGCATTACTATGCTCTTCTATGCATGTTTATTTTTAAAATTGTGATGAATTGAATAATTGAAATTGTATTTGATTAAAAATTGTTTTAAAGAAGAAAAAGTCATTCTTGAGATAAAGATACTTGGTCATATGATTAAAAAAATTAATTAAGAATCCATTCTTAAATTGTCAATATAACTAGCTGTTACAATTAACACAATTTCGTAACATTTTAAGAGTATTGTTATAAGGAATATTATATCATTTGACAAATTAACTACAATTAGTTGTGCATTCAATGAAGAATGTGTCAACAACACACAATGCCCCCAGGACTATCTAAGTAGTACCAAAACATTCCAGTGTATTAAGAGGTGCTAAACACCCCAATCCCCACCCTTCTCTTAACTGTGTTCCATTAGAATAGAGAACAGACATACACCCTTAAAAGCAAAAAAGAATGCATTAAAAAGAAGTCACTGTCTCTGAAAGCTTAAAAATAAATTCCAGTATTATAACCCATTTGAAAATAATTTTACTCTCTCTCTCTCTCTCTCTCTCTCTCTCTCTCTCTCTCTCTCTCTCTCTCTCTCTCTCTCTCTCTCTCTCTCTGCTGTGTTGTATATTAAGTACAATAGTTTGGACTGATAGAAAATACAAGATTCATGTATTTTATCTGTTATTGCCTGGACACTTAAATATATCTTAGATTTTCAAACCCGACAGGATGCAGTTAAAAGATGAAACCTTTGAAATTTCACTGATCATAAAGTGCAACAGCAATCTTGTTCAAGTCATTAAATTTGAACCTGATAGTGAACATAAACCTTTAAAAATGTTAAAGCGTGTTTTATATATGAAACATTTGCAAAAGATTTTTAATCAGCTTTTAAATTACTTTTTTTTTAACTTATTGTCGACTTTTCACAAAATAATGGGAATGGTAATGCATTACTTTACTCATGTAATGGTAATGTAATGCATTACTTCAAGAAAATTAAGTAGATGGTAATGGTTATTTAATGCCTAAATTAATGAAGTAATGGTAATGTAATGCATTACTTAACAATGTAATTCGCCCCGAGCCTGTTTTGATATAAATAAAATTACCGCAGGAGTATATCAATTTGGCTAAATCAAAACATCATAAACCTCCAAAAATGAAATTTATTTCTTAAACATTGATAAATTAGAATATGTTTGCTTTTTATCACCTGATTTTTTAAATATCATTTCGCTAAGCCCCTACCACCCCCCCCCCCCCAGGGGGTTTCGACGTCTATGGATACATGTAAGTGAAACTTTATTTGAAAGCATTGAAGACCTTACAATATCTAAAGTCTTGGTAAAATTACTAGTGTATCATATACACATACATACATACATACATACATACATACATACATACATACATACATACACACACACACACACACACACACACACACACACACACACACACACACACATACTTGCATTATGCCGAAACTCACTACATCAGACTTTACACCTGAAATTCACTACACTATGTTCTAGTTGTGCTATTCAATATATATTAATAATTTTAAGTAATATAAGACATCTTTTTACTATTCTGCTATTTGAAATAGGCAAAATCTCTTTGTAAATGTTTATGATTTTATACCTGATAGTCACTACATGAGGTCACATGACTCATTGTGAATACACACCAGAAACTCACTACAGTGTGCATTTCTTCCTAATTTACCCCAAAGTCAATACATCTAGCTAGTCATGTGATCGATTGAAGATTCAAAGGAAATTTACCACATAAACCATTTATTACTGAACACACAGAGAGAGAGAGAGAGAGAGAGAGAGAGAGAGAGAGAGAGATCTAATAATTTCAGCAAGCTGCAAGACGAATTATTCTAATACTAATTCTAATACTCAGGCTAATCTAATCAATTCATTATGGTATACTCAAGATGCATATATTGTCAAATTTGTGGAGAACAATATATACTAAGTGAATTCTGGATAAATAAGATTAGACTGCATTCCACACTTTTCTCCACATATGCACGTTTTCTATTTAAACTACATTATATTTAGCACCAGACCCTACTTCGATACAAAGAATCTTATGTTAATTACATATATAATTCAATTATGTAAATTCATTCAACATTTTATGTTATAAGTATTGTAATTTGAAACATATACGAGACAGTAATATTTCTTGTCAAAGGACATGCACAGTCTAGTACCATTGCAACTTGTATGCTTTTATGAACTGTTTTGCCTATAAAAGACACTTTACACTATCACTGTATGACTTAAATAATTAGGATTTCTTGCTAATTTTACACACCCTATCAAGACTGAATTTATAAGAAAATCTAATTGAATTGAAAAGTCTTCATGTGTGTTTCATTTCTTTAAAAACATATACTGTTTAAATCAAATAAATTCCTATTTGCCACTTGCTTTGTAAAATCTAGACCTGTGGACTTTGAACACTTCTTCAAACAAAACATAAATCAACTGCAGAATCTTAATTATAATTCATTTTATTTTAGGATCAAACAACTTTAAGCTAAAATTTAAAAGTACATAATTTCATAGTAATTCATGATATATGGAATTTTGTTTATGAATTCAAATAATTTCAATCAATTATTGACATTATCATGCATGATGCGTGCCCTTCTTTACATTTCTGATCATATTTTATCAATTAAAATATCAAATAATGTCTACCCATTTCTGCCATTTCAAAATGTTTCATGGAATAGGAAGTAGAATAACAGACAAAAAAATAAATGTACATTTGTATAAGCCAATAAGCATTTGTCACAAATGCATGCACCCTGTATTAAATTTAGATACTGGCATAATGTTATTAATAAATTGATAATACAGCACAAACAGTATGCATTCGAACTTCATTACGGTAACATAATTATAACACATAGAAAAACGTTGCGACCACCTGGAATTTCATTTTCTGCAACTTCTCAGACGAGAGGTATTATGTTTTTGACAGCAAACTTCACATTGCGCCAAGTGAAGCCTGATAATGCCTTTTCCTTCCTAATGGCGTTTAAACAGTCAAGCTGACCAGGAGTTTTCCCTAGTTTGATAAAGTTATTTTAAAACTGTCGCTCCAAGGATGCCTTTCTACAGCAGTCTATGTGTGACGTTGAACACTGGCTGTGAAAAAAAATAAGATTTTATTATTTTAAAATTGCTGTATCTTTATCATATTTTTGTCATTAAGGTTATTTGTTCTTCAGCCCAAATGTATAGTCTTTATTCAAAAATTGGTATCCTTCCTTTGAATGTTAAAACTGTATGAAATATAGTCAAAAGATATTCATTCATTCATTGTATCCAAGAATTTAAACAAGAGGCCCAGGGGCCACATCGCTCACCTGAGCAACAATTGCCTTAATTCTGATCAAATTAGCATAACAGTATCAAAATATCTTGACAACTAAGTACAGTAAAAACTTGAAAATCTGCCAATTTTTATCCACCTCTTTATTTTTGGTAAATACCAAGCCCCTTTTGTTGTTGTACTTGTAAGAAGATTTTTCTTTATTCCTAAATAGCCCCCCCCCCCCCCATTTTGTGGCACCACTTTTAGTTATGGAATCAGGGTTTCATCAGACTTAAATCTGCATAACCCGTGCTTTCACACTAAGTACTGAGTTTAGGACCGAAAACTTTCCCAGAATATTTTTAAAGATTTTCTCTATATATTCCTATGTAAAAATCCAAACCGCCATCACGGCCCCGCCCTACCACTAGGGACTGTGATTTCGCAAACTTGAATTTACATAGTTACCCAAGGATGCCTCTACACAAGTTTAAGCCTTTCTGGCCAAATACTTTTAATAGTCTTAAAAAAGAAGATTTTTAAAGATTTTCTCTATATATTCCTATGTAAAACTTGATCTTCCAATTGTGGCCCCACCCTACCCCCAGGGACTATGATTTAAACAAACTTGGATCTACACTACCTGAGGATGCTTCCATTTTAATTTGAGCTTTTCTGGCCTAATAGTTTTGAGAAAAAGATTTTTAAAGATTTTCTCTATATATAATTTATCCCCCATTGTAGCCCCACCCTACCCCCAGGGACCATAATTTGAACAAACTTGAATCTACAATACCTAATTTATATGCAATTAAGTTACTGTCACTAATGGCAACTGGCAGGTGGTGTCCGTAAAAAGTTTTAAATTTATATAATCAAAGATAATACCTTGTCCTTGAGCCTCAGGTTTTGCATGGGGTGGGCATGATGATCTCTCTGTGCTTAGCTTTTTACTTTTACATGGAACTGCAATACAATATACAATGTTAATTACATCTCGATAAAAATTCACCTCAAGTAGCACAAAAGGTATGAAATTACACAGTATACACTATTTACTATTAACTAGAAAATGTAGTTAACTATGCTCTAAAACGACCATAACTTTAAACCTTACAGGACATCTTTGTACCGGTAACCTAGCCAACAAGCAATTACTGTGCATGTACATTATGTAATGTGTTGAATTACGTAAAGTACTTTGACCAAATAAAACCTCCGGTTATGAAACTTACAGTGTAGTGTTTTATCCTAGATACATTATAAAAAAAAATTGGGAATAAAATACAAGTATGAGGTCAGAATGTCCAGTGTACCGGATTGCACAGTTGGCAGGTTGAACAGTGCACACCCTACTTATATTTGAAACATTTGTTGCAATACCTTCTACCTTAATAGGCTACCTAACTCTGGAATATTAAAAAAGATCTGGATCTAATCAACTGAATGAAAAGTACCTTCCATAGGGGATGCAGTGTTGGAATCATCATCAACTTCTTTTTCACTCTCTGTTTCAGTATCAATAGTTTCTATATTGAAGAAAAGACACATCAATAAACAGCCTTGAAAATTCTTGGGGAATAGACAGAAAATAAAAACATGATTTATAAACACACCTTTGTCAGCGAAATCAATTTCATCAAAGTCTGCTTTTTAAATGTGCATGATTAATGTATATTGAAAAGAAAACTCACTACGTGTGTGAAGATAATGTATATTGGCAAGGAAACTCACTACATGTGTGTGGTAGTTATTAAGGAATAAGGAATCATTCTTTCAGTACATGTATTATGGGGTGATAATTTTGGTCGGGGCATGATCAAATCCAATGAAGCTCGAGGGCTTTATGATGGATTTGACAATTTCCAGCAGTTGTACAATTAAATATTTGAATATAAATAAGCAAACCCTGCTTGCGCCCAAATCATACGTTATTTGAATTTAATGGACTGTATAGTACAAAATCAATTGGGTTATCATATGTTATCACAAGCAAAAACACTGAAAAAGTTAATTTAAATGAATATGGACAAGGAAATTTACTACATGTGTGTGGAAATGTATATTGGCAAGGAAACTCACTACATGTGTGTGGTAATTTAAATGAATATGGACAAGGAAACTCACTACATGTGTGTGGTAATTTAAATGAATATGGACAAAGAAACTCACTACATGTGTGTGGTAATTTAAATGAATATGGACAATGAAACTCACTACATGTGTAGTAAATGTACACTGGCGAAGAAATTAATTCACTCATATGTGTGGGAAATGCATTCAAAATGGAAAGGACATTCACCACATGTGCAGGAAATGTGTACCAGTATTTGTTATGACATATGTTACACATAAATATTAAATACATTTTAATACATGTACATGTATCAAATCAAAATGAACACTAGAAACATTAAGTAAAAGTAACCTTCATTGTTCTCCTCACTGTCCTGGTTGACATCAAATGGGTTATCATCAAATGGATTATCATCAGGTGAATCTTAAAGAGAACAATAGTTGTAACAATTTATTATTAAATTATATAGTATTTATTACTGTGCAGTTCTGAACTACATGTACTCTCGCGCAGTAAACTCAATATTATACAGATTAAAAACTAATTGATTCACTGATTATACTAATTCTTGTTGTAAAAAACAATATGAAATGTTAAACCATGTGCATTTTTTTTTTTGAAATCCTTTTGACATTTAAATCACATTAACACATCAACAATTATTAAAATTGTCACATACTTGTCGCCAAGGTAGGTTGGCTTCCCCATAATCATATCTTAACTCTTCTCCAGCTTTAATATCTCTATTTGCAAAGAGGCAGAGCCTTGGATAATTCTCGGTAACCAAAAAGCGCATAACACAGTTATTCAACGGACTTCCGACTTCCTCGTCCTTTCTATACTTCCCCTTTCTTTCAGTGTTAGTTGCATCAATGCTACAAACAAACAAGAGGCCCATGGGGCCACATCGCTCACCTGAGCAACAATGGGCGTTCAAAAGATATTATGCCATATGGTCCCTCGGTAGAAAAACAAAAAATAAATATTGTAAAGTATTCGAATTTTACACTTATTTTTGTATACATGTAATCTTTGACATTGTACCTTCATGAAATATTATTTTTTACCAGAATAAGAAAATTCTACGCAAGATATAAAACTAAACATTTGGTAGAGGTATACTGTTAAGTTGTTAACTTCCAAATCCCTATATTTTCGTTCTGCCCCCCCCCCCCCCCCCCCTTTGTAAAGCGATCAAAATATATGAGAGCATATAGGTACATTTTTTTCATCAACTACTCAGTACTTACTAGTTATTGTATTAAAAAAAAATAGTAGTTATTGTTTTTTATTTTAAAAACCCTACATGTATAGATGTGAAGAAGAAAATTGTACCTCAAATGTGCTCAATTCCTCAAATTAAAAACATTCAAAAATTTTGTCTTCTCCATTAAAATTAAATGACTGTTATTTACTTCGCGTACAAACCAGGATAATTTTCCGCTGTAGTATTCTTAGGAATAGCGATAATTACTTTACCCCGCAACAGAAATGTGTCAGAAATATGGAAACTGTTTTAAAGATGTCGTTTTTATTTACTCGTGTCTGAAAAACTATCAAAATTGATGTAGATTTCACATTATTTATTGTATAAAGAGAGGGCCCCAGAGAGTAGATACATGTATATACAGAATACAAGTATCATTCTTTTATTTTGTTTGTACAAGTATTTAACATGCTCTAATTCATAGAGATTTTCTAATGTTCAACCAAAATTTCAGCGTCAATTGTAGAATTATAAGCAAGATACAGAGCTCACAGTTCGCCTAGGTTTGATTCATATTTTGTTCACATGAGTTTATTACATTCAGCTTATGATTTTTAACTTGGTATTTCCTATTCAGCATTTAAAATGGAAAAAAAGAATGGCCTAAGATTTTATATTCTTTTATTAACTCAAGACCAGTTCACTGGTATTTGAGGTTCAAAATCAGTGTATACAAATGTACACAAACAAAGTGAAGGATCACATGTACAGTAGGAGTAATAATGACGAAAAATGTTAAGTTTACAATACAATAAGATGTTAAAGTTGGTTTCTGAACGAACAGACTTTGAAAATTTTCTTAATAAATATTGACAAATTTTTTACTTTTTTAATTTTTAGTTTTTAAGATCTGTGTACAAACATAGAATTGTGAGCAAATCTCTGTATCTTGCTTATAATTTTAAGCTTAACACTCAAATATGGTTAGTAAATAGAAATTGAAAACAATTAAACACAAGAAACATTCACTATAACAAATAAAGAACACAATTTATTTTTTCGAAATGAATAATATATACATGTATATACCTACATATTTCCGTCAGCAATGTCAAACTTTATTTAAACTGAATAAACTCGAGAAAATGCCGAGCATCGCAACAAAACCTATTGCATTAATCTACCATTACGCAAAAGATAATGCCGATCGAATTACCGATAGAATGAATTGTATTTCATTATTTTTTGATACATCAGATTTTGCTTAATTTGCGCAGGTAAACAGTTAACTGTTTGATTTACCAAAGTCTCTGTTTGATTAGATACGTAAAAATCACGAAATAATACAGACGATAGTTCCCAGGTTACAAGCAGAAATAATGAAAACGAAACGAAAATCGGAACAAGCTAACACCAACGTCATGTGTGAAAACTGTCAACGCATTGAAATATTTAGCCTCAATTTACTTCACAAAATCGGCAACAATATATTTTGCATGTTTCAAAAATTTCCCTTCATACGCGAACTGTTGCACAACAAGCAAATTCATCATAGTCAGATCGACCCTTTTTCGTATAATGTCATGGCTGCTTTAAACAAAGAACCTCGTTTTAGAAGTATGGAATACGAGTCTAGGTAAAATGGGTATGCAAACCCGGGCCGTGGCAAAATAAAAGCCAAGGCAGATCGACAATCGTCAATTCCAAATACGCATTATTTTGCAGCAATATTTACAGCGAATACAAATATACTAGTCCATCAAATATCCTGAAATTTTAATGAGATTGGCAGATTAATTACTGCCAATCTTTGTTTTGCCCAGACCAAGTCTTGCCTACCCATTTTACCGGATGCCGGATTACCGGATGCCGAACCCGAAGCTATTAAACTGATTGAAACACGCATTTCCTTTATTATTATTTTCGTAATAACTCAGATTTCAAACAGAATTAGCACTTAATTTTTGCAATTTATATTTTCCTTCCCATAAGGATAATTTATGCTAAACTACGTTGAATTGGAATCAGTAGTTCTTGAGAAGAAGATTTTTAAAAATGCACCCCCCTTTTTCTACAGTTTCAAGGTTTTCTCCGCTTTGAATACAGATCGGACTTATATTTTTGCAATTTATATTCGCCCTCACATAAGGATGCTTTGTGCCAAATTTGGTTGAAATTGGATAAGCGGTTTTAGAGAAGAAGTTCAAAATGTAAAAAGTTTACAGACGGACAGACAGACAGACGGACAGACGGACAGACGGACGACGGACAAAATGTGATCAGAATAGCTCACTTGAGCTTTCAGCTCAGGTGAGCTAAAAAAGCAATTTTATAGATTTTTGCAGGGTTGCACCCTGTATTTAATGAAAATGAATTTACACATATATGTGTGAAAGTGGGACTGGTTTGATCATCGGTGGCTATATATAGCTCAGTTGGTAGAGTACATATCTAGTGATTCTGGATGCCCTGGTTCAAATCTCCGCCATTATATTTCCAATCCTGTTACGTATGCATGGTGTTATTTTAGTCATCAAGCAAAGATGTCAGAATGATTTATTCACTGAATTATAGTGTAATCATGGTAATAGAAAATACCTAATCATTGTATAAAACTTTTTATCTCATGCTCACTTTACTTTCCTTTATAAAGTGCAAATAGTTATACAGGATATCATTTTCATCTCCATATTTAGTTGAAATGTACGTAACAATGGTTTTTTGCCAATTCTCAGAACTCATAACCTGCCGCAAACACTGCAATTTCTAAAAAAAATTGCCAGGGTGGTGAGAATATTCAAAGACAATTTTTTTTATTAAATTCTAATTAATTTTCTGTCATCAAAATCTGACCTAAATTGTACAATTCCCAGCATCTAGTAAACTGTATATGGATATCAATTTCACATTTCATAAGAACCAGAAAAAGTTGTATTACAAAAAATCTAAAATAGGTAAATAAAACAATCTCTCTCTCTCTCTCTCTCTCTCTCTCTCTCTCTCTCTCTCTCTCTCTCTCATAACAATCACAATAAATATATTATATTTGCTTACCACTTCAGACCATTCCACTTAAAGTAAAACATATAACTAGTATGTTTTATTTTGCGCTTCTTTCTCTTTCTTCTGCTTCCTTGGGCACAATTCTCTCTCCAACATATTCTACCAAAAAGCTTCCTTTTGGAAAATTTTGAGTTGCAAAAACCCCATATCCTTAAAATAAGGAAAAAAATATTGGTGAATATTTTGCATTACATGATTGTACAGTGTGTTCACAAATCATGTACAAAACCTAATTTATTTATAAATGCCTTTTATTATGGAATTATTTGTATAATTGTGATTATCAAATGCAAGTGGCTAAAATGTTCCAGAAACTAATGACATTTTTTCATTTAAGGATCTGCATAATCAAGGGAAACAAATGTGTGAAACTGAGTAGATTGGTACATAAAAACAAAGAAATGATACTATTTTCTATTACACTAGACTCTGACCCGTGCATGCACGGTTTGACATATTGCATATGATATCGGACATTCATGAAATAGATACATCGACACACCATATTTACATAACCAAGCTTTAAGCCTACAATAATGCTATTAATTTCACTACACTCTGCTTAGTTAGAATAATCTAACTGTGTCTCGGGACAGGCCTTCACCACAGTTTAAATGCCTCTCATATACCCGTAATGTAGCAAAAAATTGCATAATCGCTTCGAAACGGTTTTGGAGAAAATTATTGAAGCTGCATTGTGATTAACAGTCAAATTATTCATAACAAACCATTTTGAGGCTGTAAATACCTTTCTTCTAAAAATTTAATTCATATTAATGAAGAATTCAACACTTTTTTACCAATGTTTTTTACTCACTTCGAATTTACACAACATGTTGACATTCAAACTCTCAGGTCATATAGCAAATTTTCAATGAAAATTTAAACATATGTGTATTATCGTTTCTGAGTTTATCCATGCAAGTGTGATATTGTGGAAACATAAACTAAAGAGCCTCCCGTGATTTAGCGTGAATGGAATGCACATGCGCAAGATTGTAGAATAAAAAAAATCCAGATGATTCCGGATTTTTATAAGGAATTTTCGTTGATTATTAATAAGCGAAGCTTGATTGAGAAAAAATAAAAACAAACTGGTAATCTTCAAATACCAATGATGTTTAAAAAATAAAGAACAAAAGACAGTTCTCTTCTGATTTCTCGATATTAAAGCCCAAAAATTCGAGTCTTTTATTTTAATGTATAGTAGTAATAGATGTGTATCAACTCACCAATTCTTCTGTTGATCAATTCAACTTTTAATGCATCACAGTCCAGTCCAGAACGACACATAAATTCTGCCTCTCTTCTAGGGCTTATTCGTTGTTTCTAGCACATAAATAAATTACTCATTAGAAAAAAGTTTTATTTCAAAATATGCAAAATTTGTCTTTTAAACTATCACATTGATTTTAAAATCAAATTATCTTAAGGCCTTCCATTTTGGTTTGCAAACTCCTTTTCAACTATTTCAAGATCAAAATAAAAACTTTATTAATATTACTTATATAATGCACACGGTCATAATCACTTGTCCGAATGGACAAGAAGGAAAAAAAGTTAATGTAGAGCCCTGACACCGTGCATACATAAAAAAGATATATTACATACATAAATTAGAATGCTAATTTTACACAAACAGTCCCTGAAACATTCTACGTAAGCACACGCTGAACGGAATCTGGTGAACGCTAATGAAAGGTGAACGATGAGCGAAGGCAGAGTGCACATGAAGCGCTGAACGATGAACGGTGAACGATATGTGAACGCAAGATGAACGATTTATTCGGAGTGTCTCGATGGTTATCCTTACATTGTATTTTAACGGAAATCAGGAAAAACATGCCAATAAACTACACGTACAGTGCTGCTATCTTGAAAGTTGACAAAACAGTCCTATCCTATCGACTATCCTGCAAATAATATCTATCATGTATTATCTTTAAAGTTATACCATACCATTTATGCATGTTTAGGAATAACAGTTAAATAAAACCAAATTTAAGACCATAATATTAATTTTATCAACAGATAATCGAGTAATGTAATGATAAAAATGTCTAAATAATACATAAAACCATTGTTAATCTATAAATTAACACGCATTTATGTTTACTATCTTAAGTTGATCTGTTCAGTAAGACAGTTTATTGTCGAACATGGATATGTTTGTGATTTGGAATCGAAGGAATTATTATTTGAATTGTGAAAAATACACATATACAATGTCTGTTTCTTATATTTATATATATATATATATATATGTGTCGAATTGTTAGTTGATTGAATTCTTCTGTTTTTAAACGACTGGACTGACTATCTTAAAATGAATCATTAAATATTATTTGTGTATCAATTTATCGCTGTATTGTGTAATATAAAATTTTCACAGTAACTGCATACTTAAGCCATTTTCGGATCAACAAAAAAAATGCCTGTTTAGGAGAGTGATAAAAAACAATTTAACAACAGCAAAAAACAGACCTGCTCAAGAATGTGTACTTTAAATTCCACGAATTAAATTCTAATTAAAATGATGCTTTATGTGTAATATTAGTTTCCTTTCACCTTAACGCAAGGTTTTTTTCCTCATTTTGCTGAGATCGATTCTTTCATTTTTGAAGTTCCGAATGAAAATGAATGAAAACGGACTGAATTCGAACGATAAGTGAACGGTGAGCGATAAGTGAACAAAGGTGAACGCACAATGAGCGCTTTCTGAACGGTGTGCACAAAAGGAGCGGAGTGAAGAGTGCAAGTGAACGCACTGTGAGTGCACGGTGAGCGCACAGTGAATGCACGGTGAGCGCATGGTGAATGCACGAAAAAATGGGAAAGTAGATGGTTTAAGGGACTGTAAATTACTTAATACTGTCGCATTGTTTTTTTTATTATCATAAATTTGATAAAACCATTGATTAATTCACTTTTCTGTTGTGATAATTTCACTTACAAAAAAAACAGACAGAGCAACTGATTTTGTTCAAATTGCTGATAAAACAATTTGAGCATATATTGTGACTGTATGACAATTATAGAAAACTTCAATATGTCACACTAAGCAAAAACAAGAATAAACATCTAAATATGAGAATTTGAGATATCACCGGTAAAATGTTTATATACTTAAAGAATGAGAGATATGCACACCCAAATAACTTTAATATATCAATGGTATTCGATACACATGTACTGTTGTTTGAAATATACTTTAAAAGTTCAACTGTATGTACAATGTTAAAAATTTCACTTACTGCAATTTTCCCCCTTGAATAAGCTGCCATCTTTTTAGTTGACTGCTTTATAACTTACATAAGCTAGAAAAAAGAAGAAGAAGAAGTTGTACATGAATGCCAATACAAATTAAAATGTGAGTTATATGAGATGCCATACTTCATTAATGTGAGTTATGAGATATTATACTAAATGTATATAAGGTGGATAATTATTAACTTTTCACCTTAATTATTATTATCATTATCACCTCATGATGACTATTGATTTATCACATGAAATCCAATTCAGTGAAAATCACTATACATGTACATGATGTGTGTGGAAATGTATATGGACAAGGAAACTCACTACATGTGTGTGGTAATTTAAATGAATATGGACAAGGAGACTCACTACATGTGTGTGGAAAGGTATATTTGCAATGAAACTCACTACATGTGTGTGGTAATTTAAATGAATATGGACAAGGAGACTCACTACATGTGTGTAGGATTGTACAGGTAACTCTCGATAGCTGGAAGTCCATGGGTCCAAGGAAAAACTTTGAAGTTTCAAGAGTTCGAGTTTTCAAGAGTTCGGAATTTTCTGGGTTGACCAATGGGTTTTAAAATTAGTCTTACCGGATGTTATGATTCATAAAGCCATTTAATTAGTGCTAACCTTACGCTCATGCTTAAACAACGTTTTCTTTTCAGTAAAATATACAGAACTGGATGTTTTTAAAACTAAATTCAAACAACTATTGAATAAATTCATAATATAATTATTTATTTTATGCATCATATTAAGACCAAATTGCTCAGTACTACTGGAGTGCGAGACGATTAACATGTCATAAATGTGATAACTAAGTATCACCCATTGTTCCCACCGTAAGGGTCCTTCACCAGCTGTAAGAACTTGTTCAGCAATATAATCATTACAATGACAATGATGCTGATAAGCATACTTTTAACAGTTTTATAATTCTAAAATTTGACCATGGCTCAATATTATCGTTTCATCTCAATTAATTTCTCATTTTCATTGCGTCTCCAAATTATCGTAAAACGGTTGTGATAATTATAGATTAGGTATTGGTATAGTCAGTCATCAAACAATTATCACCTTGCAGGACAAGTGCCGCCTGAACAAACAACTCGTGACACAAGTCCCGCGTCTAAGGTGTTATTTAGGTATAGCGCTTGGAGATACACGGAGACTTTGAGGTATCGAGAGTAAGAAACTATAGATTATGAACGGGACTGCAGTTTGACTTAGAGAGATCAAGCTTGGGTTTTCGAGAGATCAAGAGTTTGAGAAATCAAAAGTAAATTTGCTTAGTTATATAGGGGGAAAAATCGGGACCCTAGACTCACTTCCAGCGATCAAGAACTTCGATCCAATCAAAGTTCAAGCCATTGAGAGTTACCTGTATATTGGCAATGAAACTCACTACATGTGTGTGGTAATTTAAATGAATATGGACAAGGAAACTCACTACATGTGTGTGGTAATTTAAATGAATATAGACAAGGAAACTCACTACATGTGTGTGGTATTTTAAATGAATATGGACAAGGAAACTCACTACATGTGTGTGGTAATTTAAATGAATATGGACAAGAAACTCACTACATGTGTGTAGTAATGTACATTAATTGGCAATGAAACTCACTACATCTGTGAGGTGAATTTATACTGGTGTAATTGGGAAACTTGCTATATGTGTCTAGGAAATATATATTATATTGGCAAGAAAATTGACACTACATGTGTATATGAAATACATAAAATTGTTGGCAATGCAACCAACCATGGTAAATGTTGGTTGCAAGAAAACTCATTACACAAGGTGGGTTGATTCACATGTATAAAATAATGTATATGTTATTCAATTGAAACTTACTGCACAAGATTGGTAAAGAGGCAACACACAGACCATGAATATCAGGCATTATTACATGATTGTCCACTAATGCGCCAAAAGTATGTCAATTTTTTGTTTTTCCCTATATATTTCATCGAAAACAAGACTTTTTTTAAAAAGGTTTTCAGGTCAGATTATTGGTCAGATTTTGAAGAAGTTGATATTGATTTCCAGCATAGTAGATTCAATTTCCACTTGTTGTCGTACATTAGTTTTTGACAACTCATTTGTAAAATTTGAATATTTCAAACACAACACTGAGATAGTTTTTAAGAGCTCTACTATATATTTTTTGCACTGTATGAGCCGAAAAATCTTACTTTGAACTGCATGTTTATATTAAATTTCAGTAATAGAAGGTTGGAAAAATATTCAAATAAGATGCAAAAAGAGCTAGAAAAATTCTTAATGTATCAATCCAAGTCTTTTCAATGTACATGGTCAAAGGGTTTCATTTTAACAATTCTAAAAAAAAAAAATTTCAATTAATATATGGTGAAAAGAAAAAATAAATTGACCTACTTTTGGCACCTAAGTGTACATACATGTGTATGTCCCTGATTTCCTGAACTCAAGTATAATTTAAGCTGGTCGATTGGGGAAGGGGGGGGTGCATAAAAAAAACCCATTAGAAAACCTCTTTATTTTTAACCATATGTAATTTACATCAGCTCTAGTTTAAAAAAAAAGAAAAAGCAACCATCTGGTTCTTTTTGGGGGCAATCTCAAAATACAGGTATATTTTTCTATAGGAATATTTAGAGAATTTTCATTTTCCGCACTTCGTAGAAGATTTAAAAAAATACTACAATAGAGATTTTCTTTGAATTGTGATATCGCGATTAGCAATATCATTGTGTACCTTATATGTAAAAAATACTAAATTCAACCATCTAGTTTAAGTGAGGGTCATCTCAAAATATGAACAGTTGATAAATTTTGCTATATACATGTTTTTTGGGTACATGTATTACAAATGTAGATTAATTGCTATGATGGATTCATTCAAAATGAAGCAAAATAACCCTGGAGATACCATCATTTAGTGTATACAATTTCAAAGGGTTACCATTTTTACTTTTTCTTTTTTCCTATATACTCCTACAAAGCTTCATTTTATCATAATGTCGACATATAAAGCAAGATCAATGGCAATGCTCACCTACCAAACCACAGAAAAATTGTTGAAAAAAAATTGTTTATCATGTGTTTATTGTGTTCAATTTAATAAATGTCTATATCTATATAAAAATCCTAAAAGGTTGAAATACACTGTATTTTACTCAATCAGAATGCACAAAAACATGAACCATGCAAACTAAAGTCAGCCTCAACCTTAAACCAGATGAGAATTGCGCAGATTAAACAACTCATTTTAAGGTTTAATTGATTAACATTTTAGACAGAAAATTAGAAAGTAAAAATGCTCATATTCATAAATTGTCAGTCCAACCAAATTGAAATTAGACCATACAATTAGACAACTCATACATCATGCGCACACTACCGAGAGAGTTCTCCATACATGTATGTATTTGTTTTATCTCTGTAATATAAATAAAAAAGGCTCTTGTAATTTTTAAAACAACAATTTGGGTCAATACTAATATCAAATCTCCTCTTCCTTGATCTTAGATTCAGATAACCACAGACATAGTCAAAATGATGTACATGTAGCTAGCTGGGTGTTCAAGAAATAGACAACTAGACATGAACAATTCATGAATTACATGTATTACCATGATGACTTCAATCTAATGTTTCAACATGTGCCCTATTTGCAAAACATCCTTGTTTATTCACCTGCCATTTTTTATATGCATTGTTCCATCCAGATATACCACCCCCTCCCCATCTAGAATTTGAATTTTTCCTTTAAATGTACCACCCTCAAGTCATGAGATGAGCTGCTACAATCCCCTCCCCCTGAAATAGTTTTATTTGTTTGTGTCAGAGAGGAATTTCGTGTTTTTTGTTACCAATATTCTGGGTTGGATTTCTGCAGACTGCCCCCTATAGGCATTCCTGTATCTTGCTATAAAGTGATGTGAAACTCAGAAAAGGGCTTATTTTTAAGCCAATTTGATTCATCATCTGATAGTCTATAGAAAGATAGATTAAAGACTGGATGGTGCACCTTATTCCTTAACCACAGAAACTGTTTTTGATATCTATTTTTACTCTTCTTCTTCACTTGACTTTAACTTTTTAGCATCCGAATTATTATTAAGCTAGTCAGAAACTTCAACTTAAAAGTAAATGTCCCCTTAGGCTACCTCTTTTGTAATTTATAGTAAATCTTTAATTTTATTCATACAGTCGTTGACCAGTTCCGAATAGTTCATATGTTGAATAGCAAATAGTTATGGAAATAAAAGTTGGAGAAAAAATCATTACCTTTAATATAATACACTTATAATGCTTGTTTAAATTTTGCAGTAGTTTCAGTTTTTGAGGTCATATACATGTACGTATTCAATACTACAGTCTTACATTAGTCAACCAATATTAAACTTTTGCTTTGCCAGGTCATTGCAACGTTATTATGTGCATAAAATAGTCTGTTGACGCCTTATATTTTCACATGTAACAAGATTTCTTCTATCAAAAGTTGTTTTGGTATTATTCTTACATACCCATATAAGCATGCAGGATATAAATTTTTAAAAATGCAGAAGGATGAAAAATCTTATTAAGCTGCCATTTTACAAATTCCAAAAACTCAATTTGTTTTTGTCTGTTTCAGGATTATATGAAGAAATAGATTAAAACAATTACTTCTGGAATTCATTAAATTTTCTTACTAAGTCTTAAATAAATCATATTGAACCACAGTAATGATAAATGGAGGTGCGGCAACTGTACTCCGACAAGATATTAGAATTTAGAAACTACATGTAGTCTAAAGTATTGTTATAGTGATCTTGTTTGTTAAATCCATGCAAATTAAATTAACTGTATAGGTTAAAAGAATTGCCAATAGCTGGTTGGTATGCATCAAACCTCTTTTTCAATAGGTTCAATTGATGGTGTTTAAATAGGGCTAAAACTTTTTATCTGCATTCGATTTCCATGGAAACAGCTATGCTATTCAGAACTTATTGATTTATTCGTAAATGGTAAAATGGCTTCCAATATAAGTTTTTAGGACAAAATTCTAAATAAAGCAAAATTGCATTACTATCAGCAATAATATAGCATACATCAGCCAAAGAAAAAAAAAGATTTCAAAACAACACCCAGGAACATTTAAAGCACCGCCAAATCTATACCCTATTCAGTACTGGTCAATCTATAGAAAGAATAATCTTACCGTGACCAGGCTTCGCTCAGGTCACAGTAAGAATTCGTCCCATATACTTGCAATGTAGCAGCTGCAAAGCGGATCTGCTTCGCATCGACTTTAAGTCTGTTAAAAACAATCTGCAGGGGTAAAACACAGCATTTATATTACAAACCTTTTTGAAAATGCATATGTAATTAAGTCCACAAAATATTCATTATTAATATAATGGGTCATACAAAGGCATTTTGTTAATATATCTGTGGTAGAGTCAGGTATATTGCATTCCTACTAGCTCTGGCTAGTGGGTTAACCCATCATCTTGCTCGGTAGAGTGCTTGACTGGCGTGCCACAGGACCCTGGTTCAAACCCCAGCAGAGGCAAAAAGTGTCTGTTTGAATTTGCCTGCCATTTTGCACTCGAATTATCTCGGATTTTATCTTTAACATGGCGACCAGTGATTTCATTGCCAAAACCGTTACTGTGGTAAAATGGGATTATAAATGAGCAACATTGTAGGTATTTGAGACCAATCAAATGAAAATATAGGCAAGATACAACCGAGATATTTCTTTTTTCATTTGCTACTAAGAATTACAGTAAAGGGCACAAATTCTATAGATCATTTAACCGGGTTAGTTGGACATGTGTCATTTTAAGAAAAGACCATTCTATCTAGTCAGTCGACGGTAATAATTATTGTTTATCATTGCATTGCATCGATTTCGTTGATCAAAATCATACTAATATGTTCCAAACATTTCTCATTTATTTAGCAAAATAATTTTATGAAAATAATACAAGAAAAAAAGACATGTTATTTAAAATGTCAATTTTTTTTAAAAAAAGTGTTATAACCAAGCTATGTAGCTAAATTAGGAGATTGTGCAGGACTTGATCACGTTACATTACAAGTGCAGCTGTTCAACACATGCACATGCTGACGAAACGCAGAGAGGTTCTACACTTGTTCACACGTTCAACTTCTCCTACAAGATTGTCACTAATTATTCAAACGACTTACAGTTCTTACGTAGCTTCTTTTCCTTTTCGGGGGGCTGTAGTAATTCGTATAAAGCATGCAGGATGGAGGGGTTTGTTTTGTGACATTTTTTTTACCGGATATGTCGAAACACTGTCAGGTCAAGTCGTACACAGACCAATTCGTATACAGGTCAACTCGTATACAAAGAATTGTTCTCATATGTATTACAGGCACTCAAATCAATAAACTTCAATTTAAAAAAAAAAGAGGTAAACTTCAATGAATTTGAAAATGAAGCAGAGTAAAATTGTTTAAATAATTTTTACTTTTGGAGAGTGTTTACAAGATTCAGTATTTATTTAGCTCTCTTGTAGGTTTTTTGTTTTTGTTTTACAAGTTTGCATTGATGTCTTTAATTATGAGGATGAATATGGTGTAAAAATTGATCCCGAAAGATTTGGGGGGGGGGGGTATTGTTTTTATAATGATTTATTAAATTTTAAAATGAAAAAAAAATGAGTTTCCTCATGGGGATCAAACTTCATATATATCTACATATAGGATCTTTCCTTAAACTTATCAGAACCATTTCTTTGTATCAATGTAATGAAAGATAAATAAGGGTGCAAATGATAATAATAATAATTAAAAAAAAGATTTAGAGAGTTTTCTAAGTGATTAACTGCATGTACTAAATTTAAACATTAAATTAAAAATTATTGGTTTCCTTATGGGGGTGTAATTTCTTAATAAAAGGGTTTTCCTCAAACTAATGCTGATTATTTGTTTGTAATAATGTCATTAGGGGAAATTAGGGTGTACATTCTGGTCCTGAAAGATGCATGTGGTTTCCTAAATGTTTAACTATACCTGTCAGATCTTTCAACGATAAAAAGAAAATAATGTGTTTCCTCATATGGGTCATAGTTTATGATAATAGGATTTTCAAAAAAAAGGATAAAAGGGGTTTTCAATTTAATACTAATTTTTAACATTAAAATGAAAAACACGGTTTTTCCTTTGGGGTGCAATTTGTAAATGAGCCTTTCCCTTAAACTAATACTGATTATTACTTTGTATTAATGTCATTAAGGATAAATTAGGGTTTAACATTACTGATTTTTTAACGTTAAAATGAAAAGTTTGGGTTTCCCCATGGGTGTTTATGTAAATAATAATAGGATTTTTCCTAATAATTATTCTAATAATCATTTCTTTGTTTTAATGCAAGGAAGAGTAAATTATGGTGCAAAAATTAAGCTCATGAAATTAAAGGGTTTTTATAAGTGATTTACCGTACTGATTTTTTGGGGGGCATTAAATTGAAATTTAGAGTTTTCTCATGAGAGTGTAATTTAATGAAAGAATTAATATGTGATTAATATAGAGCAACAATTTGCTAATTTTTCTTGATTGATTGAAGAGAACTTTACTAAGAAACTCCACAATTAAAGCCGTTGAACAGAAAATATTTCTTTATTTTGGATAAAATGTGTTGGGTGTAAATTTGAAAGTTAAGAAACATATTGTTTATTTCTTCATGATTAATTGTTTGTTGTGAATTCCAAAAGAGAATATAATTAAAAGATTCCCCAGTTAAGGCCTATGAAAAATTGTTGACCCCCTTGAGGAAATCCATATTTTTCTCCTCTTGATAAAAAGTATATACTGTAGAGAGTCTAAATTTGAAAAGTTCCAAGTTAATGTTAATTTTTTCTTCATTATTCTTTAATTACCCGAACTAATAACAACACATTTTCACAATTAAAACCCCTAAAATGTTTAGAAGAACATGCAGGAGGCACATAATTCTCGATTGTGCTACATGCAACTTGTTAAAGTTTAGAGGAAATTCTAACTTTTTGAGAGTTTATCAAAAATTTCAATGGTATACTAAAATTGTAATGAAATAAATGATTATTTAAAACACAAATTAAAAAAAGCACACACTACATGTGTTTGACTACTACCGAAATTAAACCCAGTTAAACGTAAAAGAAAACCATCTTAACCATCTACAACTTTATGAGGTGACACACACAAAGACATGTAAATTTTCCTCAATTTAGCTGCAGAATAACAAAAAATCAGATGTCGCATTTAAACAAATGATCTAAAATTATATATTCGAAAGAAAATTGGTGTAAAAATCAACAAAAGATTAATTTTTCATGAAAGAAATAAGTGATCGTACCTTCTTTTGCGTTTCCATTATTTCCATAGGAAGTTGAATTTGCGCATGCGCAAATGTGGCAAGGGGGCAAAGTGTGTAACATCCCCATTAAGACTCGATATCGTGTGTGACAAAATTCATGTGTAAACCGGAAACTCACACTTTTTATAATTTTGTATTTTCTGGGTAAATCATGGTCGAAAAACCCGATTTACGGGGTTCTGCAAACTTACTACACGGATTTGTGTCGTAGGTTTTGAAAATGTAGTAAGTTGCACGTGTGTAAACTAGTACATGTCGTAGGTGTCGGCATGATACAAACGCACACACACACACACACACACACACACACACACACACACACACACACACACACACATACATACATACATGTATGTATGTATCGTTCAATGATATTAGAACGTTACGTATCATCGTTTAATGCTTAGTAACTAAGACCATTCGCCACATGTACATGCACGAGGCGGCTTTTTCTCACAACTTTCAATTTCAAAGGAATTCTTAATATTTAATTTTACTAAATTTAATGCAAGTAAATTGTCATCTATGTAAAGCTAGACAAAATAACCATGCATGTAATTTAACTTTAAGCTTATTGTCATTGTACAATATTAATTCAGTGATCACATTTAAATAAAACAATAATTAAATATTAAAACTCGGACTTGTTTAATAATGTTTCAATGAAAAATAACTTACTTAACATGTAAAACCAGCGGTTTCGAAGATAAGGTCCCATATTGTTCATTTATATGTAACTGACTCGTGAGCATTAGACTAATTATCAACTCACAACGATTTGATTGTCATTATATAAGGCCTGGGTGTATATGTATATGAAAGAGTGGAAGTTATTTCCTAAAATGGCGGATGTTGAAATGAAGACTGGGCATACCATTCAAGCAGTCATCGAGCACCTTGCGTAACTACCGTGTACAAGCTACCGACACCAACATCCGATTTGCTTACTCACACAGTCAAACACAATCGCAACGTTTCGGGCCTTTCCGACAAGCGGAATGTTTTCCGAGCTCTGCCGGGAAGGTCCGATAACAAATGCAAGCTGGCTTCCGTAAGATAGGTGTATAATAAAATAATTTCAACTGAATTACAATGCTTTTTCACACAATGGTATGCATAGTAATATGTTTTACGGTGCGACCGTTGGGGCGAGCACAGCATGCAATCAAACAATGAATTATAATAAATCAATAAAAATGAAATTAACAACGTAAAATTTTAATGCAAAAAAATAAAACATACCTATTTTTCAGTAAATTTTCATTATTCATAGTTTATAAGATTTGTTATCATTTATTTATTTATCAGTAGAACAGTAGTTTAATCTCAGATACAATGTTGTTGAATAATAAAGATTTTTTTAATATATAAATATTCATTGCACTGTGTCTCCTCTTTTAAAGTGATTGTAACGTCAGTTCATCCCCTTTTTTTTGCAGAAGACATTTTTTCTTAAACCTACATATAAAACTTGACTCATCATAGAGCTTCCCCCATGTTAAAAAAATAATATTTAACCTTTTTTTCCCAATTTACACATAGAAAATCGACTTATCATGGATTTGCCCCCTCCACTTTAAAAAAATTAATGTTTGATTATTATTTTATTAATTTACATTTAAAAATATTTGCTTATCATATTAAAAGAACATGGTGCCCCCCCCCCCCCCTTGCATGTAATAAATGGAAGTGAAAATAAAGAAACCATTGAACTGCTATAAAGAGCTGAAGGATTAGAAGTTTCATGATTTTTTTTTCTTTTTGCTTGCAAAGACTTTTTGGATGATGAGGCTGCCATCCACCCATCCACCCACCCACTCCCTTTTTAAAAAAGGCGATGCTACGTGTACGTTACAGGAATTTACCATACTTATAGTGAATGAAATAAATGTGAGCATTCATCCAAATGAGTGCAATTTACAACTGTTTCCTGTATCTGAAGAAATGTTCTTATTCTTCAGCTGTTCTTTAGCTTAGCCTTAATTTACAAGATTTAAAGAGGATTTTGGTAATTTCAGCAGATTTACAATAACTTCAATTAGAGTAATTTCCTCTTATCAGTGCTCATTGTGACGTCAAAGCTGACGTTGGTTAAGTGTCGCCTGACTCTTTAAAACTCCCCTGAGAAATAAAAGTACGCGAAGTATGCTGTTTTATTTACTTAAAAAAGCATGATGTTCTTAAAATTACACATCTTATATATGCTTCTCAAAAGTTGTACTTTGATTCTCGCGAGAACGTGAGGTTGGAAACCATTGGTACTATGAATTGTGGGTCAAAATTTACTGACGCCGAAAAAATCTATCGGATCAATGTGTAAACCTTTGTGACGTCACTCGATTATTTTTGATTGAGAGTGTACTGACGTGAACTTTAGAGGTAGCACTGACTGTATGTCGTATAGTATGCTCATACATCGTTGCGTGGAGTCCACGCAGAAAATATATAAGCGAGGTTAAACCGGATGCTATGGGGAAAATTCAGCCTGCGCATGAGCTAGCCTGGTTCCTGTGCGTAATGGGTTGCTCAGGGAACCAGGCAAGCACAGGTTTATCTGAATCGGGATCGGGATTCCATGCCATATGCACATATAAGTTCAAAGGCGCTGTAATTGTAAAGTTGTCGGTAAACATTACAGAAACAAAGTATTCCTTTTAAAAGAAATGATCGGCATGTGATAAACTGTCAGTATTATGAAATAAGATAATGTTATGCCGAAACTACAGCATGCATCAAATAGCATAATTTATAATGTTTTGTTGTTTTCCGAAAACACATGTAGCTTAACTTTACTTTTATAGATGGTGAGGCTAGAGTACTTCCCGATTAAAATTATTGCGTGGACCCTGAGGTCCACGCAGAAAATATATAAGCGAGGTTAAACCGGATGCTATGGGGAAAATTCAGCCTGCGCATGAGCTAGCCTGGTTTAAATCTCAAGAAAGATGCATCAACATATGAAATTGATTTACACATTTATAGTATAGCTGTCACTGCATAACGTAGTTACATGTTACAAAGTAGTGCGAAGTGTAATGTGTGCGCAAAAAGTAGAATTCGCCGAATGCCTGATACTATACATGCAATCTTCATTAATATAGATCATAATTATTTTAGAAGTATGAACCCTTTAAATTCTGAGATTAAAAGTCAACTATACATATATATACGTAATACAACGTACAAATTTAGTGGTTAAAACAGGGGGCTAGAGTCGGTGGAATCTGTGATAATTTTAAAGCTTTCACGTTTTCGTTGGAAACACATGCAGATTAAAAGTCAACTATATATATATATATATATATATATATATATATATATATATATATATATATATATATATATATATATATATATATATATATATATATATATATATGTACACGTAATACAACGTACAAATTTAATGGTTTAAAGCAGGAGGCTAGAGTCGGTGGAATCTGTGATAATTTTAAAGCTTTCACGTTTTCGTTGGAAACACATGGAAATTGGCCACGTATTGCAGTCCTTTTTTAAAGGACAACAACTTGTTATTGTTTTTACTGTCTTGCTGATTCTCGTGAGAGTGTGAAGTGATAAAAATTGCCATGATTACAGGGAACTACTGGGACGATTGAAACAATGCATTACTGGTCCGATTTACTGACGCCAAAAAAATCCGTTGAATGAATGTGCAACTAGTCCGAATTTTCTATTCACACATGCCTTGCCGCTAGAGCTTGCTTCGCTTCGGCGCTGCTCGCTATCAACAGTATAAAATTAAATGTATCAAATTAGAATTTCAACTTAACTAAATATACTGTTGAAATTAGTAAATTTTTACTGTGTGTTAAATGAATTTAGAATCTGTCGAAAAAAATAATAAAGAAGTTAGTACTAAACGTTGGAAATTAAAATATTTCATATAGTCTTTACATCTAGAATCGTTCCGCGAGATTGCAAAAAAAAAAATAATTAATAACAACTTTGTTTTAATGAAGGAGGCAAGACAGTCAAAAAATTAACCATCAGGTATACCATAAAATACTAGATACGATTTAAATAGCCATAAACTCATAGAAAATGTGTAAAAAAAAATCTTTTTATTTAGCTTTAAGATTAATTTTTTCGTGTATCTTTACACAAGGCTCTCCTAATAAAGGACAGTGATATCGTCTAAATTGAATATAGGCACGGCCATCCAGCTATCTGAATTTCCTCTGTAAAAAAAATTGTCAGTGCAAGCTTCGACTTGATGTTTTTTTCAGTGGGACCGGTGTTCGACTGGCTCTAGTGTACATGTATTCTTAAAGTAACAGTAAGGAATAAGGAATCGTTCTTTGAGTATTATATGGTGATAATTTCGGTTGGGGCGTGATCAAATTCAATAAAGCCCGAAGGGCTTTATGTTAGATTTGATCACGCCCCGATCGAAATTATGCACCTCATAATATTCAAAGAATGATTCCTTATTACTTCTATTTATATAATTAAAGCAATCGTACGATTTAATATTTAAAGGAGCCTCAATTTGGAGGCATTTGCAGTTATGGGTTATATAGTACAAAATCGATACGTAGTGTTATCACAGGCAAAGGCACTGGAAAATGTCAATATTTTAAATAAATTTAATGTTTTCACGCTTGACCATCAGACTTTTAGTTATTTAATCTAAACTGAGATATTTTGAATAATGGGAGCCAATAAAATAAGAACGCTTTCTTCGGTATAATATATGTATTATTGTTCTTAAACTGGAAAGTTTTATACATTATTAATATCAATTGATTGTGGTAAATCTGCAACAGATACATATATCTGATATGAATATTGAAACTCATTCAACAAAGAAGACACAATTGAAAAGCTCAATATGATTGCGTATTGGCTTGGTCGTTCTACATGTATAGCCCTTTTTAACAAAAGTGCAACAGGAAACGTAATTGATAAAAGAGAAATCATTAACATAAAAGTAGAGACCAACAAACCATACACCATGAAGAGTTATGCTAATTTCCGCCGTACAAATTTATTGTTCGTGAGCTTTAGATTTTACCGAGAATTTTGTTTGTCATCATAGCCCTATATGTCATACTTATTTCCCGAATTAGAACTAATTAATGCAATTGTTGAAGCAAAATGCTTTACAGCATTCCGTTACGCGGTTTCGCTTTGTCTTCAAAGGAGATTATTATGTCTGCTTCATTGAGAGAGAAAAAACGAGGACTATTGTCACATTTCCTCGAAATTTAAATTTGTCTAGAGGCTTCACTGCAAACAACTGTTTCGATTAAAAATTAATCGTTTAAAGAGGTCCGCTTGCTCCTCAGGTTTTAGGTAGCCATTTGGGGTCACATCTAGTCTGAAAAGTCTGCATCACATATTAATTCTAGTAGTTTATTTATATTTAACAATGCCAAATAAACGTTTTTGAATAAGATTGTTTAAATAAAATTACATTTTTATGGGTTTGGTAAGGGACTATATTTTGTGACGGAAGGTTTTCATGAAAATGTACAATTTTCCTAATTCAATAGTTTTAGAGTACTGTTACTTTAGCTTCATATTTTTCAGCACAGACCAAACTTTTAGATTGCGTATTACGATATATTCATAATGTTCTGAAAAACATATTTGAACAATATTTTGATATTTCTATCAATGTAACTTGGCATATTTAGCTTATATTTCATGGAAGTTAAGAAAAAATTAAGTCCAATTTTGGCCTCAAATTAGCTTATTTCATGCTATATCTCAAATGTTTGAGATGTGACCCCTACTTTTTTTTTTTTTACTTTTGTATGAGACATTAAATGGATATCTCTTTGGTTGCAAAGTTTTGTAAAGATGACAATACTAATATTTTTTTAATTGCGTTATAATTTTATTACTCCAAAATGTGTACTCATCTTAACATCTGTTGTTGTGTTCATTATGTACTGCCTACTAGTATTTGAAGCTACCAGTAGAGCAGTATTTTTCAAACTTTGACTTAGATATTACTTTTGTAGTCACTACATGTGTTCAACTTCATACTGTATCAAAATCATAATTAAATAATAGTTCAAACTATAAACATATGTTTGATTTCTTCAAATAATCAATTTCCATGCAAACTTTAAGCAAATATTTTGGAAAAATTATCATTTCTTTTTTGGGCCCTATATTTCCACACAAAAAGGATAGCAAAAAAATTGCAAAAAAAAAATAAAACAAATGAACATTTTACGTCTCCATCTTCATATCTTAGTTGTTTTTGGATTATTGACATAACAAGTATTTCAGGTGCCAACCTCCTTACGTGTTAACTATAAAATGAAATTGACAAAAACCAAAAAGTAGATCATTCGAACGATCGATTAGTTATCTAATTGTTGATCTTATACGTCCGCTAAATATTCTTGTAGTAACATATTTGTACTTCTCAAATTCAGGCCTAAACGTGCATTTCTTAATCATTATATTTGGTAAATCTTTAACATAAGAATGAATTTATGTTGAATGAAAAATAAGGATTCATTCTTAGAGTATTACGGGGTGATAAATTTGGTCGAGGCTATATATTTTCATTACTATATTGAAGGATTATATCGACTTTTAGTCAATAAACACTAGCAACATAATTTTATATCGCTACAAAATGTGTTTTTGTGAGTTGATTTTAATCAACTCTCCTATGCACTTACTCGGGCAAACCGAAAGTGAAACAGTGTTTGTACCTAAGCACAAATCAATACCGCTGACAATACTTAGTTCCTGAAAATAATCGATAAATTCAGATGCAATGTATTCTGAAGCAATTGTTTTCTCAAGAAAACCTATTTATTAATACTATGAAAATAGTAAGATTTTAAATGGTACAAATAGTTTAGATATTTTTTTAAGTCGTATGTATTCATACGCTAGACTTCAATGTACTAGTCTCGTTCAACCAGACGCTCGGATGTCTCCGTTATTATCCGACAGTCGAGCGTTTGGTTGAACAAAACTAGAGTTCAATCTTGCCTGGATCCATACAATTTCTCAAAAATATTTCGATTACTGATACTACTTGCCTTGCAAAATCACATATCGCTGATTTTAAAATAAATGATAATCGATAAAATCAACTCCCGTCAGTACTTCAGTACGATCTTCCTTACATTGCCATTTAGAAAGATTTTTTCATTTTAGGTACGCAATTCATAATTTTCTCAAATTGTATTGCCTCTCTAATCATTTGTTTTACACGTAGCGTTACTCCTTTTTATATAAAAAAAACCAACTTAAAACAAAATCATTTCAAAATTCTTACGCATTCTGGAGTTATACTATGGTTTCATAGATATTCAAAGGCATGGATTTTAATGGATTAAATGAATATCACAGTATCAAAGACATATAAATATTCGTTATAAATGATCATATCAGTACACAATGTCTTCTGGCCCCGGGCCATAAAACTTAGTTGAACTCAATTTCGATCTCTTTTCCACAAGGAAAATATCATTTTTGAACCAGTCTTACTTTTCCACAAAGAATATATAGTGGGAAAGTGAGATCAGAGCTTATCTAAGTTTTATGCCCCCGGGGCCAGATATTGCATTTCAGTGACACTCCACCCAGTAACAACATCCACGAAAAGATGAAACCAAGATAGGTGTGGAAATCAGTGTCATATTTACTACTTTATGTAATCAAGAACATAATTGATTGTCGGAATGCAAAGTTACCGAGAACCCACTGTAACTAAACGTGTTTTGAAATGTGACTGTATAATTTGCAGCAACATTTAATTGCATGCATCATAAATAAAAACAAAAGTTGCACAACGTCAAGTAACAGGTGACGAAGTTTATTCCGTTTCGGGTTTGGGATTTTTTAATTATTCGGTGCACTTGTTAGTCAAATTTGTTTACAAAAGATTAAACAAGACAGATGGCCAGTTGCATGTTAAAAAGTGTTATTACGCGTCCTTTTCCGTAACAGATTGATTATTCATAACTAAGTAATGCCTAAATTAAAATGGGACTGAAATATTTGTTAGAATGATAGCATATTAGGCCAGATTTATTTGGATTTAAAAATGAAACTCTCTGTGAAATAAATTTGCATGTATTTTGTTTTTAATCTTTTCCTTTACACTAATTTACTTGTATTTTAAAATCTATTTTACATGCGATAAATTAGAACTGTCATATTATAAAATTTCATTGTCAGTATTAAGATGATTAAATTTTATAATGTCTACAAATAAATAATGCTACATTCATAAACAAGACCAACCGCATAATTACACATCAGTAAACATTGCCTCCAGAGAGAGAGAGAGAGAGAGAGAGAGAGAGAGAGAGAGAGAGAGAGAGAGAGAGAGAGACGGACAGACGGAGAGACAGAGAGACAGAGAGAGAAAGAGACAGAGAGGCAGACAGAGATTCATGAAAAATTACTAAATGCTGTTAATTAACTTTTAAAATGTAAATGTGAGAAGTGACACATCATAAACACGAAAAGTGCAATGACTTTATATCTTGAAGCACTGAAAGAAAACAAGAAATTCGTTCCTCGATTTTTTTTCTCACTGGAATTCCCCTCAAATAAAACAAGAAATTAACATTTTAATGTTGATTGTTTAGGGAGACAGAGTAACAAAGGACTGAAGTTAATGAAAGTTACATAAAGATACTTGATAACCATAAATTATGTGAGGTATATCTGCTCGTTAAGTTCATGGTGTTGGATTTGAATGTAGAATTTTTAGTCGGTGTCATCTTCTAGGACAGGGGTTATTTTAGATTGCCAGGAAAGTGTTAAGACGGGAATATGGTAAGTGCATAGATAACATTCTTTATAATAGTTTTTTTTTCATCTTTTATTAAATTGAAATATTACGACAGCCTTTATAATCATTTGTGTTGTACCCTGCTCATCTTAAATGTATTAAAATATTAGAGGATAATAGTTATTATACGAGTAGTATTTCATTTATTAACGCTGGTCCACATAATTATTTGTCAAATTCTTCACTGTGAATTCAATATAATAAATTAACGTGTTTTGGCCAATGACCATGGTTTTTTTTTAAAACAAAGACGAAATCAAAAGAAATACAAATGATCAGCAATACATCAAACCTACATTTTTTATTGAATTTACCGATTCGTCCATTTGATCGCTCGCTTGATTTCAAGAGTCTGGTTAAATACACAATTGTTTTCAGTTTATGGAAGATTATATGAGATTATAGGAGAGTATTGTCATAATGTTTTATTGCTGTCAATAGATTCTCCATCATAATCTTCACACTGCCACACCGTCGCTTTCCATGATTTCCCATGAAATGATTTAGTGAAATTTTGAAATGTTACAGAGAAACTTTAACAAGAAAATGAAAGTTTATCTGTGTTTCTTCCTTTCTCTTTGTTTAACACGAATGAACATTCTCGAAATATCAGATTTTCGGGCGGAAGACCTGAAATAAAAGATTGCTTTTGCGGAAATATCAAAATTCTCTTTTAAAAAGTAGTAATTTGCAAATTTGGTCTGCAGGGTTAGGGTTCAGGTTATTTATTTCTTCACAATTGATGTTACAGTATAGTACCTACATCCAACAGCTGAGACAAAAATGTGAGATGCATGGATTACATCACTATACAATGCAACCAAATCTTTTAAAATAAATGCTGAGATTTGTTTGTGACAAAAGTATGTGCAATCATGAAGCTACACGTATACCGTATACGGGGAAATATTCGCACCCGTTTTATTTTCGCCCCTTTCGCCCTCGTTGTCAGAGAACGAATTTAAGACTGGGCGAGTTATATGTTGCAAATAATATCTCCCTTAACGCAACTGCATCTGGGCGAATTCAAGATGGGGCGAAATAACTTGCAAGTGTAAAAGGGCGAAAATTACATGGGGCGAAAATAACCTTGTATACATACAGTATGTATATTCATTACGATATTTATATATTGTACATGTACTTTAAACTCTATCTTAAGATCTTTTTTTTCAAGAAATTCAATTCTACAGTATGTAATATTATTTGTATGCGTTAAAGCGTCATGGTATAGTCAGAATTCTAAATTGTTGCGTCAAAGATTACTTCAACAACAAAAGGGGCCTACTATTTAACATAGCATATGTGGAGAACTACTTGTATTTGATGATCTTTTAAACAAAATTTACTCTGCTGTCCACATATTTTGTATTTTGATTCCATAAAAATGATTTAGTCACAGTTATAAACTTAAGGCTATAGTTGCCCATGTGAGCAACAACTTCTTACTATAGGTAGCATAACCATTTATTTTAGGCAGATTATAACTAATAGAATGATTAATTTTGCATAATACGTCGGGTTCACCGAAATGTATTACATGTACTAGTATTTTAGGGAAAGAACCTCACAATCTTATTTCTTAAGAGAGATTAGATATTTAAAAAGCAAGATTTGCATTGGTAAACATTAGAAACAGGTACTAGTATGCTAGTCGTTTTGATATTTCAGGTGGGTATCCGAATGGTACTACTAACTGTATTGATTGGTGCATTGGCCTCCAGGACGTTCGGAACACCTCTTGGTGTTCACCATATTCTCAGACCGATCCGTACCGACTGCTCAGTACCGGAAGGTAGGTATGCGCTGTAGAAGTCAAACCAAGAACCAGCAAAATAGCAGCAAATTGAACTGGAACAAATTTCGGAATGTTGGAACCAACTTAATGTAAACAGCAAATATGATATAATTACCGTATGTGAATCTCAATTTTGAAAACAGACAGTTTCTGTTGATTCACAATAAACAAAATCAATATAATATAAGTTAGAGGATATTGATATCAATCGTTTCACAATTTTTAAAATAATAAAAATAATTAGATAAAATATATAATTTTCTAATAAATTAACAAAAATCACTTTAAAACCACAATACATGCAAGTCTCCAAATTTTGTTGGGGACTTTGTAACTCAAAGGTAGCAAGAGAGTAATAATGTACCTGGTCATATTTTAGTAAAATTGAGAATTGATTAATGTTTAATGATTATCATTAGTAAGATGGGTGTCTCCTATTGAAATTGGTACATGAAATATGTAGGCCCCTGACGTTAAGTACATAATAATCTGAACTAAAATCCCAAACCTCTAGTTATGACTTGTTGGCTGACCATACACGGTAAAATCGCAAATTACACACGGAAGGTAAAGTAACTCGAAAAGTAGGTGGATGGGACATAGAAAACTATGCAGAGAATTATCTGGAGGATGTCTAAAAAAGTTGAAAAATCATAAAAATCGACCAAAAAAATGAAAGGGTCAAAATTTCTGGAACATTGTGTAGAAAATTTAAACGTCTTGTCTGGTAATTTTCCTCATAAAATGGTGTTAAGGTCAGACGCGACCTATCTTCAATTTTCACTTTTTTTCTCAATCTCCACAATGTGAAATTTCCACCATGTAATTCCAAAATTATATTTTCATGTTATATGATTCTTTTAAAATTTAAATGTAAAGTGTTTGATCGAAAATATATAACATTACTTTATTTATAAGCATTCCAATTCATTTAACATGCTATTTTAAGGAAAATTCTAAATATTCTAGATCCGAAAAGAGCCTGGTAATGTACCCGAAATATTTGGAATTAACAGGTTTAAATGTTAATAAATAAGGAATATAATTTCAAAAAAAAATTAGATCAAATTGAGGAACGTCTTGTGTGTCCTTAATGGTACCCGTGCTGATTGGAAATTGAGGAAACTTCAGTTACAGAGTTCCAAAGACACTCTTATAGCTACTGTAACCTGTTTAAAAATACTGTCCCAAACCATCAAAGTCTTCAATCAATCTTAAAATATCCAAATCTACGTGTGTAGGCATACAGGAAGTTAAATTCTTCATAATGCACACATCAAAGATTAAAGAGGTTTCTTGTATGTATTTTTCTGTATACACATATAATTTATATCAATTGCGTGTATTTATCTTTTTTTTGCAGCCGGTTCGAAACCTTTTTTCTACGGTACTAACAACCTAGCCTGTATTTACCTGACACATATTGGGCTTCACAGAAAGAAGCGCTCTCTTCAGCTCCCCGTCCACAATTTTGTTCATAGCTTCATTTACTACGATGGCTGGTTTGCCGAGTTTGGCACTAAAGACACCACCCTTCGGCGCCACAGCCCAAAAAACGCCCACTGTGGTCCCAAAATCATGCATCCACCCGCGGGGTTCTCCAAACTTCCGTTTGACTGCATTAGGAGGTGTGCCTCCAAGTACCATCTTGTGTTCGGACAGTACAATCTGCTGAACAACAACTGTCACTATTTTTCGAACCGGATGATGGAGGTCCTCTGTCACGAGGTCACGTGTCCTTTGTGGTGCTTGTGACTTAGGAACTTCTCTGCGGTGTTCCGGTTTAGAAGAAGCAAATTAACTTTTACCAAAGAGTACGTGTCGTCAGTTCAGTTAAAAAAAGTATACGTTATATGTATATCTAATAGATTTGGAACTTGTGACATATTTTACTTATTAATGGTACTTTACATTAACAGGTTTACATGTATCTGCAAAACATTGCTAGCTTTATATAAATATGACAACATATGGTCCATTTTCAACCAAATTGCGAAGAGGGGGGTGACATTAGGGTTGCCTGGTCCACCCCATTTATTTCCAGGAGCCATTTATCTTGCTTGCACCCCAACTATTTTTAGAAGTTAAAAACGAAAGTTTACGTACACGCCAGACATAAGATTTGGAATTATTTTTGCAGAAGTGGGATGGAGGGTTTTTTTGTTTTTTTTTTTGTTTGTTTACGTTTTTATTCTGTTTGTTCTTTCTTTTCTTTTCTTTTTTTCTATTGCTGGCCAAGATATTTGGGTACACATAGGTCTGTCCCTCTCATTTCGAAATTAACAAGCTAGATAACAGCAAGCTTTACCCTGAAACATTTCTAAGTACACATATATTTATTGTTAAACCTACTGTCACTGATTAATGTGCATGTGCGCGTAAATAAGTATTCCCTTTATCTATCGACAGCCTATTTTTTTTCTTATAAATTATTTCTCTTTATGTAAAGATTAACGAAAAAGAAACCACTTTGACATTTAATTTTTTTTACAGACGTTAGTTGGGAGATGGGGGAAAATATGCGCACCAATACCTTGAAACAAAATGTCCGGTTTAAGGTGGTATTAGACACCGTCGTTATCAAATAATACGGATAAATGTATATTATAATCAATATCATTTCACCGGTTTAGAATTTTCAAACTTTTTTTTTAAAGTTCTTGGAAAGGTAAAAATTATAGATTCGAACTTATGACTTACAGGACAACGCTCTAAACCATAATTGTGTAACAATTTTGCGAAAAAAATACTTATTAAACTATATACTTGATTATATTGTTCCTTTCGATAGGAAATACGTCACGATATGGAAATGTTCCAATCCACATTTAACACATTCCGTCTGTAAAAAGATCTGATATCTCCGTAGTTCTTATTCCTTGTAAAAGATCTGATATCTCCGTAGTTCTTATTCCTTGTAAAAAGATCTGATATCTCCATAGTTCTTATTCCTTGTAAAAAGATCTGATATCTCCGTAGTTCTTATTCCTTGTAAAAAGATCTAATATCTCCGTAGTTCTTATTCCTTGTAAAAAGATCTGATATCTCCGTAGTTCTTATTCCTTGTAAAAAGAACTGATATCTCCGTAGTTCTTATTCCTTGTAAAAAGAACTGATATCTCCGTAGTTCTTATTCCTTGTAAAAAGAACTGATATCTCCGTAGTTCTTATTCCTTGTAAAAAGATCTGATATCTCCGTAGTTCTTATTCCTTGTAAAAAGATCTAATATCTCCGTAGTTCTTATTCCTTGTAAAAAGATCTGATATCTCCGTAGTTCTTATTCCTTGTAAAAAGATCTGATATCTCCGTAGTTCTTATTCCTTGTAAAAAGAACTGATATCTCCGTAGTTCTTATTCCTTGTAAAAAGAACTGATATCTCCGTAGTTCTTATTCCTTGTAAAAAGATCTGATATCTCCATAGTTCTTATTCCTTGTAAAAAGATCTGATATCTCCATAGTTCTTATTCCTTGTAAAAAGAACTGATATCTCCGTAGTTCTTATTCCTTGTAAAAAGAACTGATATCTCCGTAGTTCTTATTCCTTGTAAAAAGATCTGATATCTCCATAGTTCTTATTCCTTGTAAAAAGAACTGATATCTCCGTAGTTCTTATTCCTTGTAAAAAGAACTGATATCTCCGTAGTTCTTATTCCTTGTAAAAAGATCTGATATCTCCGTAGTTCTTATTCCTTGTAAAAAGAACTGATAACTCCGTAGTTCTTATTCCTTGTAAAAAGATCTGATATCTCCATAGTTCTTATTCCTTGTGAAAAGGTCTGATATCTCCATAGTTCTTATTCCTTGTAAAAAGGTATGATATCTCCATAGTTCTTCTTTCCTTACATCTCTTAAAATACATGAAAACTTATGATCGTTCGAAGCAATGTTGTACTCAAAATGCAGTGCTGCTTTTGTGTTTATTATTTTTATCTATAATATTAAAAATATATTAAATTCTGTCGACGATCGCCAGCTTTTACAAAAGGGCTGCAGGATACTTTCCGGATTTCGATAGCAGTAGAGTGAAAGCATCAGTAACTAAGTGTCAAGGGGACTGAGTCTACTGTTTTGGTTATAATTTAAACAATAAAATGTCTTCTTTGGTAATTCATTCGGGATGTAAAGGTAGCGACATTGCAGAAAAAATAAATAATCCGCGTTAGCGGGTTATGTAAATTTTTTTCTGCAATGATCGCTGCAATGTACCTTCATAGCCCGTATGAATCATCAAAGAAAGCATTTTATTGTTTATATTTACATCTTTTTTTAACTAATTAATAAATTGATTATGAAAAGTAATTAAAATTCACTAAATTACTGTTTACGTACCTGAGTACATTAGCTAAAAGAAACAGTCAAATCGTCTCCTGTGAGACGTTGAGTCTGACATCATCAAGATTATTTCGTGCAGTCCGTGGTATTTCGTATACGCGTAGGTCGCTGTAAGTTTAGACCAATCGATAAACAGGGCGTGTCAATTTCAGACCTGCCAATTTCTTCAATCGATAAACGGGGCGTGTAGATTTCAGTCTGCTTGTTTCTATAGATCTATGAATTAACTATAAGTTTCGTCAGAAATAGAGGGAATAATACTTGGTAGATGTAAATATATACACATACACACTGCATATCATTGTCACAAAGTCAGACACACCCTTTAAACTTAAAAGACAACCGCTGATTAATTATTAAAATTAAGGAAAAAGGACATTAGCACTATTTTAGATGTAATCTATTACCGACCTTTTCGCCAGAAAATTAGTCCTAATGAATTTCACATAGCGTGCTCTTAATAAACACAAATGTGCTACTCCAAAAATAGCTGCAAGAGGTTTTATCTTTTTTGTATTAACATTGTAAAGCTAGCGCTTTCCAAGAAAGTGCATTATTGCTTGGAAATTAATTGAATCACCGCATTTGTGTTAAATGTTAAATAGCAATTCGTCCGTATGGATGCTCGTGAGAGTCAGAGGGGGTATATACTGTACATGTATACCGCCCGTTTCCGACGGTCTTCAGTATAGAAATAGTCGAATGCAAGAGAAGATACCACACAAGACGATGACAAAAGCAACAGCCATAATCAAAGTCAATTGTAAAAAGTTCGTACTCATGTTCGTGCATTGCATTGCAATAATTTGGATCGCATTCGGTCGCGTCTGAATACTTTGCATGTTTACTATTTTGAGGAGACTTATAGATTAACGCGACCACAAAAACGTATGCAACGAATGTGAGAGCTCGTGCAACGTATGCAAAGCCAAAAAATTCCGATTACAAAGTGCTGTAAAGTGCTAGTGTGCCAATTGTGAAAGATGTTTTTGTAGAGACGTCTTACAACATTTTGTGTACTCGCAAGAGTATCATGCACGATTCTTAAAGGTCATAAGATGAATCACAACTGTCAATGCGTGTATTTTGCTCAACGTGTCTCATGTAATCGTGCAACATTTTACTATCATTGCACGATTTATCAGCTTCCATTTGCCATCCTCTGCCACCTGTGTATATATACCCTGCACAAGCACCTCTGTTTTAAACCACAATTGACCATCGATGCTGCTGCACCAATACATCCCTGTTGTTTGCTTGGTTTATATATACCCTATATGTATAAATAATTATATATACCAGTATACTGTGGAATCATTTTCATTCGTGAGGTTCAATGTTTGTGGTTAGCCAAATTTTTCCTTGTTCCAGGGGACGTAATTTCGTTGGTAAAAAGTTTAACGTAATTTAAAATAAATATAATTTAATTCTGATTGTAACACCTCATTTGATTGGCTAAACAAATTCATATATATCGTATAACTAACTTGCCTACGTCACAATAAGACGCGCGTGCAAAACATATTAATCCGCTTGACGTTACGTTTAAATTTTGTACAAATGAACATATTTTAACTAATTAATGGGCCTTATTATCTTATTTAATAGTAGCAAATTTATTTATAAGGAATAAATTTAATTTCTACCTATGTTACACGAGTATAACATAACTTGGAACAGTTTACGCTTTTTTATAAACCGCTTCGCGGTTTATAAAGCGTAAACTGCCCCAAGTTATGTTATATCGTATAACATAGGTTGAAATTAGATTTATTCCTTAAATATTAGAATTGCTAGAGTAACTACATATTCTTGGGGATGTGAATTTGTGGCCAAGAGTTATCCATGAAAACCCCAATTTTTCAATTGCACGAACATTTTGTCACTTCTGCTCGTGCGCCAATTTTGAAAGGGCCTTTAAAAGCGTACACAAAATGGGACCAATCAGCTTTAAATTAACATATAACTTGTAATCGCATGTAGAGTCACACAAGAGTATCACAGACGTCATTTATTAATTTTAGTTATGAATGAAACAATTAAATATCTTTCCTATCTAATATAGCTGAGGATGTGTGTTTTCACTGCGAAGAGAATATATGAGTATTTAAACGTTAGGTGTCCGTGGAGTATACTTATATACGAGGGAAGGAAATAACAATGCTGCCTATAAGTAACAAAGCATACAACAATGCTAACTTTAAGAGAAAACAGATAAAATAAGTTGGTAAACACGTCCATGGGAAAAGGTCATTAAACAAATTTGTCCATACCTAATTATAAATTATCCAAACTTGCCAGGGATGGAAAAAAAATGGAACTGTTTTCCAAGAATTACATGAACGAACCTGGACCTTGCAAAACTTGGGCTTCTAAAAATAAGTGTTACATTTTTTAACATTTTACTCCAATTTATTTTCAGTGTTAATTTACGCCATACACCAATTAGGACACACTGTGTTGTGACAAAGGATATCCGCCATTCTGTTTGTAAACATGTGACAGTTATTTTTAGTTTTGCTAAATTTCCCAAAGACTCTTTCGTAGTTGCGTGCGCATCCAATGATGCATTCTACCGGAAGAACACTGAATCCCGCTGGATTTTTCTCTGGCTTGATTGGACAGAAGTCTCCGACCATTGGATGAGTGTTTCTGATGACGACGCTGGCATGGGGCCGGGTCCCAAACTCTAAGTAATATCCGTCATACCAGATCCATCGATGGGATATTCCAAATGGGTTGCGATGTACCGATCGCGAGACCCTGCGCGGGAATAACGACATGCACCATATATTTGTTTTTCCGAAATAAAATGGCTCTGAAAATTAAAAGAAAAACTTTGAAACTACAAAGTAGTTAACAAGTAATTTATTCATATCATAACTTTACTATATTCATGTACCAGTGCAGTCCTAGGCTATATGTAACCCTGTTGAATGTGTTGGAACCATTTTAACAAGGGCTTGGACTTTGGATAGTTATATCAAAGAGCAATGTGACGTAGGCCTGCCTATTTCATTGCAAGCCACTCAGCCATGGCTTTTGAAATCAACAAGGATTGTCTGGCTTTTGAGATAAGACTATTTAATTGAAGCATATTTCGCTTAAAACCACGTCATTTTTAACTTGTTTTGACACAAGGAATAGATAACTACGCCCTGCTGAAAGTCCAAGGTCTTGTAAAAACGGTTCTAAGAGAACAAAATAGGCACAAACCTCATTCTGCATTGAAATGGACATCATGAAAAAACTAATCTTTTAATTGTGCTATGGAATTTTATATCTACCTTTCTGAATATCTAACTATCAAATGAATAGACTGCATACATTTGCAAAAGAAATACACAAAAGAAAAGGTTAAGAGACAATCCCGTATATATTGCAGTGAGTTTAAAAGACCTACTTCCCACGGGTTGGCAGTTAGCTGTCTTCTTTGAGAAAAGCCACGAAGAGGCGCCGTGAAGGACGGCTAAGGAAAACAACAACACCTGAAATGTGAAGTAATATGGCAACGTGAACATTAAAGTTTGAAATTGTGTAATCATAGAGAGGGTTTTTTCCCAAACATCATATTTTGATAAATAATTCTGGAGAAATATTTTACATAATTAAGACGATGGTACATGTACAGTGTTTTGTTATTTCAGTAAAAATAGAAGCAAATTATAGTATCATATATCAATGTACATGTATTTCACTGATTTCAAGAGGAAGTTAAAAATAAAATTTAAAATGCCTTCGATTTTAATATACAATGGTCATTAAAGAGAAATCGCTATCTAAGTAGAAAAAGTAAAATATTCCAGTGAGAGTTGTCTCTCTTATCAAATAGACGATAAACCTTAAAGACCAAGGTTTTCAACCGGCCAGTTTCACTCAGCTAAGTTTAGTAACTGATGGGCGGAAACGGTATAGGGAAGTCAAAGAAATGGATTAATATAAATAAACAAAATAAGGTTAGCTTCATGATCCCAGGGCCACAAAACCTGAGACAATCTCACTTTTAAACCGAGTCTTATTATAGTCTCACTTTCCGTTCGCTAAACTTTTCTTTTGTAATAAAAAGTTCTTAAAACTGAGCCCTTGTAAGTTTTATAGGCTGCAGCATGCTATACACTGTTAATTATGTGTAGCCGTGATGTATCTTGTTTATCATTTATAGGGAAAATACTATTGACCTATGAAAAATAAAACTTGAAAGATCGTATTGATAACATGGCTGTATGCGAAATCCTGTCATGGATCATAAGGAAATATAGACTTTATGTTCACGTTTAGTTGTTTAATCAAATGTCTTTCACTTGCCATCAATAAGAAGTTTACAAGTAATTTTTAAAAGAAATCAGTATCTGTTTATTAAAAAGATAACAAATCTATAATACCTATTCTCAAAGTTAAGAAAATGAAATTGATACCAAAACATATATTATTACGAACATTATTTTTATGTAAAATCTTGGCACACGCAACTGCAGATCTTAATTATGTGTGCACATGAGAATTTGTGTTCGTGTTTATTAATGATCAGGAAATACATTAACAGCATTTAAAGGAAATAATGAAAATAATGATAAAAATTCGACAAATGAAAAAGCATTTAAAGTAAATAATGAAAATAATGATAAAAATTTGACAAATGAATTCGAAATAGTACTCACAAATGCACCGGTGTTTTTCCCCATTGTCTTAAGCTTTCTATTGCACAAAGACAGACCTAACGCCCAGGATAACTTATAAAGTCTGTTTGGAACAAAGATATATGACGTAAACAAATCAGGCAGAATGCATCTATCACAAAGTTACAAGTACCTGTCGATGAATGATCGAGAGCAAAGTTCGATCGGTGGTATGTATGTACTTCCTACCTGAGGTTAATCACTAAATCTACCTGAGGTTAATTACATTTACTCAGTATGTTAATGAATGCCGTGGACTACATTGCAACTATGTGTGCGCTCCACACCTCAGGTTTCATAAATTATTTGATGATAGGTCAATCCTAAAAACTCTATGGGTTGTTTTCTGTAATTAAGTTCAGAGGGGGGGGGGGGGGGTGAAAAAAGCAATCAATAATGGTCATTTCCCTTCCTAACTTTATACCCCCCTTCCCCTTAGGAAAGCCTCCTCTATATTTGAACTTTTAACATCAACTATTGACACTTTTTGTTTATTGTATACACTTTCATTAATATACACAGCTAGGTGAAACTGTATCAGTTGTTATTAAAACCAATTCTGTTTGTGTTAATCACTGTGAGTGTCCATATATTTGAACACCTTTTTCCGACTTTATATTTTGACTTTTCTGTATGAATTTTCAACACAAAATCTCTCTCTCTCTCTCTCTCTCTCTCTCTCTCTCTCTCTCTCTCTCTCTCTCTCTCTCTCTCTCTCTCTCTCTCTCTCATTTTAATATTGTTGCAAACGGGCGGGTGGACATTTGAATTGTCGCTCGAGTTTTTTTTTTAACTGTTTCATTGGCTACGACAAGGAATTGATCAAGATAAGGTGGCCCGAGTAAATTACATAATAAGCATGTTGCAAAGAGGAAGAGGGGAAGAGTGCACAATATACATTTTAATATATGATTAATAGATCAAGAATTGAATCTTATTACCAGGACGCATGCATGATAGTACATGTACATGTAAGTGTTGATTTCCAAAATAAGGAACTCTTCCCTTCTTACAAGAAAGCATTTGTTTTTATCCATAGTACATGTATATATTAGGTTACATGTACGAGATAAAAATGTAATAATTAATTTCTTTTAAAAATACCATTCTGCCTTAAGACGTGTATTTCACAATGTTTATTTCCGTTTTTCAGTTAACAGATTAATTCTTATATATCAAATAAAGTTTGGTCAGCTATATCTAATTAAATGTTTTTTAAAAAGATCAATGATCAACGCAGACATGACGACACACGACGACGGACCTTCCCCCCAACAATCGCAATAGGTCATTTTTGTGATCCTAATGACCTGGAAACCCATTTAGGAGTATCCATCATCAAATTCGTCATAAAAGAACGTGAATTTAACGCCTCATTGATTGTTTAACTGCTAGTGGAAATAGAACTGGGGTCAAATTCCGCTGATACATCACCATCCTTTTATTTTATTGTGGACTTGAAAACGTTAAATAATTAGTGACTTTTATATGTTCCTTCAGAAATATGAAGGTAAGCTTTCTTCTTACTAGTATCTCCTGCTACAGTTAAGTTCGCTCATTCATGTAAAAAAGATTTGGTACGTAGGATTTATAAAAAAAAAAATCCTTCAAGATTTCCTATATATCCTGTATGGAATACTACCTTAGCGACAATTTCTCCAACAGGACGTTTATCTTCAAAGCTTAAGTTTAATGGTGAAAAATATTAGAATGATAATAACCAAATGTGGTTTTATATAACTCTAATCAATAGTCTATCAAACAGCATAAATACTATATTTTTCAGTATCTACTTCTTAGACAGATCTGAATTTAAAAAAAAAACGTCGCCTTGAATACTGGCCTAATTATTTAGCACTGTGTTCGGATGTTATTATAAATCTTACTTATTTATTTACAGACTCCGTATCGTCTATGCGTCTTTCTACCTGTCATCAGACTCCTTCATAGCACACCTGTCTCACGGGTGCTGAGAACCGACTGCAGGCACGGAGGAGGTGAGAGTGGGCGGGGCCGAAAATCTTAATATACATGTATATGTACATGTAGTCAGTTCGGTCAAATAAGTCTCGGGTGGGATGTCTGTAACTGAGTGAATTGATAATCGTAAATATAATGAACGAGGTGACATTTTCAAAAAAATTTAGAGGATTGTGTATATTTTTTCTGCAATGATCGTTACCTTCATAACCTGCCTGAATCATCAAGGAAAACATTTTATTGTTTATATTTACATATTTCCTTTAACAGATTATTAAATTAATCGCAAAAAGGAGGTAGAGTTAACTAAATTATTGTTAATGCACTTCAGTACGTTCGATAAAAGATATAGCCAAGTCGTCTTATATGGTTATTTGTGTCTGACATCATAATGATTATTTCATTCACTACGTGATTTTTCTGGTTTCGACCAATCGATAAACTGGATAGAACTGGATTGTGTAGATTTTAGTCCTGTCAGTATCTATAGCGCTGTGAATTACTTAAGGTTTTCTTAAGATACTGCTAGATATTTGGAAAATGCAAAACTATATGCATGTAATAAAGGCCGACTCAGTACCTGTTAAACTTTTGAAATGATTCAACATTTTTATTTTCTCTTTCAGTGTCAACAAAACCGTTTTATATAGGAACGACCCACTTACAGTGTATGCTGAAAACTGGTATAAACATGGCACTAAGTCCCCCCTTAAACGGAAGAAAACGAAGAGCTCTTCAAGTTCCGGAGATAGATATGTCACATTCTTATCTGTCATACGAAAACGTGCTACTGGAATTTGGACTCAATGGTACGCGGATCGAGTACCAGGGTTATCCTATGTTTTCTGAGAGTTGTCCGTCGGCATATTTGCCTGTTCCAGCTGGGTTCTCTTATCTTTCTGTTGACTGCATAGTCAAGTGTGCAAAGAATTATCATATACAATTTGGAAATTACAAAATCTTCAGCAATAACTGTAATACATTCACCAATATAATGTCGACCATTTTGTGCCATGAAATCCGCTGTCCTTACTGGTGTAGATAATAAAGCTAATTTGTGTTTCTCTCGAATGAATAAACGCATTTCTTAAATTTTAAATTAATATTTACATTGTATAATTATTGATAGGTATTTTTTAAAATTTGTTGATATAATGTGTATTATACAGTCATATTCTCTCTCTCTCTCTCTCTCTCTCTCTCTCTCTCTGTTTTGTCTATATAGTATAATATATATTCTTAAGTTTAGGTATTTATTAATAATATTTAAAACTTTTATTTAGACACTAGCATATAAAAATGTTTCACCTTGCATCATATACATGTATGCACTGGTCCCAGGTTTTACTTCATTAAGATGTATTCCATTAATTCTAAACTAAAATATTTGTAAGTCATATGAAGCAGGTGTTTAAAATTTGATTTTACATTCGTTACTTTCTTTAGGATTTCAAGTTTCTATGTAACGATGATCATGATGAAAGAATTCAATTTTTGTTACGATAAACCACTAATACACGTCTTTAGTATAAATTTCTGAGGAATCTTGGAATTTGTTTCCTTAAAAAAATATATGCTAATAAGCAGATGTTTACTCTAAAATTATTTGAGTATTGAATGATCAAAAATCTTGCCCTATTTTTTAAACCCTACCCCCTCCAATTGCTTTATATAAAGAAAGCTTGCCTTATCTTTTAAACCCTACCCTCCCCCTTCCAAAACAAATAGAAAAAAAAGAATCCCCCACCTCCCCCCCCCCCCCACCAAAAAAAAAAAACAACAAAAAACAACAACAATTAAGAAATTAACGAAACTAGCACAATTTATTGATTGTACATAGAGTGTTTTAATTTTTATTCGAACATAATTTTTATTCTTTTATACATTTAACATTATGACAAATTACAGAACATTACGCATGTATAGTTAATCAAAAGTCTATTTTTGTACAAATAAAAGTGTGTGCTAAAATTTTGAGGATTTTTTTAAGGATATAAACATAATGGCGTGAGATAAATAAAAGCTAAAACTGTAAAAGTACATGTTTTGAAGTAGATCTCTCTTTTTTTAAATAATTAAGTATTATATACAACAATAGATGCAAGCGTATATGCTATATATGTTATCACTACATGCTGAGCTGCACATGTGCATGCCTCTCAGTCTACACTATCGTTAATATATGTATGTATAATTGCGCTTGTTGAGTTCATACTATATTTTCAGCTGTCGATACTATTCAAATATACACCTTTACAAAACAATTGAGTTTGATTTTTACGGTACATCTCTTGTAAGAAAACAAAAATACCACTAGCTGCAATCTTCTTTGTTTCACATAGGCTACTTGGGCAAAGAACTTATCATGATTAACTACATTAAAAATTCTTTTTATTGCATACTTTTTAAAATACCAACGCTGTACAGTACTGAGCCCATAAACGTGTTATACACGTATAGAGAGCTTGTATACGGAAACCCTGTGGGGAGCCCCATCTACAGGTCAAAATGGATGAAAATTGTAAACAAGACGGAGGATTATAAATAACATAGTGAGGGATGACCAGGTAGTGCAGGTATCACATGTTTATCGAGCAACACAGGTAAATAAAATTACAGCTTTATTGCACACTATAAAAGTGGCAGACGATCTGTGCAGTTTGTGAAATCCGCATAATCCGCATAATCCCACGGAATCACGCCAGAACGGAGATAAACACGGAAAGAGACAGGAAGTGATAGAATTTATCAGCTCTACAAGATTTTCTAATTTCAACTGGATCTTTACAAGATCAGTCATGGAGAGTGCAGTCACGGACTTCTCTTTTAAACTCTATCAAGTTCTATGCGAAGGGGGTGAGAATCTGTTTATGTCACCGTACAGTGTATCGGCGGCTCTTATGTTAACGATGTTGGGCGCCAAAGGGGAATCCGAGGAGCAGATAAAACAGGTATTGGGAGTAGCGGGGGTTCCTAACCCGCACCAGGCGTATCAGAAGCTACACGCCACCCTGACAGGAAAGTCCAAGGACGGAGCAAAGCTCGCCATAGCCAACCGGATATTTTCCAAACTCGGTCTGGAGATTAAAGAGTCGTATAAAAAGGAATCGCTGGACTATTACAACAGTGAAATAGAATTGTTGGATTTTGTGGGAAACCCGGAAGAGTCGAGAACTCGAATCAACACCTGGGTTGAGGACCAGACCAACAATAAAATCAAGGATTTGATTCCAGAGGGAGGGATTAATTCCCTTTCGTTAATTGTTTTAACCAATGCTATTTACTTCAAAGGGGATTGGGAAAATGCATTCAAGGCCTCGAATACAAAGAGCGAACTATTTCGAGTATCCGAGACAGAGTCGGGCACGGTTGAAATGATGAATATGAAAAAGGAAAAGTGGCTAATTGGTATGTCCAAATCACTGGGTTGCCAAGTTCTGGATCTTCCATACAAAGGGGGAGAACTAAGTATGCTAATCGTTCTTCCGAACAAGGTTGACGGATTGTCGTCATTGGAATCAAACTTGTCGGCTGACACGTTTCGGGAACTAACAAAGGAAATGTACCGCGAGGATGTCATTGTCTCCATACCGAAATTCAAACTAGAAAGCTCGTTTCAACTGGATAAAGTTCTTGGTGGGATGGGAATCACCGATATCTTTTCCAGAAAAGCCGACTTTGGCGGCATGATGGAAAACCCGCCAGATGGCACTTATGTATCCGACGTCATTCACAAAGCGTTTGTTGAGGTCAACGAGGAGGGCACGGAAGCCGCCGCTGCTACAGCAGTAATGATGAGACTGATGTGCATGCCGCTAGAACCAATAGTATTTAAAGCGGACCACCCCTTCCTTTTCCTGATCAGAGAAAATTCGACCGGAACTGTATTGTTTATCGGTCGCTTCTTGAAACCAACCAACTAATATCTTCAAATGTAAACCATAATTTTTACGAACTAAATTCTATTATCAAAATCAATTGTATTAATACATGATCTTGTATAAATTGCTTATAGCTTTCAATGTTTGACATGTACATTTAATTTGTTATAAGTGTTTTTACATATATTTTGTACTATGAATTATTTATTATATTCATTGCAATACAAGGCAAGGTTCGACAACTCCATTTCCTGAAGTAAACTGTAAACACATACATCTGATAAAGAAGTAACCAATAGTTTTAGAAAAACTGGTATAAACATGGCTCTAAACGGAAAAATACGAAGAGCTCCTCAAGTTCCGGAGATAGATATGTCGCATTCGTATTTATCATACGAAAACGTGTTACTGGAATTTGGACTCAATGGTCCCCGGATCGAGTACCGGAGTTATCCTATGTTTTCTGAGAGTTGTCCGTCGGCATATTTGCCTGTTCCAGCTGGGTTCTCTTATCTTTTTGTTGACTGCATAGTGAAGTGTGCAAAGAATTATCATATACAATTTGGAAATTACAAAATCTTCAGCAAGAACTGTAAATACATTCATCAATATAATGTCGAACATATTGTGCCATGAAATCCGCTGTCCTTACTGTTGTAGATAATAAAGCTGATTTGTGTTTCTCTCGAATGAATAAACGCATTTCTTAAATTTAAAATTAATATTTACATTGTATATATTATTAATAAGTATTTTTTAAGATTGTTGATATAATGTTGATTATATACTAGTAGTCATTCTCTCTCTCTCTCTCTCTCTCTCTCTCTCTCTCTCTCTTGTCTATATAATTTAATATATAATCTTAATTTTAGGTATTTATTAATAATATTTAAAACTTTTATTTAGACACAAGCATATAAAAATGTTGCACTTTGCATCATATACATGTAAGCACTGGTCCCAGGTTTTACTTCATTAAGATGTATTCCATTAATTTTAAACAAAAATATTTGTAAGTCATAAGAAGCAGGTGTTTAAAATTTGATTTTACATTCGTTACTTTCTTTAGAAAGTTTTTATGTAACGATGATCATGAAGAAAGAATTCAATTTTTGTGTCTTGAATATAAATTTCTGAGGAATTTTGAAATTTGTTTCTTACAAACAAATATGCTTGCTTTAATAAGCAGATGTTTACTCTAAAATTGTTTGAGCATAGAATGTACCAAATAAAAAACAAACCAAAGCCAAACCCTCCCCCTCCCCCACCCCCCCCAAAAAAATCTTGCCTTATTTTTTTAAACCCTACCCCCTCCGATTGCTTTATATATAAAAAAAGCTTGCCTTATTTTTTAAACCCTATCCCCTTCCAAAACAAAGAGAGAAAAAAGACCCCCCCCCACCCAAAAACAAAAAACAAAAGAAAAACAATAACAACAACAAAAATTAAGAAATTAACGAAACTAGCACAATTAATTGATTGTACAAGTGAGTGTTTTGAATTTTTTTTCGTACACAATTTTTTTTCTTTTATTCATTAAACATTATGGCAAATTAAAGAACATTAAGCATGTTTAGTTAATCAGAAGTCTATATCTATCCCAATAAAAGTGAGTGCTAACATTTTGAGGATTTTTTTTTAAGGATAAAAACAATGGCGTGATATAAATACATGTAAAAGCTAAAACTGCAAAGTAAATGTTTTAAAGTAGATCTCTTTTTATAAATAATAAAGTATCATATACAAAAAAAAATCAGCTGTCGATACTGTAGTTTTTTTTATTCAAATATACATCTTTACAAAACAATTGAATTTTTACGGCATCTCTTGTAAGAAAAAAAAAACAAATATCGTTAGCCGCAATCTTCTTTGTTTCACATAGTCTACTTTGGCAAAGAACTTATAATGATTAACTACATTATAAATTCTTTTTTATTACACACTTTTTAAAATACCAACGCTGTACAGTACTGGGCACATAAACGTGTTATGCACGTTTAGAGAGCATGTACACCGAAACCCTGTGGGGAGCCCCATTTACAGGGATGAAAATTGTAAACAAGAAGGAGGATTATAAATAACATAGTGAGGGATGACCAGGTAGTGCAGGTAGCACATGTTTATCGAGCAACACAGGTTAATAAAATTACAGATTTATTGCACACTATACATGCACGTAGCATCGTTTTTGAAAGTGGGGGGGGGGGGGCAGACTCATCCAAAAAATCTTGACAAGCAAAAGAAAAAAAAAGAAAAGGAAATCAGACTTTTCCAAAATCTTCAAAATCCTAATCCGGGGGGGGGGGGGGGCAACTCCATGTTAATTCAATTTTTTATATGTAAATTTTAAAAAAATTGTTGCTGCGAGAAAAAGTGGGGGGGGGGGGGGGCAGGCCCCCCCTGGCTCCCCCTGATGCTACGTGCCTGTTATAAACAGGTCGGGTACACTACCTTATATGGATAGCATTATTTAACACGTGACAGTATTTTCGGCAAACAGATTCTCCAATCCAGTGAATGAGTTGCAATGCATGACGGTCTATAACGTGTTTACGATTCAACAAACGCACGTGGTATTTGTCTGTTTTATACACAATATTTAATTGCTTGCCGGAATGTTTGTACGTCTTGATTTTTACTTAAGAAGGTAAAAAAGGAAAGGTTACGTACCATTAACTTTGTTCCATGCTAACATTAAAGTTTTTTGTTGTTTTAGTTGATTAATTGTTGCTTAAAAAACGATCAGTATCAAAGGACTGACAAACATACGCATACAAGTACAAACATATGTTGATAAGAAAAAACCCCATCACATTTGTGTATTGGTGACTTTATCATTATGCACTAGAAATAAATACAGGTAACTGTACATTTTTAACATACGTGAATAGCTGCGGTAGTAGAAATGCACAAATGTACAAACGCAGAAGCGCAAGCTATATGCAGCATAAAGTAGTTTGTTCGTTAAGCATTCTGATGAATGTCCCTGAAGAAAATATCAACGCGCGTTCTTCTAATGTTGTCCCAAATATGGGGGATCACGTGAAAAAAACAGTACTCAATGCTTTTAATTCAATAGGACGTACCTCTTTTGAACAATGACAATGGGATATTTAAATAGGTTGATATAAGTCCTCATATGCAATATTCTTTAAATGTGAGCATAGAAATTGAAGTTCAGACATAATTGTCTATATTACTTTCGTAAATTCTGAAAAATAATTCAAAATGAGTTTCCAAAGGACAATGCAAAATGGTATATATTTTAAATAGGCTTTGTATATACTGAAACTTGTAGTAGCACACAATGCCTTGCAACTCATTCACCTGATTGGCTTGTCGATAAAAGTAAACAGATGCCTAATTTAGTATGCAAATTTATGCCGACGTCACAAAATATAGTGGTATCGACCTGATAAAAGTAGCAGACGATCTGTGCACTTTGTGGAATCCGCATAATCCCACGGAATCACGCCAGAACGGAGATAAACACGGAAAGAGACAGGCAGGAAGTGATAGAATTTACCGGCTCTAGAAGATTTTCTAATTTCAACTCGATCTTTTCAAGATCAGTCATGGAGAGTGCAGTCACAAACTTCTCTTTTAAACTTTATCGAGTTCTATGCGAAGGGGGTGGGAATCTGTTTATGTCACCCTACAGTGTATCGGCGGCTCTTATGTTAACGATGTTGGGCGCCAAAGGGGAATCCGAGGAGCAGATAAAACAGGTATTGGGAGTAGCTGGAGTTCCTAACCCGCACCAAGCGTATCAAAAGCTACACGCCACCCTGACGGGAAAGTCCAAGGACGGGGCAATGCTCGCAATAGCCAACCGGATATTTTCCAAACTCGGTCTGGAGATAAAAGAGTCGTATAAAAAGGAATCGCTGGACTATTACAACAGTGAAATTGAATTGTTAGATTTTGTGGGAAACCACGAAGGGTCGAGAACTCGAATCAACACCTGGGTTGAGGACCAGACCAACAATAAAATCAAGGATTTGATTCCAGAGGGAGGAATTAACTCCCTTTCTTTAATTGTTTTAACCAATGCTATTTACTTCAAAGGGGATTGGGAAAATGCATTCAAGGCCTCGAATACAAAGAGCGAACCATTTCGAATATCCGAGACAGAGTCGGGCACGGTTGAAATGATGAATATGGAAAAGGAAAAGTGGCTTATTGGTATGTCCAAATCACTGGGTTGCCAAGTTCTGGATCTTCCATACAAAGGGGGACAACTGAGTATGCTAATTATTCTTCCGAACAAGGTTGACGGGTTGTCGTCATTGGAATCAAGCTTGTCGGCTGACACGTTTCGGGAACTAACAAAGGAAATGTACCGTGAGGATGTCATTGTATCCATACCGAAATTCAAACTAGAAAGCTCGTTTCAACTGGATAAAGTTCTTGGTGGGATGGGAATCACCGATATCTTTTCCAGAAAAGCCGACTTCGGCGCCATGATGAAAAACCCGCCAGATGGCACTCATGTATCTGACGTCATTCACAAAGCGTTTGTTGAGGTCAACGAGGAGAGCACGGAAGCTGCCGCTACTACAGCAGTAATGATGGAGCTGTATGGCATGCCGCCAGAACCAAAAGTATTTAAAGCGGACCACCCCTTCCTCTTCCTGATCAGAGACAATTCGACCGGAACTATATTGTTTATCGGTCGCTTCTTGAAACCAACCAACTAATATCATGAAATGTAAACCATAATTTTTACGAACTTAATTCTATTATCAAAATTTATTGTAATAATACATGATCTTGTATAAATTGCTTATAGCTTTCAATGTTTGACATGTACATTAAATTTGTTATAATTGTTTTCACATATATTTTGTACTATGAATTATTCATAATATTCAGTGCTATAAAAGGCTGAGAAATATCAATTTGTTTATTATCTCACTTCTAAAATAATCTTTGGATTTAGGCAAAGTTCGACAACTCTATTTTCTGAAGTAAACTGTAAACACATACATCTGATAAAGAAGTAACCAATGATTAATACCTTTGAGATATTTTAGATGGTACGTGTAACTGCAATTCTTGAATGTAAACAAAATTGGCATTGTTTAATAGTTTAAATATTTCATTCAGGGTTGAATAGCAAGCCATGGATGAAAAGTTTTGAGGCTACGCTACAGCAAAAACACAGTATTTTATATGATTGTATGTATCGAATGTGTATAAAACCATGTAATTGGAAACAGAAAAATATAAGGACGTTTAAATATTTGCTAAATATAAGCAGAACAATAGAATAATAATTGTTCTTTTTCTTTATTGTCATAATATATTGTACATTTATAAAGATACATGACGTTACATTGAGCAGTAAAGTAACATAAATTAAGATTTAAGGGTGACCCGACCAACAGATTTGGTGTGTCGGTCGTAAAGATTTCAACATTTTAATTTTCTGATAAAACTACAGATACAAAGCAAAAAAAAACATTAAAAAGTTAAGACCCTATTTACCAGGGGCCATGTATTATGGGTACAAATTTGAGTTAAAGTTGATTTTTTATAGTTTACTGTCTGTAAGCAGACAAATAACGTACATATATGCACATAGTTTTGGTGAACAAGGGGGCCTCTATATAATTGTGAGATATCCCCCCCCCCCCATATAGAATCAGGATTTATGGTGTAAGGGTAAGAATCTGTTAGGTTATTATTACTATTATTATTATTATTTATTCTTCAATTTTATCCCATTGCTTCCTTTACCGATGAATCTTGACAAGTGTGGTCCAGAGATATTTATAGTGACCCCCTCCCCTTTAAAAAACTGTATCAGTTATTTCATACAAAAATGTCTGACACAAAAACATAACACGATATGAACAAACGTAAACATTTACATTCATTTTCAGAAAATTAACCGAAATGAAATCAATACAATCATCGTTGTTAAGATCGATAACAGTGTATTTGACTTGACTGGTTCTTGTCCCCCGTCAGGTGCCGCGAATCCGATCCCAGCATCTGTAAACAAATTGTACTTATTGTCACAATTCTATACCAGAGCGTGTCATAAAACAATACAGTATCACTGTAACCATTCCATACCAAAACTTATAAAACCTTATTAAAAAAAAAAGCTTCCATTCTATTCCACATCGTTCCATAAAACAAATATCACTGTCGCGGTGAGAATTATTTTGTAATGACGAGATACTCGAGAACGTCGCGTAAAATTCTTGCACGCGTTTAAGGTGGAATGGGACACCTGTCGATATTAATGTGGACAAAAGAAAAGAAATATCAATATACTTTCACAGATTTAGAATTTTCAAATTTCACAATATTTAACCAAGAAATAAGTTTTCAAATTTTTTTTAGAAAGTTAAAACTTATTAAAGCCCCAGCGGTAATCGAACTTATAACTTACAGATTTGTAGGTAACGCTATAACCAATTGCGCTAAGCTAACAATTTCGGAAAAGGAAATATTCATAAAATTAATATACTTGATTTTATTGTTTCGATAGTAAACACGTCACAATATTGAGGTGTCCCATACCACCTTAAAAGTTGGTTTACAGTATACGTGTATACTAGTATATACAAGTGAAATATAATATAAAAGCGTTTATCAAGGACTTACTTGGGTACATAATAGTTTATCAGGGACTTACATGGGCACGCTTTGCAATATGTAAAAGTGTTTGTCAGGGACTTACATGGGCACACTTTACACATGGTGGGACAGTCCTGGGGGACATTAGTGAACCTGTCACACATTGCTGGGGTGAACTGTGGGCCGCAGATGTAGGAACGGTCCTTTTGACCGGTACAGTTCACTGAAAAAAAAGAACAACAACGAAAATTTATCATTATTATTATTACAGACTGAGCTGGTTATGGAAATAATACAACATGCTAGTATTCAAGGAAATGATTGCCTTTTGTTCCGTCCAGTTTAAATTGCCCTTACATCTTTTTTTTATAAACCTATAAATCATAATATTTGAGCTTGTATCTCTAAATAATTAAATGTATTTAGGTAATGTTTTTTTTTACATTAAAAAGAAATTGAACACGGAATATAAATATCAAAAGCAATTTGCATTCTCTACGTGTACACTGACAGAAGCCAATAGCCCTAGGATATCAAGAATATGGTCAGACACTTCTAAAAAAAATATAAACAGGCACGTCCATGTACGTATAAAGCAATTAGGTACAATTTAGTATTGCAGAATTAAAAAAAAAATCAGAGAACACGCCGCTGTATTATGGCCGCTTGTTTCCGGAAGTACAATATCTGACGAAATCTCACGTGGCGCGAGATTTGTAATTTCTTACTCAGTCTGTACTTACACTGGCAGGACGGACCGACATAAGTTGTGGTCGGTGTTTTACAGCTGCATGCGCACGCATTAAAGTCCATAGTTCCTCCATTCTCACATGCCTTGCCTTGACAATCTGAAAATAGTCCAGATATAGTTAACACTCAATTTAAGGTGGTATGGGACACCTGTCGATATTAATTTGTAGTAACGTACATTATAATCATAATGCATAATTCACAGTTTTAGAATTTTCAAATGTTACATAATTTGACCCAAAAATGTGCTTTAAAAATATAAAAGCCCCAGTGAGATTCGAACTCATGACTTACAGCTTATTACACTGTAGTTAACGCTCTAACCCGTAACGCTGCGCTGATATGTAACAATTGTTTAAGTCTGTCCCGAGTTATTGCTTCCGTCATTTTTTGATGATTTTAATAAAAATACACATACCAGTGAAAGAATTACAGTTGAAATCAATGAAATGGAAAATATCCAAGATATCTTCTTTGACAAGTTATCACTTTTCACTCATAAAATTTCACAGGAACGAAAAAATTTTTTTTACGGATATTTATAATGGAAAATGTTTACATGTATATCTTTTCTCCATTCGGAGGTACTCGGGATACCTCGCGCAATTTTTCAACGTTATTATCCGGGCTTATTGATGGCTGATGCAATGCAAAAACCCCGTCGATTTTTTATTTTGGGATGTATATTGAAACCTGAAGCGGTAGAGGGGGTGTTTCAAAACAGATCATCTGGACATTTTTCATATTAAAGATGAATGGAGATTGAGCACAAAAGGTATTTATTATAACCGAAATATGAAGCAAAAAGGGGTGAAAGCAAAAACTCGGGACAGTGTATAGAAAGAGAATGATTAAAAATTATACTTAATTGATTTAATTGTTTATTTCGATAGGAAGTACATGTACGTCACAATATGGCGGTGTCCCTTACTACCTTAAGCAGGATCCTGGCTCATAATATTTATTTTAATTACTATTTTTCGAATGGTAATTGTTTTATTCTAAATCAGTTAAACTGAAATTTCTAATCAATGATTCATCTAAAGCCCTTAAGAGAGCTGGATAGTCGAGGCCGTTTTAAGACTATACAAATCTCCTTTAGAAGAAGAGCTTTGTATAGAAATTATCGGAAATATATTAATTTTTTTACAAAGTAAAATATTTGGAATTTCTATTCACCAAAAAAAAATTGATGGCTTCGAAAAAATCACAACCAAAATCTTAAGAAAGATTTGATGTTTAATTTGTTGACCATCCAACCTCCTTAAAATTAATACTTGATTAAATATGTGTGTTAGTAAAAAGATATATCACTGTTCATATTGTTAGTTAAAGGTGGGGCAAAGAAGTGAAAGATTTACTCGAAAAAATTAATTTACGTTGCGTTTCTAATGTGTAATTTACGTAATATCTTACCACATAGATTATTATTACAGCTGTTTGGACATTTGCTGCATGACGATCCCGATTCATACGGGTTATTTATGTCCAGATTACCTCTGCAAAATCAGAAGAATTTAGCTGTGTCTATTTTAATGTATAAAACATACCATGAATAACAAGAGGCCCATGGGCCACATCGCTCACCTGCGGAACAATAGGTATAATACAATCAGCTTAATGGAGTCATAATTAATACAAACTATCTGGACAATGTACAATAATATATGTAGATCCTGTATAAATAAAATCCATTTTTCCCCTGGATATTCTTATGTTTATAATCATTAGTCCCTTTTTCTAACAGGATGATTTAATAGTCATATCATATGTTGAGTATTGCAGTTCTCAAAAAGATCCTTAACAATAGTTTATATATGGGATATAAACCTACATCAAACTCTGAACCTTCTTGTAAAGCCAAAGAATTGTCCTGGGGCAAAAGTCTTAACAATTATAAAGAATCATCTGGCTCATTAGTTTCTGAGAAGAAGATTTTTAAAGATTTACTCTATATATTCCTATGTTCAATTTCAACCCCCCATTGTGGCCCCACTCTACGCCCGGGGGTCATGATTTTCACAACTTTGAATCTACACTACCTGAGGATGCTTCTACACCAGTTTCAGCTTTCCTGGCTGATTAGTTTCTAAGAAGAAGATTTTTAAAAATTTACTCTATATACATGTATTCATGTGTCGAACTTCGACCCCTCATTGTGGCCCCACCTTACACCCAGGGGTCATGATTTTCACAACTTTGTATCTACACTACCTTCCACACAAGTTTCAGCTTTCCTGGCTGATTAGTGTTTGAGAAGAAGATTTTTAAAGATTAACTCTTTATATTCCTATGTTAAACTTCAACCCCCCATTGTGGCCCCATCCTTTCCCCGGGGGACATAATTTTCACAACTTTGTATATACATTACCTGAAGATGCTTCCACACAAGTTTCAGCTTTCCTGGCTGATTAGTTTCTGAGTAGAAGATTTTTAAAGATTTACTCTATATATTCCTATGTAAAAGTTTGACCCCCCCCCCCATTGTGGCCCCATCCTACACGCGGGGGTCATGATTTTCACAACATTGTATCTACACTACCTGAGGATGTTTCCACACAAGTTTCAGCTTTCCTGATCTTATGGTTCATGAGAAGAAGATTTTTAAAGATTTACTCTGTATATTCCTATGTAAAAGTTCGACCCCCCATTGTGGCCCCACCTTATCCCCGGGGGACATAATTTTCACAACTTTGAATCTACACTACCAAAGGATGCTTTTACACAAGTGTTAGCTTTCCTGGCTGATTAGTTTCTGAGAAGAAGTTTTTTGAAGATTAACTCTATATATTCCTATGTTAAACTTCGACCCCCATTGTGGCCCCTACCTACACCCAGGGGTCATGATTTTCACAACTTTGAATCTACACTACCAGAGGATGCTTTCACACAAGTGTCAGCTTTCCTGGCTGATTAGTTTCTAAGAAGAAGATTTTTGAAGATGAACTCTATATATTCCTATGTTAAACTTTGACCCCCCATTGTGGCCCCACCCTACACCCGGGGGTCATGATTTTCACAACTTTGAATTTACACCACCTGAGAATGCTTCCACACAAGTGTCAGCTTTCCTGGCTGATTAGTTTCTGAGAAGAAGATTTTTAAAGATTTACTCTATATATTCCTATGTTAAACTTCAACCCCCCATTGTGGCCCCTCCCTACCCCCGGGGGTCATGATTTTCACAACTTTGAATCTACATTACCTGAGGATGCTTCCACACCAGTTTCAGTTTTCCTTGTTAATTAGTTTCTGAGAAGAAGATTTTTAAAGATTTACTCTATATATTCCTATGTTAAACTTCGACCCCCCATTGTGGCCCCACCCTACCCCCGGGGGTCATGATTTTTACAAATTTGAATCTACACTACCTGAGGATGCTTTCACATATGTTTCAGCTTTCCTGGTCTTATGGTTCATGAGAAGAAGATTTTTGAAAATTTCTCGAAATTTTTATAAATTCCTAATTATCTCCCTTTGCAAAAGGGCGTGATCCTTAATTTTCACAACTTTGAATCCCCTTAGGCTAAGGGTGCTTTGTGCCAAGTTTGGTTAAAATTGGCCCAGTGGTTCTTGAGAAGATGTTGAAAATGTGAAAAGTTTACAGACAGACGGACAGACAGACAGACGGACGGACGGACAGACAGACAGACAGACAGACAAACAGACAGACATACAGACAGACGGACGACAGACAAAATGTGATCAGAATAGCTCACTTGAGCTTTCAGCTCGGTGAGCTAAAAACTAAACAATTTAAATTTATCATCGCCTGCGCTCTAATAATACGCAAGTTTATGTTTATACATATAATTTTACAAAACAAAGATAGTGCTAACCTATCTGGGATGAACTGTCAAACTATAAAACGATTTTGGGAAATAAATTATATATTTTTTTCATTGATAGAGTAAATGATATATATTCAAACTAACAGACGCACAAGCAATATTTGGACGCTAGCACTGTTACATGTATGAAGGTATGAGACAGTAAAGAAAATAGTCATGTGTACAGGATACATGTAACTTTGGGACAAAATTGACTACATGTATATCTAATTTAATTAAAAGCAGGGGGGGGGGGGGGGCAGTGTATCATAGAATTTTGTTCAAGATGCCTACATCCTAGTATGGGAGTATTTTTTTCTGGCAGAAAGAAAATTAATGCTGTCTGTGTGAGAAAAGTGTTTTTTTAGCAGACAATTATTGCCGTCATATGAGAATTTGGTAAAAAAAAAGAGATATTTTAGATCGAATTATTTAAGAAATTACGTACAAATGGGCAAGCAGTACTACATTGAGTAAGAAATAAAAGGATATGGTTATTGAATTATATGTACCGAATGTTTAGACTTTTTATATACGACTTGACAATTCGAGCTACACAACGTGTAAATATCAATGCCATCAAAGCAGGAAGACAGACAACCACACAGAAAAACAATATTATGGGCAGAGATAACGCCAGAACTTATAAGTTTGTGTTGAGGTTACTGACCCGGGTCCGTAATTACACACGTAACTCCTCGTTGAGCCACAGACGGCAAACCCACAACCTATCTTTATGGAAGTCGCCCAGACAACCTAGAAATAGACCATAATTGTTAAAACATGTAAGTTATATGTGGATGCTTAATCAATTTATAAAGGTAAGCCATCGTCATCGTTTAAATTAAATAACTTGACAAACTAATATAATTATTTTTTTTTAGGTAATTTTAATATTATGAAATATGATTTCGCAAAATGGTTACGTAACTGTTTTCTTTTTTAAATAAATGATGTAATTGGTATAGCAAATATTCTCTGCAACGTACTTTGAGAATTACATTAAAATTACATAGGGACACAATTTGAAATATGTTGAAGCATTTAACGTACTATGTTTTTAATATTTATCAAACATCTTGTATATATATTATCAGGCACGTAGCATCGTTTTTGAAAGTAGGGGGGCCAGACTCATCCAAAAATTCTTGACAAGCAAAAAAAAAACAAAAACAAAAACAAAAAAAAAAGAAAAAAAAAAAGATTTAAAGTTTCCACAAATCTTCAAAATCCAAATCCGTGGGGGGGGGGGGGGGGGGGGGGGGGGGAGGGGACTCCACATTTCCTAATTTTCATAACAATTTTTTACATACTTCCAAAAAAAAGTGGGGGGGGGGACCAACTCCATGATAATTCACTTTTTTATATGTAAATTTTTAAAAATTTGTTGCTGCGAGGCAAAGTGGGCCCCCCTGGCCCCCCCCCCTGATGCTACGTGCCTGATTATGTAAATGAAAAAAAAAATCATTGCCACTTTGATAAATTTTAATATTTTCGATTCTACTATCTGTTTATCATTATACGTTTTAGTTATCAATTTATAACCTAACATAGCAGATTCCGAGTAGACAAAAACACATTGTAATGCATTCATTGCCATTAGTTTTAAAGTTTTCATGAAACGCAGCTACTTGCAATTGGTTTGGCAATACTGTCTATACAACGTACCCAGTCCTTCTATTATAAACATACACATTTGTGTTATACCTGGGTATAGTGGCCAACTTTCTTTAAGTCATTGTTTCCCCCCAGGGTGAAGTCCTTGACCTCATCATACCACAGCTTGATCACGCCTGCCCAAGCCAGGTCGTAGGACGCACTGGCCAGGTTCTGACCCACAGAGAAACGACCTTGATGTAGAAAGGACGAAGATCAATTTTCCTCTAAACCATGTTTAACATTAATTTTTGTAACATCACTTGTCCTTTACCTGAGCTGATAATGTATACGTGTCAAACCATTTAATTGTATTTGTGTGTCTAAATTTATAAGTGTAATATACATGCAGTCAATTTTGAACTGGTAACGTTTTCAATTGAATAGACTCAATATGATTATAACAACGTTGTTTTTTCTCGACATGCAATCAGATGTCAAAAGAAACTAAAGAGAACAGTACTAGTGCCTTCGTTGATTAAATCAGTAACAATCATAATATCTTCATTAAATTTTGACAACTTTAAGTAACATATAAACCGTTTATTTTGTTTTCTCACGATAAAATGATCAGCTTACTAATAGGAATACATAGGAAACTGCGTTCGATTTACTCATCCCGAGTAGGCAACACGACACGGAAAGTTGCGTTCGATTCACTCACCCGGAATACTCCGCTGTCGACCTCCATCATGAACGAGACCCTTACAGGCGTCAGCGTACTTCTGAGCGATCATGGCTGTTTCATCATCCCAAGACTTAAATTAAAATCATACGAACCATCTTGATATAAGTTAATATCTAAAGGTATTTACAATGAATGTAGATGTACAAAATTTAAGTACTAGTAATTGAAAATTTAATGGGTCAAACTTACAACTCAAATTATTACAATTCACGTTCGATTTTAACGGTTGGGGGGGGGGGGGGCTGTGTTTTGTGACTCTTACTCACCATTTTTGCCATGGCAACAGCACGCGGGTTTACACCTGATCTGTACTCGTTATGTTTACTGACTATTACATTTTTGTCCTCATCAGAAATACCTGCAGGTAAGAAGAGTCAACATTTATCTTTTTGCTTGACAGTCAACATAATTTGTAAGAGTTACAGTTCTTGATTTCTTTATGTTTTCTCGATATATCTGTATACACACACAATAAGTTGACAGAGAGAGAGAAAGAGAGAAGGAGAGACATGCATACAGACAAACAGACTTTACCGGAATCAGTAGCAATGGCAGTCTTTTGTAAACACGCAGAATGATTTGGAATTACCTGGTACTTTTGAGCACAACTAGTCTGAAAACAAAATTGTTCAGCATAAAAACAAACAGCAATAGTCATTCAAGCAATAATAATTTCGACTTTTTATTAATTCATGATAATAATAATTTATATATCAAATAATTTTGAAAAATAATATTTCTTAATTTTTATAAATTTATTTTACAACTTGAGTAGATAGTTACGTGGTCAAGAAACTAAAAGTTCTGTTACTGATTAATTAGATTTTGCAAGTTCAATGTATGGCGATTGACATCTTCGCTAGCCCAGGGTTTCTGATCCGCGGTGCGGATCAGAAACCCTTGGCTTGCGAAGATGGGCGATTGAAAGTGTGCGTTACTTAAGTATGCAGAAGTTCCTATACACATCAATACAGAATAAACAAGTCAATGTATAGAGATACACAAACCACCAAATAAAAGAATAAAGTTGGAAAAAAGATAAACACTCACAGATCTTTCGATGCGATGACCAGAGCAAGGAAAGAACAAAACACCTACAAGTAGAGACAGGTGCTTCATAACAAACGGTATTTTGTAGGACGTTTTCATCTTGTCCATGTTGTCAGAGTGTCCCCCGCGTACGCAGACATCGGGCTCTAATTATGTGTGATGCTTTGGTATAATTGGTGTTGTTTATGGTTGGGTCAGGGAATATTATGAATGTGATTGACGTGTAACCTACGTGTCTTAATGAGAGAGAGAGAGGGAGAGAGAGAGAAAGAGAGAGAGAGAGAGAGAGATTAAATATTTTGCCTTCTGAAAAATATGTTGTTTTATTATTAAAAAAACCCACAAACAACATAAAAGTTGATATAATCATTCTAAAGTCAATAAATCAAATTTAATAGACATTACAAATCACCGGAGATGATATCAACAGCCATCGTTTCAATCTAGAACTTTTGTAATTAAAATAAAATAAACAAATAAACAAACCTTGTGACTGTCATGAAATTGCAAGCAATAAACACAATGTTCCACGGTTCTTTATGATGAATCAGTGACAAACTTTGATGTGTGGAATATTCATCTCCTAGTGACATTAAGTGGTCTTGGTCTATTAAAATCATGCATAACAATCTCTATTGTTCGGTTTTGAAATCATAATATATTTATTAAAACCACAATCAAACATATCTCTCAACCTTACTAATCTATATATCTTATAGATGTATGTCTCATTTGGATTAGGTAAAAATTACTTGTATATAGTAGTTAGTTTTCTTTCCAAATTCATTTAAGCAATATGAGCTGTATTTTTTAGAATTTTATTTTGCCGCAGAAACCTGTTGGTATGATAGGTCTGCATGTAACTTACACTTTTATGGTGAATAAAGTTTAAAAAATTCATTAATTTTTGTCAGAGGAAAGATTTCTCTTCTAAAGAATATATAGCAAATCAATTGTTGTACAGGACGACAATAATTCAATTTTGCTCCAATAAAGGCTTCTTAATTAACGGCTTTTCCCACAAAAATACAGCTTACAGCAATTTTTTGTCATTTTAGAAGAAACACACCTTTTCGTAAAAAAAAGTATTTAACATGAAAATTGCAGCTCATATTGCTTTAAGCAGTTTTTGGACACATTCCTCTTCTCTAAATACTGTTGATTTGTGATCACTCTGATGTGTAAACTATTAAAAATATTTATTTAAGATATGCTATGGAACATGTTAGAAAAACAATTACCCGTCGTAAGTTATCTTGTTTTACTGTTGTTTTAATCTGCTATACTTTAAACTGTCTAAGTATTAATTATGAATTTATCTGTTTCCTTAAATTCATGTCATGATTTTACTTTTTATAACACTCTATGATACTGTGTTTCGTCACTACATTTTTTTTTCATTAAGTCGACTAATACATCGTTAAGTACTTCCTCCCTATATGCAAAATACAGTTTTAACAAATCCACAAACATTATGCCACCAACCATAGAATACAGAATCTACACGTTCTCATAAAATATTATTATGACACAATGAATTCGTTAATGAATTGGTATTCTTACACTGTACCTATATACATGTAAGTCAATAATTAGTCTTACCTGTGAAATTCAAAAGGATGACTGAGGTAAGGAATTCTTTCATATTGGTCCAACAGCTGCCCCCTATAACATTAATTCGTCGAAATAGAAATAACCAACAAAATGTAGTTCCTGTCTGGAAAGTAAAGCCCCAATTGAAAATAACTGTGATTTTTTTTAACATCTACCTAGGAATCAACTTGAAGCCATCCGTCCGTGTCCTATTGATTTTAATTACTTAATAAATGGTTGTTGTTGTTTTTTATTGTTTTTTTTTGGTGTGTGCGGTTTTTTTTTTCGGGAACAGACAGACTGATATAAATAATTGATATTTTCATGAATTCAGATACATGTATGTAATGTATCATGTGGACAAACTAATTAATTTTGAGTAGTCTGTCTCTCAAATCCTTGTAATTCATTACGGTAATGTAAATATTCATTCATTTTTAGACGGGGTCACGTGACCCCGTCTATTGGTTTACTGTCAGCCGAAGTCTCAAACCGGATGGCACGCGTAGAACACATGAATTGAGTCTACACGTTAGAAAATAGTGCAGAAAGTTTTCATGCATTTCAGTAAATATGTATTATAAAAACACGCATTAAATCTTTTTAAGTCCTCTGTGTATAAACAAAATTATATTTAGAAAATAAACAAATCGTTTTATTAATCAAAATATTCTTGCTCGGGTTCAAAAGTGGAATGAGTTCGTAACTGAATGCACAGCGCCGTTGACGATTCAGTTGGTATACGAGCTCATGAAGCAATAGAAGAGGTTAAAGGTGGAATCGAAATTAAAGTTCCCAAACGCAATGTGCCATTTTTGAAAAGTTGTGAAGTTTGTTTTGACAATCTTTCACCTTAATACTACCAAACTTCAAGCGCAAGCTGAGGTTAAAATCGGGACGGATTATATACAGCTGTTTTACAAATTAAATAGGTATTTCATTGGCTTTCAGTCTACTTGCAAGATGACTGCTGTTCGCCTCGAAAGGAATTTTGTACAAATAAAATAAAAACAAGTCTGAATTTGCATTCTCGTTCGTTGGCTCTTTAGTTGATTAAACTGAATTTAAATTCTAAACAATGCATTGTAAGCAAAATGTATAATATATTATACATTTAGAAAGACTTATACATCATATAATATATACAATCTTTTCGATTGAAGAACCAAGTTAAATGTTAATGTTCATGTTTTCCGGCTTGGTTGGAATCAGGCTTGGGGTGAATTACATTGTAAAATAATACATACTTCATGAATTAAGTAATTAAATTACCATTACCATTACCTAATTTTCTAAAAGTAATGCATTACATTACAATTACATGAGTAAAGAAATGCATCACCATTACTTTGTGAAAAGTCAAATAAGTTTTAAAAAAGTAATTTAAAAACTAAATACAGAGTTTTTGTAAATATTTGATAAATAAAACATGCTTAATATATTTAAAGGTTCACGTTCATGTTCACTATCAGGTTCAAATTTAATGACATATACAATATTGCTGTTGCACTTGTAGTTCTCAAAGTAGGGCTGGTCCCGTAACATTTACACGCTAATGGCAGAGTTGACAATCTCTGTTATTTATGTCTCTGATTTTCGGAGTATGATTTTTAAGGAAAGGAACGGTTGTATCGTAATTCGTGTAGGTGATGCATGAGTTTACACAAAAAAGTAGTAAGTGGCGAACGGATTTATTTTTACCAATTAATTTTGCATGAATCACAAATGAAGAAAATCGTGTCAGATAAGTCAGTCTTAATTGGCGACCATGACAAATCTTTTTATTGTCAAAGTTCTTGGAATCTTATTGTAAAAAAAATATTTCTAACGTCAGGTGCCCGTGTTTGTTATCGGTCTACAAATGTTCACTTTATTTGTTAATTCAGCCGTTTTAGAGTTTTCGAGTTTTTTTTAAATAAAAATTTTATTACGGATACCGTCCGACTTATGGACTTTCCCTTTGATCACAGAATTGAATAAATCTAATGATTAAAATCATGTACTTTGAAATAGTTGTTTGATTTTCCCGGTTAGTAGTAATTTTTAAAAGTTTTCTTTGGGGTCTTATTTTACATATTAATATATTACATTGTGTCAATTTTCTACAATTATGAAGGCCGGGATTGAGTAAAATTTAGACAAAGTATCAGACAATTGCAAAAAAAGCCGAACTAACATAGAATGTAACAACTAATTCAAACTCATAAATTTTGGAAGCTTATTCGAGGAAACCCAGGACAATTACAAATTCAAACTTTCAAAACCCCGTCTTTCTGTAATCTCAGTACTTTGATATTATTTAACCCTGTTGGCAAATAGTGAAATGAAATAAATAATAATACACGCTAAAGTCGTACGTTTTAAAGCAGCATTTTAGCTTTTGTGGTCGGTTCACTATTCAAATTACCGTATGTGTTCTAAATAACGTAAATTCCTTTAAGCTATATTATCACGAGAAACAACGAAATAAAAAAAAATTGTCGCTCCAAATGGCTTGACCATTGACTTATTGAGCTGGCCTTGAAAGGGTGAAGGTAATACATGTACGTAATAATAGGAGTACTATCAATGGGTTTTTTTAACATATATACAATCTCATATTTAAACGTTTATCTTTGATCAGGACGGAACCGTTGACCCTTAAAAATTAGGTTTACACTACCATTAAGAAGTATAGCTAGCCTATTTAAACTACAATAAAATATCGGACTTCTTGTTTTATTTTTGTGTATGTTATTGAAATGTCAATTTTCAAAAATATGAATACGTTATAAATTTTGTTACGTACGTTTTTAGCCATTATAACTAATCGGTTTATTAAGATAAGATATAAACATATTTTTTTAATGAAATATTGGTATGATTAGAACACTTTTATGAGACATGAAATGTCCTTATTCCTAAAAGGATATTGTGTTAAGGTTTTCAATAGAATAAAAGAAAATTGATGCATGAAATTACTTGAAATCTTTCGATAATTAATAATATGTCCCTGGTTGTAAATAAACACATAAAGAGTACAATGTACATGTATCGTATTATAGAAAGTAAACTGAAAATAACATTAAAAGATAATAAAGTAAAATTAAAACGCCTATAACTCATATTGCTCGGACAACGACTGTGAAACTTTTTTCAACCACTATACATTATGAGAAGTAGAACCCAAGAGTTTACTGTGTATGGCCTAAAATCAAGAAGTGGAACGGAAATAGATATGCTTTTTCTAAAAACAGAAACAAATACCGGCCTTATAGGTCAACTCTTTTGTTATATACAATTGATCCTTTAAGGATAGATGTATGGTAAGTCTTAAAAAAATAAATTGATTTTCCCGATATAATAACCTGATATTGTCAAAGAAATTTGTTTTTATACCCGCACTTTCTAAAGAAAGTTCGGGTATATTATTGTTACCCTGTTCCGTCCGTCTGTCCGTCTGTCCGTCCGTCCGTCCGTCCGTCTGTCACGTTTTACTTTCTCAAACTGCTCTTACATCTTATCAACCAGCAAACTGAACTCTTGGAGTTTGATTTGGGGTATCACGTTGTTTTGTAAAAAGGTTTCAAAAATTCTCTGTTAGTCCTGGGATCAAATAATTGGTAAAAAATGACGTTTTTTGACGTTTTTTCACAAAAAACCTTCTTCCTCGAACTCCTCCTACATTTTCAACAGTAGACAAATCATCTTTTGGAATATGTTTTATGGTATCCTATAGATGCGCAATAAGGTTTCGGAATTTTCAATTTTGTCCTGGGGGTCATTTAATGGCTAAAAAATGACGTTTTTTTTACAAAAAAACTGGTTTCAAAAACGTCATTTTTTTGGCAGTAGCCAAATGATCTTCTAGAATATGATTGGGGGTGTCATATAGAGGCGTGATCAGGTTCCAGAATTTTTTTTTTATTAAGGGGATCAGTGGGCAACAAAAAATGACGTTTTTTGGCAAAAAAAAATTTGGTTCCTAGAACTCCTCTTACAACTTTTGGAGTAGCTACATCATCTCTTGGGATATAATTGGGGCTGTCCTATAGATGTGCAATAAGGTTTTAAACATTTAAATTTCATCCAGGGAGTCAAATAGTAGCAGAAAATTGACGTTTATCACTAAAAAAACAAACATTGATCCAAGAGCTCCTCTTATGATTTAATGGATAGACAATCATATCTTGGGATATGATAGGGACTGTTCTATAGATGTGCAGTAAGGTTTTAAAAATTTAAATTTCATCCAGGGAGTCAAAAAGTAGCAGAAAATTGACGTTTATCACTTCAAAAAAACATAGATCCTAGAACTCCTTTTATGATTTAATGGATAGACACATCATATCTTGGGATATGATAGGAACTGTTCCATAGATATGCATTACGGTTTTGAAAAATTAAATTTAACCCTGAGGCCCATTACCTACCGGTACATACCTTTTGATGCCCTTTAAGGATCAAGAATATATATGGTTAAGGGGTGAGATCTCAACCGTTTTCGAGATATTCGTGCACTTCCTGTTCAAGGTGGGTCATGACCACCCCCGGGGCCCATGACCTACATACCGTTTGATGCCCCTAGACACAAGGAACAAGAATATATATGGTTTAAGGGTGGGGATCTCAACTGTTTTCAAGATATTAAGGGACTTGCTGTTTGAGGGGGTCAGGACCATCCACAGGGCCCATGACCTACATAACATTTGATGCCCCTTGACATCAGAAACATGAATATATATGGTTTAGGGGTCATGATTATAACAGTTTCTGAGATATATGGTAATTTCAAATTCCTGGGGGGTGGGGATGACCCCAGGGGTCAGATCTAATAAACCCTATATATTGCCAGTAACAGCCAATATATGATTATGAAAACCCTATATTATTATCTTTGTCCGTTTTCAAGTTACCATTTACAATAGAGTCTACGATTCTTCCTACAAGGTTCAATGTTAGACCCCACACCCTTTTGACACCCCCCTTTCCCCCTTCCCTGAAAACTGGTTGTCTAACCCAAAATGAGAAAAATCAAACCAGGGTGCACAACTAGATATGCAGGCCTATCATATCTTAGAGTTTTGTACAATTCTGTTCAGCCATCTCTGAGAAACAAGTTCAGAGCAGGAAAGAAGAAAAAGAAGATGAAGAATAATAATACATGTATTAAGAACCGTACAAAAACAATAAGTCTCCCAATTTCATTCTGGAGACTTAATAATAAAGATTAAATAGAGATAGGATCATCAAACATCAATAATTTAAATATAATTGACAATTTCTGATTCTAAGGGGGTCAGGATGACCCCTTAGGGTTATAACTTACATGCCATAATGATCTGATGCGCCTGCATGACCTAAGGAGGAATAATATCTTTTGATTAAGGTGGGGATCTCAATGGTTTTTATGATATTTAATAATTTCAGGAAGAGCACTTAATTGGGATCATGACCTACATACCATCTTAAATGCCTTGAACAAAGAAACAATTATATAATATGTACATGATATATGATTCAATTTAAGAACCCAGATATAGATCAATCATCTGTTTTGTAATACTTCCTATGTATATATACATGTACATGTATTAGTTTGTGTTTTGTTCTATACTATTCATGTTCATGACTGTAGTATGGCTTAGTCTTATTTTAAATTACATTAAAAAATTGTCAAATATATGACTTGGAACCCCCCCACTCCCAAACAAACTCAAATATAAACTGTTCTCTCCCCCCCCCCCCCCCCCTTGTCGAATGATCTATTAAAATCAAAATATAATTTGGGTGTCTAAAAACTTTTATAAACTGGTAAAAAATGTTATTCTTAAAAAAAATTATATTACACCTTGCATAATTGAAAGATGATCTATTGAGATATGATCAGAGGTCATATTTCTACCTTGGGATCAATAAGTAGTATTCATTGACAAGTTAAAATTAATAACAATAAATGATTAAAATTATAAATGTTTATACTCCACATTCACCCCCCCCCCCCCCCCAATCTAACCTGGTTATAAAGATTCAGTCTTCTTAATACATTCTTACATGTGTACAGTAGCAAATTTTAAATCATTTCTTGATTGCATTTCTTGATTATTATTTCTAGTTCTAAAATGTCAGGGTATCTCCAAGGGGCATAATCTACACACAATTTTACGCGCAATGACACAAAGAGCAAAAATAAATTATATGGTTTAGGGATGAGGATCTCATATCTCAGAAGTTAACAAAATATACAGTGTATCATATCATTTCCTGTTTCATAAAGGCGGGG